>NW_027531917.1:7388356-7544169 GCF_008692635.1 Crocuta crocuta | reverse complement strand
GTTTCCCACATTGTCTTTGTCCATTTGGGCTGTGATAGCAAAATACCGTAGACTGGGTGGCTTATAGACACCAGAAATTTACTTCTCATCGTTTTAGAGCTTGGAAGTCCAAGATGAGGGTTCCAGCAGGATTGAGTGAGAGCCTTCTCGGTTGCAGACTTCTTATATCCTCACATGGTGGAAGGGGCTGGGAGATCTGTGGGGTCTTTTGGTAAAAGCACTAAGCCCATGCCCAAAGGACCTGCCTCCAAATACTATCACATTGTGCATTTGTATTTCAGCATTAATTTTGAGGGAGAACAAACATTTGGCTGTAGCACACATGTAGCATGCATTTAAACTCTTTAAATTTAAATTATTTTTGAAAGACAACTATGAGGAAATAATCAATAAATAATTTTTTTGGTTTCTTCACCTTTTGCAAAAATGAAAAAGCTAAAGTAAAGGATTTCTGAAACCCTTAAGTTTTAGCAATTTATAATTTAATAATCCATAGGAAGAATAGTAAATAATAATTTAATAATTTTTGAATCAAAATTATTTATTCTTTCTCTGTTTCCTATTTTGGCTAGCATTACATTTTTTTAAAACTTTCTCTTTTTTATGTCTTCTTGTGGTAACCAAAGGTTAATAGAAAGGAAAGCTATATATACAAATGGAAATAACATTTGGACTTTGGCAAGACATGTGTCTTACAAATTCCAAGACTTTGAAACTCTAATTATTAAAAACTGGCAATGAAACATTCTTTTTTAAATCTTCTTATAGTTTATAGCAAGTATCAATTTAATACTGATATCAGATGCATTAAAGTCATTGGTTTGATAGCTAAGCAATAGTTAGTGGCAAACAGAGTATATGCCTCTGGGAAGGGTTTTGGGGGAGTGAAGAATGATGTTCTGTGACTTCTGATTGCTTGATACACATATTCCTTGACTACAGACAGTAAAACTTTCAGCGTTATTTTCAACCATAACAAGAAGCAGACAAAAAGAAAATTTATTTTTACAAAGTAAATAGACTGGTAAGAATATATAAGCCTAAAATATTAATTAACACCTCCAATATAATTATTACTGACAATTTTTAAAAGTATTAAAATGTACATGATATAATTAATATTTGCTGTGACTTAAAACTTCCTCTTTAATGAATGGAGGTAACTTCTTCATGTAAAATATTACCTGAAATTGGAGTATGCCAGCCAACCATCAAATACAGTTTTCTTTTGGAGGCATCATTAAGAGACATATGTTGCTAATATTTTAATATTTTAGTATTTATAACTTTAATAAAGAAATAAGGAATTTCCTTAACTACCCTATGAGTGATTTCTTATGAAGGTGACTTCCTGTCCCTTGTTTCAAACTGGATGATATTTTATGAGAAAATGTGTAGAATATATTACTTTAGATCCAGAAAAGAAAAACACACACAGAAAAGTCTTATTTGGTAATCTATCTTCTGCTGAAAAGCAGACTTTAAAATGCTATTTATGTTTCCAATTATAATGGAATACCTACTCAAATCATGAGTAAGTATTTTATCTATTATTGCATCCTTTTATTACTAAACACTGGAAGAACAATCTAATTTCAGCTGTTCTGATTCATTTACACTTAAGCTATCAAAGTTTTATGTTTGCAAATGTTTTTAATGCACAAAAAGCTATAATGATATCTTTAATAGTGTTTTCATTTCTGCATCATAGACATCATATTTTCTTGATGTCTTATGAGTCTTATTTAATAAAAAAACAAACGGAAAGCGGAAATGAAGAGGAAGTAGTTTTTCTTGATTTGAGCTATTTCTATGTGGCATTACTAAAATCATTTTAAAATGAAAGAGTCCATATAAAAATTCAATGAGATTTTTACAGCTATATAATGGCAAAGAGATGGTCAATATTATTGAAGGTCAATATATGGATATACTCTCTATATATAATATAAAACCCATTTATGAGTGGGAAAATATGGTAACTTAAGGCTTCCAAAGAAAGCCATTTTGGTGTGACCACTCAGAATTCTACCATCGTCTCCCTAAATGTCTGAAGTCATGTTATATTAGCAAAATGAATCCAATTACATTTTCCTTACTAATAGTTATACGGATAATACTGAATTGGATTGTGTAGAAGGTGTGAGTTACTGTCAGTACCAAGATTCAGTCATTTCTTGAGAGAGATTTAATCAGAGTTATTTTGAATGTTTATGACCATTCTGAGATAGCCCAGGAAATGATCAGAGACTAAGACTAGAAACCAGCATAGAATTCTGGTGAGAAATCACAAGTTGTGCATCATATTTTGTACTGGAGTATCCTAGTGACAAGTTATTTGCATTATATGCAAATAATACTGGCAAAAGAAATAAAAGCAATATAAACCATATTTTCAAGTTTAGCCACTTTGTACCTAAACCAGAAACTTTGGATTATTATGTCTTTCAATAGTTTGAGGAAAATTGCCTAATTTAGCAGTTAAACATTGACTCAGGATAAATTTATGAAATCTTGGATACATTCAATACGTTCATTTATTTATTCTTTTATAATTCACGCACTTATTCAACAAGTGTTCATTGAGTGCCTATTAGAGCATGCCATTCAATGTTCTGGGCACTGAGGATAGAACTGTAACAAAACAGCAAACCCTCCTGATTTCATGGTGTTTTCATTCTGGGCTGGAGAAACACAGAGTGAACAGATACTAAACATACCATATGCTACATGGTGAAAACTACTATGAATAAAAGCAAGGCAGGATAAATATCAAGCAGTTTTAGAGAAAGTCATCTGGAGGCCGCTCTGATAACATTGTTTGGTAGATACCTACAAAACATGTGCACTTTTGGGGGAGGGTTGTGCTAGACAGAGAGAAGAGTAAGGGCAGTGCCCCACAGAGAGGAACATGCTTGTCACATAAAAAGAGGTGGCAGGAAAATCAGTATGCCTGGAGCAGATGGAAAAATGATGGAGTGATAGGACAGGAGACTGGAGAGATGTTATTCAGAGCCTTCTTTACACTCAGAATGGGCCAGTCCTAGAGGCAACATGAAAATATAACCTACGGTCTCTACTCTTACAAAGCTTTTATTCTGAAAGGGAACTTAAGGCTAATTTACATGAAGAACAACCTAATGCTTAACATAACTAAATTATTGTTTAGAACATATTTTATGATAGAAGCTAATTGTTCTAAAATTAAAATCTCCTCACCTTGCAGGAATGGTGTTAACTTACAATTACCTTCAAACTGTTTTTTGTAATACTTGAATCTTCCTAAAAAATGATTTGAAATGCACAGCTATGTTTTCAAAAACAGACCTAACTGCATTCTGTAAAATGAAGAATGACTAATTTTACATGGGTGAGACATGCATTTATTAAATATTTATTATGTTCTGATTTATGGGCATTTGAAACAAAAACAATAATCACCAGGAGTCAATATTGGTTGACTTAAAAAAAAGCTATGTTAGCTTTAAGTTTTCTTGCTTTTTATTTTTTTATTTAACGATTGTGATTCTGGTAGAGTAGAGATATTTGTTAGGCGCAGAGAATCATTAATGTCAGTTGAATCCAGATGTCATAAATTATTTGTTAAGTCTAGTGGAGTATATTAGACATAAGGAAGAAATATGAATGTGATGATTATGCCATTTTGTAGATTGGCAGCAGTTGAACAACTTCATTGTAGGCTGTTTATTGGATTATATGACTCCTGTCATATACATGCAATTGATTTTTGAGCATTAACCAAGTGGCAAATTCATTGTTACCATGCATTATAAATAGGCTGATGAGCAAACAGACATATTTCTTGCTCTCATGCAGCTTACTATCTGCAGAGAAGACATAATATATATATAATTTCAAGTGTGTCTTATGCTTACAAAAGTATCTACTGTACCATACATGTGAAAATGATAACTCGGGGGTGCCTGGGTGGCTCAGTCAGTTCAGCATTCAACTCTTGATTTCAGCTCAGGTCCTGATCTCACAGTCATGGGATGGAGCCCTGCCTCAGGCTCTGTGCTGGTCGTGGAGCCTGGTTAAGAGTCTCTCTCTCCCTCTCCCTATGCCCCTCCCCTGCTCAGGCTCACACTTTTGCTCTCTCTTAAAATAAAATTTAAAAAGAGAGAGAGAGAAAAAATGAAAATAAAAGAAAATGCTAACTTGTGCTAGGGCTTAGACATAGGAAATATTTGCATGAGGTGACAATAATTTATGAGGATAAGTAGTTTTAGCTAAGTGAATAAGGAGGTGACTGTATAGTACAGAGTATTCTAAGCAGAGAAAATAGGAATGTAAAGCTTTTCTGTTGCCAGCATCACTATGTCAGAAAAATTTAAGAAGAGAAGTATAAGTGGAACATGAAGAGCAAAGAGTGGAGCTATAGGCAGGGGTAAAATGATAGAGGGATTTTGCTGTATTTATTGATGTAGTGGATTTTATTCAAATTGCAATGGAAGGCCATTAAAAGGTATTATATAACAAAATAAAAGGAAAACGTAAGAAAAAGAGAGTATGTTTGCCTTCTGTTATGGGTTGAATTCTCTCCCACTAAAACTCAGATGCGGTCTTAACCCTTAGTACCTCAGAATGTGACCTTATTTGGAAGCAGCATCCGAGCAGATTAGTTAAGATGAGGTCATACTGGAGTAGCATGGCCCTTTATCCAGGATGACTGGTGTCCTTATAAAAAGGAGAACTGTGGACAGACACACAGGAGAACACTATGTGACACTGACGGCAGAGATTAGAGTGATAAACCAGAAACCAGACTATCAGCAAAGCACTAGAGGCATAGAACACATTCTCGCTCACAGCCCTCAATAAGGAACCAGTCTTGCTTAAACTTTGATCTGGAACTTTCAGCCTCCAAAACCGAGACAATAACTTTCTGCTGTTTGAGACACCCAGTTTTGGAACTTTGTTACAGCAGTCCTAACAGTGTCAGAATCAGAATTTATAATAATCATTAAAGCTATAGCAATGACGTAAATCTAAAATAGATGAATATATGTAGGATTAAGTGTAGAATCCTCCCTTGGGTCAAAACCTTTTATGTACAAGTAAGTTATGGCATAGATACTGTTAAGCAGTTATATGAGATTCTTTCAAAAGACATTATGCATTTAATTTACATGTGAAACATTGGTATAATGTGTAGCTCAGGCAATATCATTTCAAAGTACATTTAAAAATATGATATTTCATGTATTAAGAACTTATCTTGAGATTCTTGAGATATCGGTCAGTGTGCTTTTCTTCTAATACTTCCTCATTACTTGACCCTTTTATATATCACCCAGGAACATGTAAAGTGCATTGAGATTTAGTTTTATTATATTTAAATGACATATGCAGGAAACAGATTTTTTTCTTTTCTAAATCCAAAATATGCTATGTCTTATTAGAAATAAGTTTTAAAATCTAAAATTTTATTTGCAAAAACCAGAGATTTTGTATGTTTTGAAATGCATTTGCTTACATCTGAGAGAGGAATAACAGAAAAGGTTCCAAAGGACGAAAGGAAGGATGTTGTCTTGTGATCTAAATTTATGAGCAAATTTTTTTTCCAAGAACTTCTGCACGTATCAGTTGCACTTCCTGCCCCTCCTCCACCCTGGTTTCTTAAGGTAGAACCTTAGATAATTAATTCAAAACCTTTCTTCTTCTCCAATAAAACTATTTTATGATATCCACTTCGTTGTAAGCACTGTTTTTGTTATTTTTTCCAAATTTTGACCTGTTAGGTTCCTATTTTTATTAGGTTCAAAGTGTTTCCAAATTTTGTTTCAGATTTCTTTTTACCATAGGTTATTTATTTATTTATTTATTTTAATAGTTTATTGTCAAGTTGGTTTCCGTATAACACCCAGTGTTCATCCCCACAAGTGCCCTCCTCCATGCCCATCGTCCCCCTTCCCCTCCCCCCCAACATGCATCAGTCCTCAGTTTGTTCTCAGCCTTAGAAGCACATTGTTTAGTCTCCAAATAGTTGGAAAAATGTCCAGATATCCGCCAGTCGTATTAAGTTTCACTAGCCAGAGAATATATTTTGTATGGTAATAGTCCTTAAAATTTTAGTTAGCATATTTTTATGGCCTCACTCCTCAGTCATCTAGGTCCAGTACAAATTAGGTCAAGTTATGCGGTAGCATTGATCAAGCAGTTTATACGCTTTCTGATTTCCTGTCTACATATTTAATATTGAAAGAAGAGTGGTAAACTCTCCAATTCTGCTTATGGTTTTGTCTATTTCTTCATATAACTTGCAAATTATTGCTTCATGTATTTTGAAGTTCTGTTACTAAGTGCATACACATTTGAAACTGTTGTCTTCTTACTTAATTGACATCATTATCATGTAATGTCCTCATTATAGTATTCATTGTTCTGGAATCTGCCTTATCTGATGTTAACTTAGCCACTACAGGTACTTTTGATTGGCATTTTTGCAGATCTTTTTTTCCCATTTTTTTTCTTTTAACCCACAGTATACTTTTTATATTTCAAAATACATATCTTATATTTATATACAATATATTATAATCAATAAATATTTATTCTTATTTTAATAGTACTATTCTTCCAAGCACCATGTAATTGAATTTTGCCATTTTATCCAGTTTCACAAACTCTGTTCTATAATTAGAACATTTAGGTAATTTACTTTAAACTCATCAATATGATAATGTTTAAACCTATCCTTTTATTAAGCGTTTTGTATTTGTATCTTTTCATGTTCCTTCTTTTTATCTTTTCTTGCTTTCTGTTGGATTCATTGATTATTTTTTATATTTCCATATAAAAATTATATTTACATTTATATATCCATATTTCCATTATACTTTTTATAATTCCATTTATAATTCCATTCATCACTTCTCAGATAATTCATTGTTTTATTTTTAATGATTGTGCTAGCCAATGTTTTGTGAATTTTAGCATGCATTAGAATCACCTGGAAGGCTTTTAAATTCTTTTTAATGTTTTATTTATTTCTGAGAGAGAGAGAGCATGATCAGGGGAGGGTCAGAGAGAGAGTGAGATACAGAATCTGAAAACGGCTCCAGGCTCTGAGCTAGCTGTCAGCACAGTCCCGACGAGGGGCTCGAACCCACGAACCATGAAATCATGACCTATGCTGAAGTCGGACGCCTAACCCGTTGAGCCACCCAGGCGCCCCCGGAAGGCTTTTAAAAACAGAAATTGCTGAGTACCAGTCTCAGAGTTTTTGAATAGTTTGATTTGTATATATATGTTGCATATATATAGCGTCAGAGTTCCTGATATACCATTGGTTCTGTTTATAAGACAAAGGGATGTTTCTTTTTTGTTTTTTAAGTTTATTTATTCTGAGGAAGATAGAGACAGTGCAAGTGGGGGAGGGGCAGAGAGAGAGAGAGGGAGACAGAGAATCCCAAGCAGGATCTCTCCTGCCAGCACAGAGCCAAATGAGGAGTTTGAACTCATAAAACTGCAAGATCATGACCTGAGCTGAAACTGAGTTGGATGCTTAACTGACTGAGCCACCCAGGTACCCCAAGAGATGTTTCATTTTTAATTAATTGATTGATTAATATGTGTTAATTTATCATGTTATTTGGCATCAAAAACTATCACTGGAGACCAGTATTTTGGTCCTTTATGAGTTCATCAGATTCAGTTTCAGATTTAGCTTATAATGAGATTCAGGAGGTTATACAAATATAATTTACAATTTTATTTAAGAAATGAACTAGTGAGACTATATGGACAAAACATTACACACATTAAATATATTTTCAATTAATTTTAATTAAGTTAACAGCTTTATAATTTCATTAAGAGGTCTATATCCAGGTAATAAAGGAGAAGGCTAAAAGTAATATTTGAGATATTTTTAATTCCCTGACATTGTCCCCTTTTCTTTGACACTAGTCAAACACATGAATATTAGATATAATTTTATTGAGGAATATCCCCCATGACAAATGAAAGAATGTTAGAATATACTTGCACTAAATCCTAATTTAGTTATGTAGGAATATCTATTTGAAATATAATATTAGTATAAAAATGAGACCAAAATGAGATGTAAGATAATTATATGAAAATCACTGTGATAATTTCCTAACTTTTATCAATAGTTTAATAAGTCAATTTTAAACTAGATGTATTAATCAGCTTCTGCAGAGAAACTGGAGAGCCAATACAGTATGTTTATATGAGCATATATTCATATGCTTATATGAAATATAAGAAATTATATTATAATTATATTAAGTAATATTATTAATTATTATTATTAATATTATAATTATATTATATTAGAAATATAGCTTATGTTTTCTTTTAGGAAGTTTATGGTTTCAGGTCTCACATTTAGGCCTCTAAGTTACTTTGAGTTTATTTTTGTGTATGGTTTAAGAAAGTGGTCTGGTTTCTTTCTTTTGCTTATAGCTGTCTAGTTTTCCCAAAACCATTTATTGAAAAGATTGTCTATTGCCCAGTGTATATTCTTGCCTCCTTTGTCATATATTGATTGACCATATAAATATGGGTTTATTTCTGAACTCTCTATTCTGTTCTACTGGTCTATGTGTCTGTTTTTGTGCCAGTTCCATACTATTTTGATTACTACAGCGTTATCTTGTATCTTGAAATCTGGAATTGTAACGCCTCTAGCTTTGTTCTTCTTTTTCAAGTTTGCTTTGGTTATTTGGGATATTTGTAATTCCATGCAAATTTTAGGCTTATTTACTCTAGGTCTGTGAAAAATGCTGGTGACGTTTTGATAGAGATTGCATTAAATCTGTAAATTGCTTTGGGTAGTATGGACATTTTAACAATATCTATTCTTTCTATCTATGAGCATGGAATATGTTTCCATGTGTTTGTGTCATCTTCAGTTTCTTTTATCAGCGTTTTATAGTTTTTCAGAGTATAGGTCTTCTACTTCCTTGGCTAAATTTGTTCTGAGGTATTTTATTATTTTTGGTGAAATTGTAGATGGGATTGTTTTCTTAACTTCTCTTTCTGCTACTTTCTTATTAGTTTATAGAAATGCAACAGATTTCTGTATATTAATTTTATATCCTGTGACTTTATTGAATTCATCTATCAGTTCTAGTCATTTTTGGGTGGAGTCTTTAGGGTATTTCATATATAGTATCCTGTCATCTGCAAATAGTGAGCTTTACTTATTCATTACCAATTTGTATGTCTTTTATTTCTTTTTCTTGTTGTCTTATTCTGTGGCTAGGACTTCCAGTACTATATTAAATAAAAGTGAAGAGACTGGACACCCTTTTCTTACTCCTGATCTTAAAGAAAAATCTCTCAGTTTTTTATCAATAAGTATGATGTTAGCTGTGGGTTTTTCATACCTGGCTTTTATTATATTCAGGTATGTTTCCCCTAAATCTACTTTGTTGAGATTTTTGTTCTCTTTTTTCTTTTTTTATCATTGATGGGTGTTCTACTTTGTCAAATGCTTTTCAGCATCTACTGAGATAATCATATTTTTTAATCTTTTTTCTTGTTAATGTGATTTATTACCACTTGATTGTGGTGAACGATCTTTTTAATGTATTGTTGGATTTGGTTTGGTAATATTTTGTTAAGGACTTTTGCATCTATGTTGATCAGAGACATTAGTTTTCTTCTCTTGTAGTGTCTTTATCTAGTTTAGATATCAGGATGATGCTGGCCTTGTGAAATGAATTTGGAAGCTTTCCTTTCTCTTCTATGTTTTGGAATAGTTTTAGGAGAATAGGTATTAACTTTCCTTTACATTTCTGATAGAATCCATCTGTGAAGCCATCTAGTCCTGGAATTTTATTTGTTGGGAATGTTCTTATTACTGATTGAATTTCTGGTTATTGATGTGTTCAACGTTCCTATTTCTTTCTGTGTCAGTTTTGATAATTTCATGTTTCTACTGTTTTTGTTTGTTTATTTTGATCCCTATTTCATTTATTTCTGCTCTAATTTTTATGATATCCTTTCTCCTGCCTTTAGGCTTGGATTCCTTCTTTTTCTAGCTTCTTTAGTTATAAGACTATGTTGTTTATTTGAGATTTTACTTGCTTTTTGATGTAGACCTGCATTGCTACAATCTTTCCTCTTAGAACAGCTTTTGCTGCATACCAAAGAATTTGGACTGGTGTAATTCATTTTCATTTCTCTCCATATGTTTTTTTTTTTTAATTTCTTCTTTGATTTCATGGTTGATCCATTCATTGTTTAGTGGCATGTTGTTTAACCTCCATGTATTTGTGTTCTTTTGAGATTTTTTCTTGTGATTGATTTCTAGTCTCATGCCATTGTGGTTGGTAAATATGTATGATATAATTTCAGTCTTTTTGAATTTATTGTGACTTGTTTTGTGGCCTAGTACATGATCTATTCTGGAGAATTTTTCATGTGCACTTGAAAAAAAATGTATATTCTCTTGTTTTGGGATGGAATGCTCTGAATATATCTGTTATCTGGTCCAATGTGTCATTCAAAGCCATATTTTTTGTTGATTTTTGGTCTAAATGATCTATCCATTGATGTAAGTGGGATGTTAAAGTCCCCTACTATTACTATATTTCTGGTCCTCCTACTCTGCTGTCTTTTCAGAA
The DNA here is from genome assembly GCF_008692635.1 of Crocuta crocuta. NCBI lineage: Eukaryota > Metazoa > Chordata > Mammalia > Carnivora > Hyaenidae > Crocuta > Crocuta crocuta. Next base: position 7,533,547 of record NW_027531917.1, on the reverse strand, counting down.
ATCTCAGCACTTATTTATTTTTAACCTGAGCATAAAGACTATATACAAACTCCTGTCATTACCATTATAAATTTATTATTAATTCTACCTATCTATTTTTGATATGAATTACTTATCATGCTTTTATTATTCCCTTCTTCACCATTATTATTAATCAATGTCAATTACTGAGGCATATTTGGCTATTTGCTCAAACTATGATCCAATAGTTTTACCAAATAAAGTGTGATTAAAGTAATTATCAGGTATTACTCCCACTTTACTTTCATCCATAAAGAATGGTGGCATGGCATTTTAAATCTGAGATATGTTTTATTTCTGTCATTTTAAAAAAATCCTTTCACAAAGTTTTGAACTCTCCCCTTGCTTACTTATCTTGTGTTTCAACACTTGGCATTTGAGATTGAACCATAGATTTTATTTTTCTGGATTATAATCAGGTCTGATATTTCAGAAAATATCCAGTTTATGGGAAATCATGAGATTAAGAAAGAATATGTGGCCAGTTGCAGGGTGATAGATCATCATGACAAGGAAATACTTAGAAATACTTTGCATAAAAACATCAGAACTATATGAACAACTACATACTCACCCGAGACATAATAGTCAAGGAGGCTATCTGAATTCCAGTTTTATTTTTATACATTCTTCAATTTCTTCACAACTGAATCCAACATAAAGCCTATCACAAATACAAGATTGTTTAACTCTTAATGGAGAATGGTAAAACATTTATTACTTAACATCATCTACTGAATACATAAAACATACATTATCATATTGTGAACCAGTTACAAATAAAAAGTATTTCTTCTTCCTGCTTTTCAAGATTTCCAATAGACATTTCTCTAATTTCTGGACATTTAGTAATACATTTCTGATACATTATTGAGAAAGATGTTTTATATTTGGCATCTATTTTAGACAAGCATCTGGGTCATGGTGAAAATTTATTTAGTCTACTTATATAGGCCAATCATAAGAAAACTATATTTTCTCTATCAGACATCATAAGTTTGTTCTTAGAGGCAATTTAAGAGTCATACTTGAGGGGCGCCTGGGTGGCTTAGTCGGTTAAGCGTCCGACTTTCGCTTGGGGCATGATCTCGCGGTTCGTGGTTTCGAGCCCCGCGTCGGGCTCTGTGCTGACAGCCAGCTCAGAGCCTGGAGTCCGTTTCAGTCTGGGACTCCCTCTCTCTCTGACCCTCCCCTGCTCACGCTGTCTCTCTCTCTCTCTCTCCTAGAAATAAAGAAAACATTAAAAAAAAAAAAAAAGAGTCATACTTAATGCTATTCCTACATTGCTTTAATTTTACTGTGATAAGATTTTAATACCATGTAGAATACCCACTCACACAAAATATGTTAACTTAGGTATAATTTGTATTTTATAACTGTATCATTTTGTGTTTGATTTGTATTATTTTTTGAAGAATTGAAATCAATATATATTTTCTCAAGGAAGTGATAGCAAGATGTTCTCAATTATTTTAGAGGCTACTAACCTGGCAAATGCAATAAAATTTATTAATTAGCTGAGTATCTGCATTATATTTTTTAGTACCCTGGTAGAGAAGTTGAAATCCTGAGTAATGTTCACCAAGAAAACAACACAGCAAATTGGGACTATTTCAATAATGAAAACGAAACATAACACTGAAAAAGCTCTTCACAGAGAGGTGACTGTATCTTAAGTGTTTTTATACAGATATTGGGGTAGATTTAGATAGATTTGTGATATAGGCAAATACTTTCCTACGTAACTTCCTTCATCTTTCCCAAATCCTTATCTCCTGTTTTGGTGTTTTATCTGCTGGGCAACCTATTTCTTTTTATCACTGACTTCTATTACTTCAACTGGTTCTCTTTTCCATCTGAGAATGTTTGGAAGAAAATGATTAGCAATGGGCATTCCATCTATTCTCCCTTTTACAAGGGCACGTGCTCCAAAGAAAGAAGGAGGCCCTTCAACTCTCCTTGTAAGCCTTCAAAGGCAGACTGCCCTGAAAACTAACTAGCAGTATTTATTAGCCAGGGGGTCCTTAGGTATGTAATTCATTTAACAGGGTGTACCTAGTCTGTCTAGGATTGCCTATTTTAAACAAACCTGAGAATTATGAGTTTATGGGGCATGGATTTACTAAAAATGTCACACCAACTATAGAATTAATCTGAGTATAAAAATAAAGATATTTTGTGCTGAAATGGCTTCCTCGTGTGTAAATAATATAGCCACATAATTACTTATAATTTTCTTATGTGAATCTGAGGCAAAGAGAATTCTAATGAGGCAAAGAAAGACCAGGCTACGGTTATTGTCCCAGAACTCTCCTTGCCCATTCTGTTCCCTGTGATCACTTCAGTCTTCTTTTAAGTCAGATTTGTCATTCTGGTCCTTTGTCTTGCTTCAGCATCCTGAACAGTGTCCTTCAAGGATTCATGTCAAGTTATCTCCAGAGTTGCCATCCAGGAGTTAAAACAGATTGTTATAAAAAGTGACCATAAGTTAAAATGACAATTAATGCATTGTTATGCCACATGTTATCATCATTTTAAAAAAGAGCTGTAATTTAAAGACTTTGACTCCAATGAAATAAATTAGACTCTTAGACAACCCAAATACATTAGAAAGCAGGTCTCTGGCTACACTTCAAATCACATATATTGGAATAATCTCTGTGTGTTTGAAGAAAATTGGACCATGATTCAAAGAAACATATTTTAATAGTTTTTCCCACTTGGTAAAAGAACTAATTATTAACAAGATACAAAAATTGTGGAAGGAAAAATCTGCTTAGGAAAAGCTTTACCAAACCCAGTAGAATTTCTTATCTTTATTCTTAAGCAAGCTATTTGATATGAATTTTTAGGAAGGGCTTAATAAGAATTTCTTAAAAGAGCACACATAAATAGGAGTCTTGCCTACTTGCTGATGCAGATTTGAATGAGTTTAAGAAAAGATTAAAACCTTTTCTTTTATAGCAATTTTAGAATTTTTTGTTCACTTGGATATAGAAAGGTTGTATTGACAAAATGAAGCCATACATGTGTTTAATTATGAAGAGCTTTTTTTCCACTTCAAATTTAATATAAAAATGAAGGTTTGTGAAATAAACTATGTTTCATTCAGGCATTTTTTCATGAATTATAATATTCCAGACAAACTCCCACAGGGATAAATATGTTTTCATCTTCTGCAGGTGTGCTTAGAAGTAAAAAAAAAAATCTTCTAAGAAGCACTATTTCCCAACAAATAAAAATATTTCCATCTCCAACCAGCCTTGAAAATGTTACTCTTAGGAATAAATAAATTTTCTATGATGCTAAGGCCCTTGTTCATGATCCATTATGTCAAGGGCATTAAAATATATGACTTTCCCATCTGTGAATTTTGTATTTCACTCCTTATTATTCTTCATATTCACTTCTTATTTCACTCTTCCTCTTCTTTTCTAAGAAATAGATATATTTCATTTTAATGATGATTATAGCCTATTATTATCCTCATGCAACTAAAAAGGCAATAATAGGAATGTTGCATTTATTACTCAGAAGTCATACTTAGAACATGTCACCAGTATGCCCTCAGAAATAAAATGTGACACTATTTGTTGCTAAAATTAATTAAGAAATTAGTTTTAATTTTTACATAGACTTAAATTCAATTTAACATATTTGCTATTGCTTGAATTCATATAAACCATAAGTCAAATAATGCCCCTCAATGTATCTAGTGAAGATAATCAATAAAAGCTTGAGTATTGTGGCCTAGCAAGTGAATATTTATTCTGTCTGTGTTTATTAGTATGTATGATGCCAAAATTATGTTAATAATAGTAAGACAGAGGGCTAATTAGTAGCTTTATCACACCCATATGGTAATAATTGGAGTTAACTCTTTCTGTTAATAAAAAGAGAGTATCCAAAAACGGAATAAAAATGGGAAACTAACAAGCTTTTTCATTTCAAAAACTACTTTTTACACTGACATTAATACATAGCTAAATTTGAACAGAAATTAGATGAAAAGTATATCACATTTCCTAAGTGAAAAGCCAGTTTTCTAACAGTTTTGTTGCACAATACACATAAGAAATCAGATAGCAAAACAGAGAGATTGAGCTTAATTGTTTATATTTCTCAATATTTAGGCAAACTCATGTGTTTATATAAGCACATACACATATATGCACACATTGACACTGTCAAGTGTCAGTTTTGGTACTCACAGTTTACTCTAAATAATGTCACTTGGGGAGAAAAGTGAATCACAACAGCCATTACATACACAGCATAGTATCCTTTTATGAACTTAGCAACGATAATCCTATGTGTTCCTAAACATACTTTTTTGGAACGCATAGATATGCAAAGAAAACTCCATGACAAGGAATAATGGCATGGGATTCTGGATGATCAGTGTCTCTGCTGGTGAGTGGAAGAAAGATAGGTTAGGTAAATGCATAAGGTCAGATAGAGCTTTGCCCAGTCCTAGCTTTCTTTATTTCCTTCAACTTTGTATGAAAGTGTAACATTTTTATAGAAAAGTACATTCTTCACAAATCGATAGCCGAATGAGTTTTTATAAACCAACCACATTGTTTTAATTGACATTCAGATGAAAAAATGAGGGCATTGAGAGTAAGCTAGAAATTCCGCTTCTGCTTTCTCTCAGTCATTACCTTGTACTCTCAACCAGGATAACCATTTATCCTAATTCCTCACATCATAGATTAGTTTTTGCTAGACTATATCAAACTTTACTTTTTGAGGCTGTTACAAATAATGGCTGTAAAAGCAATGCTATTATGTTTTTGGTGAATGTGTGTACGTGGTGAGCATATATCTAGAAGAGCAATTGTTGGAACATAAGATCTGCATATGTTCAACTTAAGTAGATATTTCAAAATTGTTTCCCAAAATTGTTATAGCAACTCAAACTATCATGTTCCACTATCATCACTGTCATATTCCATGTCTGTGCCAACACTTTTACTTTTCCTTACATAAATTTACCGTTAATTTGATATATGGTTGTAAGATGCATATGCAAGTTTTCTGCCATTTTTCTCTTGAGTTTCTTTTTTTTCCTGATCATTTCTCTTCCTATAACTAGATATAGAATCTTTTGTCACATATATATATTGCAAATACTTGCTTACACTCCATGTGTTGCCTGTTTATACTTTTAGTGGTGTTTTTAGCAATCAAATATCTTATTTTTTACTATAAACCAATTTGAGAAGTTTTCTTTTATGGTTATTGATCTTTCTTGTTGAAGAAATATTTTTATCCTCTAAACTCATAATAATTTACTATGATTTCTCTGAAATATTTCCTTTCACTTAAATTTATCTCTGATTGTGTATGGTATGAGGTAATAATCAAGATACATTTTTCCTCACACGAGGAAACTGACCTGTTACCATTCATTGAATATACCAGCCATGTCCCCACTGCACTGTACTACTTTTTTTTGGTGCTAATTACATTATTGAAAATAATTATATTAAAAGATCAACTAAATGAAAACAGAGTATACATGGACCATTGATGATACTATATAAAGAAGAAATGATTATGTTTAATTCAATTCTGTTTATCTTGTGTGAAAGAAAGATACAGAAAGAAAGAACAAAAGAAAGAAAGAAGAACAAAAGAAAGAATGAAAGAAAGAAAGAAAAGAAAGAAAGAATGAAAGAAAAGAAAGAAAGAAAGAAAGAAAGAAAGAAAGAAAGAAAGAAAGAAAGAAAGAAAGAAAGAAAGAAAGAAAGAGAGCTAAACATAAAGAATATAGGGGAGATGTGCCTGGGTGGCTCAGTAGGTTAAGCTTCTGGCTTTTGATTTTGGCTCCAGTCATGATCTCCTGGTTGTGAGATAGAGCCCCACATTGGACTCCAGATTGAGCATAGAGTTTATTTGGGAATCTCTCTCTCTCAAAACAAATGCATAAGCATTAAGAAAAGAATATAGGGGAGTCAGGGGCACCTTGGTGGCTCAGTTGGTTAAGCATCTGACTCTTGATTTTAGCTCAGGTCTTGATCTCAGAGTCATGAGTTCAAGCTTCATATTTGGCTCCACACTGGACATGAAGCCTACCCAAAATTAAATAAATGAATAAATAAATAAATAAATAAATAAGAATATAAGGGAGTCAGACTATAAAAACATGATTCTTAGTGTCTAGTCTAGAGACAAAAATCACACTAGATATCTAAACAGAGGGCTTTTAAGTTAGGGATACTTTTCCATATGTACATATAAGTGAAAGAGCAAAGAGGTTCTTACTTTCTGGGTTTTATTATACCCAGAATAATTAACTTCAGAAAGCAGTTTCCACCCATTGGGCTGGGGCACAAAGGTGCTGGAGTTCAGAGTGATTAGCATTCTATGACCTAATCATCACTGGCACATTGTGGGCCCAAGGCAGCTGGTTGTGAGTGTTCCAGAAAGAAGCCAGAAGCTGTGAGGAGTTGCTAAAGCCCTGGTAAAGTTACACTTGCAGTAAGAAAACAGAAATGCCCCTTCTTCCAATATGTCCCTAGTGTTCATTATTGGCAAAATATAATAGAAGGCCAACTGTCAAAGAATTAGTATTTGTAAAGTTCTTAGCCTCAAGTACAAGAAAGCAAAATTCAGTAGAGCAGATTTGGAATTCAGAGACAATAGGTAAAGAATGGCAAATGATAAAACAAAATTGAATATTAAATATAGTATATTACTTTATTTACATTTTGATGTGGATTTAAATTGACATTAAACACTTCATGGTGTATATTAATCATAAATCCAAATAATAAGTTATTTCATTCAGAATATGTTTATATTTATTTATATGGTACTGTACTTCACATATTTTCCAAGGTTACACTGTTGAGTAAGCCATTTTTCATTTTTTAATAATATGGATTTCTATAATACAAATTTATCATTTAAGTGTGATGAACTTCCTTTGTTAATGTTTATAATCTAACAGTGTTTTCCATTTTCTAAGTATATTATTTTTCATTACCTAATATTACTCTGTCTATATTGTCTTCTGGTGTCTATACTATGGTTCAAACTCTGTGAAAAGGTCACCATCACCATCCAAGTGTGTCAAAATAATTTCAACCATGTCCTTTAAAACTAATTTATTTCCTTTAAAATCATATTCTCACATGTATTTCCCATTATAGATAAATGAGATATAAAGCTTATGATAATTTGCAAATCAAAAAATGTGCATCTCAGCCTCTATAGGGAATGGAATGGGAAATGGTAAAAGTCCTCATTTGAGTTGTATTTTTTTTAATGCGTGTAGCCACAGAAAATGATTAAGAGCTTATTTAAAAATGTGTTACAAGCTTACAGAGCTGCACATAGCCATCTGGGAGGAGTGTAAACATCAACAGAAGATCGTAATTCCAGCCTATATATACTTATTGATTATGTTGACTTCCTACCAGAAGAATGAGTTAATACAATGAAAAAACATCCATAAAAGAAGGTGTCTGACTTTATGTAGGCCAGGAAAATATCATTATTAACTATATTCCCTCCTCCATTTATCGACTTTGCAGTGTCATAGAAATGTATAAACACAAATTGAGCTTTAAAAAGAGATAAAGAAAGAACAGAGAACATAACTTATAGTAAGAGTCTCATTTCCCTAAACAACTCTGAAAAGGTGGCAGGTCCAAAATTTCCATGGAATAAAATAAGCTCTGATTTGCCCCAAGCATTTCAGATCTCATTAAATGATATAATAATTTATTAACAATTAGTAAATTAACAAATTAATAATGAGAATTAATCTGATCCATTGTAAAAAGTTAAAAATCAATGTTGCTGGAAAGTACTAGTTGTTTTTTCCATGTTGTGTTTATACTGATCATATACACAAGCATATCTTTCAAAATTAAGTTAAAATATATTAACTATCTATTTGGTGGTTTCTAATATAAGCAAAAAGAAGAAACTTCTGAGGTACCTTAACATTTTATTTGTTGAATTTGTATTGATGCCCAACTTAACAGATGATACATATGACCAAAGTGCCAGTTAAGATTACAAAGTAATATTAATCACTACTAATTCTAGCGTACTTTCCCAAAACACTTTTTAAAATTTCTTAATGTTTATTTATTTTTGAGAGAGAGAGACAGAGTGTGAGTTGAGGAAGGGCAGAGAGAGGGGGAGACAGAATCTGAAGCAGGCTCTAGGCTCTGAGCTGTCTCACAGAACCCTACAGCAGGGTTTGCACTCAGAGTGTGAGATCATGACCTGAGCTGAAGTCGGACACTCAACCAAGTGAGCCACCCAGGCGCCCCCCCCCGCCCCCGGCCAAAAAAACTTTTCTCAACAAGATTAACAAGCCAGTAAATGAACTTCCCTCTCTGTTTCTTCTCTGCTTCTCTTTCTCCACTATTGAAATGGCTGTTAGCAGTGCAAGGTTGGCAGAAGCAGGAAGAAAGGAAATGAAATGGCTGTGAGGTGAGACTGCACCTGCCAGCCTCCCACGGCCCACAACTAGGGAGAGTTCTCAGGCACAGAATACCACACAGTTGCTGCCTTGACTTCCTTGCTGATTTGGGGGAACATTAAAAAACACAGGCAAATGAATATAATTTCCAAAAATAGATCAATTCTTGAGATAAATCAGAATTCAAAGAAATGGAAGTGGACTCCATTTTATTTTTCCCTAAAAGCTGCTGTTTCAGAGCACCTGAGTGGCTTCCATTAAGCATCTGACTGGTGATCTCAGCTCAGGTCATGATCTCATGGTTCATGAGACTGAACTCTGCACAGGGCTCTGCACAGATAGCATGGAGCCTGATTGGGATTCACTGTGTCTCTCTCGGCCCCTTCCCTGCATGCTCTCTCTCTCTCAAAATAAATAAATAAACTTTTAAAAAATTTAAATAACAAAAATAAAAGCCGCTGTCTCAACTTGAACTCAAGATTCAGTAAGGAAGACAGAGTTATAATAAATTAATGATAAATGTGCACACACATACACAGAAACATAAGTATATGTAATTTAATATATAATGTGTATAAATAATAAATTAAGGGGCAGTCTGGATTTAAAATTCACATATACTAAAGCCTTTTTCATTTTACTGTAGTCTCTGCATCGAATATTATCAGACTCTTTCCTGAACTAGTTGAAGTAAGCAGCCATTCAACAAACTGCATGAGACCTTGAATGAGTTAATAAATTCTGTCTCTGCTATTCCCTTCTTTGGTCAAGTAGCCATACTCTCAAACAATATTATTTAGCTGTTTGTAGATCTAGATCTAAATACACCAACTGACAGAAAAAGGATGTTAGAATTTAGGATACTGACAATAGCAAGAAATGACAACTAAGAAGTTGAAGAGGAAACTAAGACATTAATTAAAAACAAATGATAAGAAAATCAAAACCATACTGAGATACCGCCTCACATCTGTCAGAACAGCTACAATTAAAACTCAGGCAACAGCAGATGTTAGGAAGGATGTGGAGAAAGAGGAAGCCTTTTACACCATTGGTGGGAATGTAAACTAGTGCAGCCACTCTCAAAAACAGTATGCAGGTTCCTCAGATAATTGAAAATAGAACTAACCTATGACCCAGGAATTGCACTACTAGGTATTTATCCAAAAGACACAGGGGTGCTGATTCAAAAGGGCACATGCACCCTGATGTTTATAGCAGCCCTATAGACAATAATCAAAGAATGGAAAGAGCCCAAATGTCCCTCAACTGATAAATGGATAAAGAAGTGGTGGTATATATGTAATGGAATATTATTCCATGATTAAAAGGAATGAAATCTTGCCATTTGCAACAAGCTAAATGGAACTAGAGTGTATCATGCTAAACAAAATTAGTCAGTCAGAGGAAGACAAATATAATATAATTTCACTTATATGTGGAATTTAAGATACAAAACAGATGAATGTAAGGGAAGGGAAGCAGAAATAATATGAAAACATGGAGTGGGACAAACCATAAGAGGCTCTTACATATAGAGAACAAACTAAGGATTGTCGGCAAGGTGTTGGGTGGATGAATGGAGTAAATGGGTGAGGGGCATTAAGGAGGACACTTGTTGGGATGAGCACTAGGTGTTATATGTAACTGGCGAATCCCTAAATCCTACTACTGAAATCATTATTATACTACATGTTAACTAACTTAGATTTAAATTTTAAAAAAATATTAAAAAATGATAGACTTTAGGAAAACTTAGGTCAGAAGTTTGCAATTTCAAGGTCTCTAAGATGTGACTTAATTTAACACAGTATGGTTAACTTGCTTGACTAATACATATTTTTGAATCTGAATCCATATAATCATCATAATAGTTAACAGTTATTAGTTGATTAACAAATGCCAGGCACTGTTCTGAATGCTAGTTGGCCTGTTAAGAGATTCTGTGGTAATTAAAAGAACACAGAGATTTTGACTCAGTCTTCAACCATGGTAACAGCTTTTTGTAGGGATTTTATTAATATTCCTATTTATACTTTAGGAAGTTAATGTAAATAAAAAATAGTAAATTGCCAAAATCACATCCCTTGTATGTGGTAAAGCAAGATTTTAAATCAAAATGACATGGATTGAAAGACAGAATATTTAATCGCTGCATTAAACTGGAAAATGAGATACAGTAAAATAAAATCTATAATTTCTTTAATTTTTCTGTAAACTAACTTAAATGGAAGTGCTCACATACCAGAAAAGATACATCACTCTATTTGTATTATTGACACTACCCTGCACCACACACACACACACACACACACACACACACACACAAAACCTTGCTATGCTGAATCATTTCAAAAAGGAAAGTTCATAAAACATACATATACAACTTAGAGTTTGAGGCTCATTTTAGATATTTTCAGTCTATAAATATAGTCAATCTAAGCCTTTAAAATGATATATATTGTCACTTCTGCTCTTAACTATTTATTTATTAAGGAATTCTTTCATTCAAAACTCATTATTTAATTACCAGTAGTTATAGGCACCAGATGCTGTGCTAGGAGCTGGGTGGATGGAAAAAACTTAATGCCATAATCTTTATGAGAAAACAAATACAGAGATTTCAGAGTTTAGACTTGAAAGACAAATTAACAACTAGCTTTACTTCTGTAAGGACAATGCATTAGTTAGTATGAGATATGAAGGGGAATCAGAAAAAGGATATATGATTAGGCCTGAAATGTGTTTGTGTGTGGAGGGGCGTAATGAAAACCCATCTTCTAGGACCTGATTTTTGACCTGAGTCATAAAAGAGAAACTGAATTAGACACCAAATATGATTGGAAAGAAGAAAGACTTTCTGGGATGAAGGGGTACAAAGGTGCAGATTCAAGAACATACTTTGCTTGGAGTAGGGGATGTGAAGTAGAGATTAGCAGTGGAGGTGTTAAGCAGGAGCCTTGAAAATCATGGCAACTGGCTTGCCTTTTATTCTGTGACTGATAGGCAGTCTTTTGACAGATTAGACACTAGAAGTGACATAGGCTGATTTAAAGTCTGAAAGGATCAGGGCACCTGGGTGGCTCAGTTTGTTAAGCATTCGACTATGGGTCAGGTCAGGATCTTATAGGTCAGGATCTCACACTTCAGGATCTCACAGTTCATAAGGTCTAGACCCTTATCTGGCTCTCTGTTGCCAGCGAGGAGCCTGCTTTGGATCCTCTGTCTCCTTCTCTTTATGCCCCTCCCCTGCTCTCTTTCTCTCTCTCTCTCTCTCAAAAATAAATAAATATTAAAACAATTTTTTTTTAATTTGAAAGGATCATTTTGAAAGCTTTTTGTGGAGAAAAAAACCAGAAAGACAAATGTGGAGAAACCAATTAAAAGCTTTCTTGTAGAAGTTTAAGAACCAATGAGGAAATAGAGTTATGGTAGTAGAGTTAGAAAGTGATGAATAAAGAAATATAGAGAATATATTATTCAGAATTTTAAGATTGATTGGGTGTGTGTTTGAGGGACGAATGTTGAAGCCAAGACTTTCAGATCTACAGTTTCTATGCCTAAGTGAAAGATGACAACACTAACACCAAAGGCAACTTGAAAGAGAATCAGGTGTTCAATGTGGACACAGAGTTTGATATGCCCTTAGCAAAGGTCAGTAGAATATTCTAGCAGGTGGTTTGATAGATATGTTTGAAATAAAGGTAAAAAAAATAAAGCTGGGAATGATAGATTTAGGCAATTCAGCATGCAAAGACTGTGTAGTACATATATGAGTGAAGACAATTCCCTCAAGAAAAATATGATAATTGAGATCAGTGCATCAACACTACAACTCTAGGGAATGCAGCTCCTGTGGCAGAACATTATGGATGTCAAAATGTAATGTCTTATTTAAAAATAGTCTGATGGAGGTCTTTGGGTAACTTACATGAAGATAGAGATATTTCAGCTCAAAATCATAGGTAATTACATTAGGTTAGGGAATTCCAACATCCCATGGAAGGTCAAATTATGTTCAATTTCAAAACTGAATAAAGGAAAATTTCATACAAGATTTTAAAAGCCATTGTAACAGGCTCTTATTAATTCCTTCTGTCGCCTAATATACATGGACTATTAAATTAAAGGTTCAGCCTTCTCTTTTCTTTCTTTTCTTTTTTTCTTTTAAACTAACTATTCTGACAAGTGGCTTTATTGGAAAAAAACTACCATTTGTGGAGTCCTCATTTTTGATGAACTGTATGCCATTTATTTCACTTCTCTTCTCACTAGTATTAGATGCCCAGTTTTAGTCAGACGCCTACTACTGCCCAACATAGATCATCAGCAGAGAATGCTGAGTTAGCTTTTAGCTTCAGTCAGCCTGCGTCTCAGGATGGGGCCAAGCCCCTTGTTAATTTTGAGATTGGCATGTGACACAGTCCAGACTGATGAGATTCTTGACTGTTGTCTCTGGGAAATGTCTTTGTTTTCTGGGAAATGATCTCAAAGCATCTCACATTTTTGGCTTCTGGTACCATTGTAGGTGTTGTGAAAAGGCTAGAAATCTTATAGGAATCTTTGTTCCAGCCCAGCTCTAAAGAGATCTACAGGAAAAGAGAGCTGTGAGCAAAAATAGAAAGTTCTGTAGTAGCCCCTACCTCAAGGCCTCTAAGTGACTAGAACAAGTAAAAAGCGTTACCATTAAAGCCCATTCAGTGTTTTTTCAGTTTTCTTTAATATCTGTAGCTACAAGCATCTTTTATTTGTATTTTCCCTGATAATTTTCCTCCTGTTAATTTTAATACAGATAATCTATTATAATTTAAATTACTCAGATATTCAGCAAAATAAAACCAAATATTTATATTTAATGTCACATGTAACACATGCATGCAGTTGATATTTGTGGCTGTCAATATGAAAAGCAGTTCTTCAGATAGTACTTATGGGGAGGAGGAAAGAGAAAGAAAATTATTGCTTAGAGGACTGGTACCAGTTCGACAATCAGCAAATCATAAAGGGCTGTGAGAAATGCAAGAAAGAGAGCACAATCCTTATAATCTGCAATTTTGTTCCAAACCTCATATGAGCTAATTACACCTTTCAGAATAAGAGTTACCCAATGGTGAAATCTAGAACTAAAACATTCCGTAGAATTCAATTTATTTTAACTTAATTTACTTTCTTTATTTTATCTTATTTATTTTTTAAGATTTTATTTTTATGTAATCTCTGCATATAGTGTGTCCTTGAACTCACAACCCCGAGATCAAGAGTCACGTGCTCTACCAAATGAGACAGGAGGATTTCTCTGGAGAATTTAATTTTAGAAATATCACTTGAAGTATCTGACTAAGCAAAAGAAGAGATTTGGGGGTATTATCTCATCCTGATTATCTAAATAACCACAACCTTCTTTTGCTATTTTCACATGAAAATTGGTTTGATTAAAACATACACACAAACACATAAACACTTTTTGGTAAAATTATTGTGGTAGGCATATAATACTCCCAAGGTCCTAATCCTTAAAACCTTTATTACCTGATATGACAAAAGGACTTCGTAGATGTGGTTTAATTAAGGATTTTGAGATGGATATATCCCAGATTATCTAGATGGGCCCTAAATATAATCATAAGTGTCCTTACAAGAAGGAAGCAGGAAGAGATTTGTCTACACAAGAGGAAGTAGGAGATGTGTTGAGTAAAGCAAGGGGTTGGAGTTGAGTAAGAATTCATGAGGCAAGGAATGCAGGTGGCCATGAGAAGCTAGAAAAGGCAAAGAAACAGGTTCTCTCTTGAGCCTCCAAAATGAGCCAGACCTGTCAACACTGACTTGGGTCCACTGAAACTGATCTTGGACTTCTGGCCTCCAAGATAATAGATTTGATATCATTTAATATGATTATAAATTTGTATTTTTTAAGCCTTCAAGGTTGTAATAATTTGTTACAGCAGATACAGGAAACTAATACAATCATCCTAGCTTTTTTTCTGAAGATTCCAAATAAACCAATTTAACAGAACACATTAAATAGGAAAGAGAAGTTACATGGTAACTATAATGAGATCTAATAAAGAGACACTGGGAAGGAGGGACACTTGGTCACTCAGGTTAAGCATCTGACTCTTGATTTCAGCTGAGGTCATGATCTCACACTTTGTGAGATCAAGCCCCACGTTGAGCTCTGCGCTGACAGCACAGAGCCTGCTTGGGATCTTGGGATTCTCTCTCTCCCTCTCTCTGCCCCTCCCCTCATGTGCACTCTGTCTCTTTCTCAAAATAAATAAACTTAGAAAAAAAAAGAGATACTGCAAAGGAAAGAAACTTAGAGGCTCTAATTAGAGAAAGTTCACTTACTGGGCAATTAGTTTCTTGGGGGGGGGGTCCTTTTTTCATGTAGAATCCACCTTCTTAGTCCCAGAGATGCACCCCACCTTTCTAAACAGTCCTTTCACAGTCCTTTCTTCTCCAAGTCTTGACATTCTCTCCAGGTTTCAAACTACTGGCTACTCACTAATTATTGAGTGTTATCTGCCTGATAAAGACTCAGCCTTCATTGATTCTCATGGAGCACAGAAATTTCCCTTGGCTCTCATCATTTTTAATTTTGCCCAATAGAAAAAATTAAAATGTAACTGACACACCCTTGAGAAATTGAAAATTTATATTTTGAAAATCTGGATCAGGGATTTTAAAAGTATTCTGATGTGAAGCACCAAGTGATTCTGTAGACATCCCCATCCCCAAATCATGAGACATGTGAATCGAAGCTCCAGCACCCCTTCTCTCCACCATCCCAACAAAACTCTGCATTGATTTGTTGCATTGCATGTATTGGTCATGCTACATGCAATTTCACTTTTGCATACAGACCCTCAGCTCACAACATTTGAAAAAATACAGGTTAGGTTGATACCAGCATTCTCCTACATAATATTCCAAAGAAATCTATATATTATGTTTTATTAGACAAAGACGTATTCTTAACTTAAAAAAATCACTATTGCTAAAGAGATTAATTTTCGCATTTTTGCATAGAAAATGCTCAATGACTTTTAAGTTCAAGAAAAACCAGTCTGAATCCATCTTCTATCAAGCACAAAGAGGGGGAGTAAAGAAAAAAAACAACAACCAAAAAAACCCCATTTCTTTTTTCTATCAACAGATTCTCATATTCCATTCTAAAGCCAAATTTACATCTATCTGGGATAATTTCTTAAGACATCACTCTCTTAGAGATTTTGGTTCCTGGGACATGTTTAGTGAGTCATACTTTCAGGACAGTGAACAAAATTGTATACAGGATGGTCTGAGGCCCTGTGGTATCATGCTTCAAAGACATGTTGACTTCAGGCAAAATTGTGTTTCATTTCAGGTGTCTGACCTCCAACAATTTTTAAAGAAATATCTTTAAGCTTCAATTTCCTTATCTGTAAAATATTTCCTATGTTTCCAGGTTATATATAGTCATCGTCTGACACCACAATCTGTTCCATAAGTTACAGTAGTTATTACTCAGTCATGCAATAACAGATAAGTGTTCAGCTATTTTATTTGCTTTTGGTTTAGAAATAATACACATTAGTTTTTAACAACAAATTGCTCATGTTTTCAAAATATGCATTGTGTTTTTTGAGGGACTAAATGGAAGATGGTGTTTATTTAAAAAAAATTTAGTACCCAAAGCAAATGTATTTTTGAATATGTCATGAAGGTCAAAGAATAAATCCAACTATTAAAATGTAACTAATTTTCTACTTTTGTAACAAAATCTAGAGCCAAGCAAAAAGGACAGTAATAATAAGTACCAGAGAAAGAGTTTATAAGATAATGTTAGGAATATATTTTCAATTGCCTTAAACTTTAATTTTTTTTTTTTTTTTTTAAGTTGGAATGGAGAAGGTTTGTGCTAATTCAAAATGCAAGCACAATATTAATTGGTAGCTTCAGGTAGGAAAGAATGATTCAACGTATTCTCTTTTCTTTAGAAACATTAAAAGTGAATTTAAAAGCACTTAAAGTAGCTTCATCAATGAACTGTTTTATTACCAAACCTACCTGCCCCCCCCTTCATTTCAACGATCATACTAAAGTCTGGATCCATAATCTGAGCTCCTTCTTTCTAAGTAACGACTACAACATAATGGTTGTTCATTTTTATTAAGTTTTACTGATAAATTTTGCTGTCAAGAACTTCTTCTGAACTCTTGTAGTAATCACAGATAATTTTACCTGAATATATAAGAGCAGAACGTGGCCCTTTTTGATTAGAGAGATTGTAAATTAGTAGTTTTATTATAAAGAAGTGTTAGGTAAATATTCTTGGCTTAGCCCTGTGTGTCTGCAATGCTTTATTTTTTTAATTATTTCAGATCCAGCTTTACAACCTAAAAGTTGAATTAAACTCAACAATTTTACTAAAACTCAAAATATTTTGTTTGGTGCTTAATTTACTATGTTGGCAGGCCATAATAGTCACATTAATCTTAAATGACTAAGAATTTTCTTCATTTTTGTTATTTAGGGAAATATATACAAAATATCTGTTGAGTTCCAAGTATTTGATAAAATACGTAAAAGGTGGAGATTATTGCCTTTAGTGAATTTGAAGTTAAATGAGAACTACCCAGTAAAAGACAAATTATACTCTGAGCAGGCCATATACATGGTATAATTTTAGGCCCCCCTCCAAAGAATCATCTGAGGTGAAACCCAAAATATGTAGACTTTGATTGAATGCTAAAAAGCTCTACCTCAAATATGGTTTTCTGAGAAGGTGGAGTTATAAAACCTTATACTTTAGAAGATTATTTGCTTATGTTATTTAGTGAATTTAATTTAATAAAAATGTTAAGCAACATTTTAATTCTCAATTACTAAGCAAGTTTATCAGGTTGTTTTCAAGAAACAGTTCATTGAAGGAGATCCCATAGATGACTAAAAAAGAGTCTGATAACATTGAAGGTAAACATCATCAGGCTAAATTCGACCTGTTCTTGTCTGAGATGAATATTCCAAAAGTCTTTCTTAAAAGGAGTAAAAGAGGAGAAAAGCAAAGACATTGAATTTTGTAGCAAATCCAATCAGCAAATAATTATAGCCTCCAAAGGCAACCTTAAATGATGCAAGTTCTAAAGAAATTATATTGAATGTTGGCTGAAATAAAAATGAAAACAATATTATTTTCACAAGTGTTTTAATTTATAAGCTTCTAATCTCTACAGATCATTTTGGTCCTTCTAAGAGAGAAAAGAGAATCAAGAAATTATCTCATTAACTCTGAAATAAAGTTTACTGGGAAAAATATTTCTTATGTAGCAACTCCACTGAGCCTGAAATAATCATATTCCTTAGAATACTGTTCATTTGTATATTAATGCTATGATGTCATATTATTTATTTGTGATTTTTTAAAAACATTACTTCTGCACAAGATGAGATTAATGCACAAAGGCATGCAAAAATATGACCTACGAACCGGTGCTCTTGGACCAAGGAAGGCAGGGATTGACTAACTGACAACATAGAGCATTTACCAATTTGTGAGGCATGAACTCATATACGAATCTAACTGCAGAAAATACCTAAGAGAATTTCCACCCGGAGGATGGAGCAATTGCAATTATTATAAAATGAAACGTTTCCTTTCTGTTAGTGAGTTTTCCAGTTACAGTTAGTGATTTATTTACAAACTGAATTTAATCACTTTCATGTAAATTATGACCACTTGTACATATTTTGAAGGGTATAATATGTTCTATTGTATTGCTGCCCAAAACATTTTGTGGATGCTGTTCATTATGAACACAAACTGCAATGGTACTTATGTTTGTGGGCCAAAAAGAAAGAAAAGATCTTCTTATGATCCTGAACTTTAAGGATTATATTGTCCCAGTTATCAGTGGTGTACCATCCAAAGATAAGAATTTAAAGAAGACAAAGATTGATAGCATGACCACCATGAAATGCCACCAAAGCCTTAAAAAGGGAGACCTCCATCAAATATCAATAGACTTTACCTACAAAGAATCTACATGTCTCACCCCATGTCTTTGGATACATTTGAGAGAATAGGTTTACAGCAGATACATAAATACATCATCACTTATATCACATACATCAGAACTTCCTGGTTATCCTTGTATTCTATGTAATGTATGTGAACTACAGTATCTTCAAGTCCTCTTTCATTTGAAAAGCATGTTTAAAAAATAGTTTTATGTGTGAGTCAGGGGAGACAGAGCTTGAACTATGGTGTCCTCATTTGTGGGCCCAGTGGCCTTCCCTTGCACAGTCTAGAAACCTAAGGATCTCATCAAGAAAAAGACACACATAAGCTGAAATTCTGTAGGACAGAACATCATTTTATTTTTCAATATTCACTAGAGAAACAGGGTTTTGTTTGCTTAACACACACTTGCCTTTCCAACATTGGTTTCCACTAGACTGAAATAACTAGTTATGAAACTATTTATCTGTTCCCTGTTCATTTTGATGATCATTTAGTTGGAAAGAAATATATTGTATTAGGTCCTATGTTCTAACTACCTTGAAGTCACCAATGCAGTGAATTGGATGGTTGATCAAACACTGAAATCTTCAGCCTATATGACTCCAAGAAGAACTAAAATCAAATGCACTCTAAAAGTGATATCCTCCTCTTGCTAGCTATTTTAAATTAAGAAGCTGGAAGCATTTTTCACAGCAATAGTCAAAACATTCTCTCACCTCCCCCACTACCTTCTCCTTATAACCTGTTAAAATAACACTGTCTACAATTACGGCATCATTTGTTATGCATGATATAATAGACTGCAAATATAAAGAGGTATTATCATTACTTTTGTCCTTTGTTCTTTCAGGCCAGAATATTGCATACTTCTTTACTTTGACATTTATTGCTTTTAGATTGGTAATAGAATGGTTTGTGTTGCTCATTATCTTGAATGATGATAATATTAGAGGTTGGGGAGTCTGTGTTCTCTGTTAAGGAAAGTAAAGACTTCGTATAATTTAGCAAAGGTTATTACTGGACAATTACCCAGAATACAGTTCAACTCTAATAAAGTTTAGTCATATCCAGTCTTAAATAGAACATTTACTATGGTTTCTAGGAAATTGGATAAGGTAGTATTCATATATGCTTTTTTTGCTGCTCCTTTTCACAAGTTCATCCAGACTGTTTCACTGGTAAAAATTACAATAACGTAATTTGCCTCTAATAGTGGATGAAACAAAATGCCAACTTATTAGGTTTTGAATTATGAAGGTTTATATTATTTGGTAAAACAGGTATCTATTGGTAAATTTTAGTCTCTTACAGTACTATACTCTATCCCAGCATACAACTTTGTTCTCTGTGAGGCATCTTCAAGTCCTTCATAATTATATCCAAATATTCCATGAAGTTCAAAAGAAAAAGAAAGGAATTCAGCCAGAAAGATAATTTCTCCATAGGGAGCACAAATGGTCATTTCTGCAAAGAAAAATATTTTTCTATAGATGACTGGCAAATAAAATATAAAGAAAAATAANTTTCAAGAGATAATACAAATTTAAATAATGATACATATTAAAGTATGTTGGCCAAGGGTCTAGCATGGGGCTTGTCACTGTAATTTAATAGCCAAATTTGCTCAAGGGGGGGGGGCACAAAATTTCCATGGATTTAATGCTAATATTATTTGTCTGAGAAGGTAGTTTAAGGGTAGCATATAGAATTTGCAAAAACCTAAATCCAAAACTTCTGGAGGGAAGGAAAGCATGCACTGTGACTCATAGTTGTCTCCCAATGTAACCAAATATAATTAACAATATATATTTAAATTTATATGCAGTAATGATTAAGAGAAGTAAGATTTCTAATCACTGATATACCAAAAATCTTCTATTTGTCAATGATTCCCTTATTTCAATAGAATAATACCATTTGGCATGTTTGTTAATTTATAGATATTTCATTAAATTGTTTTTTCTAGTTTACTGATGAAATGTTTTTTAATATTTGTACAAAATATAATATTGTCCATATTACTGTTGAAACAGAAATTTTTCTTATATCCTGTTAGAACAGTTTGCTACATTTAATACTTCAGTAAAGTGGCTTACTAGGTCATGAGGAAATATTATTCAAAAAAGAATCAATGAAAGAAAGAAATCAATTTTGGTTGAATTCAACAGATACATACCAAGTACCTACAATATGCTAACTGCTATAGCTATTACTGGTTCCATCAATATACAAAACCAGATGAAGAATGTCAAAATGTTAAACTACATTTCAAATTATATGTGGAATTGTTTTATCAAAAATTATTTATGCTTATCAAGCACATTTTGGATAGCTGAGCTTGTGATTTTCTTTCCTGAAGCAATGCGATAACAATTGAGATTTAATGTACCAAATCCCTATGTGTATGGGAGATTTTGTGCAATAGTCTCACAGGACTTAATTACTATTGAACAAAAATATTTAAGACACACTAAGGAAGAAGTTGTATATTGATTCAAGTGAAGTCGCATGCCATCTGCATCACTGCGTCTTGTTCACTGTGCATTCAACCAGTGTAAATAGAAAACATTTTTCATGGCATACCTCCATAACAGATGTTTTGTGAGGCATCATGCTAATGGAAAATGCTTTGGAAATTGAGCTGTATGATATATCTGGGGGTAGTTTAGGTACTTCGGGGAAGACAGAATAAGCCAGTGTTATAACAACCACTCATACATTCATCAAAATATCCATCAAATCAATATTAATATTAACCTAGACAAAAATGAGTAGATTATGTACTTTAATTATTCCCAGATTCACATGGTAGACAAAATAAAAACTGCATGCCAACTGGTAATAATTGGCACAGGACCAAAAACTTAAAATCATTGTTCAGTTATCTAACAGCAGCATGGTAAATTACCCTAAAAAATCACATACAACAGTACATATTTATAGCTCACAGATTCTGTGTCAGAAATCTAGGCATGGTTTAGCTTGGCCCTCTGCTTCATATTCTCTCAAAAGACTTCAGTCAAGAAATCATCTGGGGCTGGGGAGTGATCTTCCAATATTACGGGGTTGCTGGCAGGATTCATTTCCTTGATAGTTCTTGGACTGAGGGTCTCAGTAAAAGACTGAGTTGTTGGCTGAAGACTGTTCTGATTCATTGTCATGTAGAACACTCTAATATGGTAGCTTGCTTCATTAAAGCTGATGGGAAATAGAGGAGGGAGATTGCTTGCAAGGTGAAAATGACTATTTCTTATAACTTAATCATGGCAGTTTCATCTCCTCAGCATCACCATATTGTATTGTTTAGGAGCAAGTTACAGAAGGGGAAGGGATTGCATAAGGTAGTTGATAATAAAAGGTGAAGATAATTTGGGGACATCTTGGAAACTACCTGCCACAGAGGTTAAGGGCGTATGTGATTAAGATAATTTTTCCCCCATGGTGGTGAATTATACTTCAAAGGCTTCTTGCAAAGGATTTCTATACTTAATAATTATTTTTGTGTCAATTGCTAGACTAAAAATACTGTCAAACTCATCTAATTTACCCTTCAGAGCAACAATGTAATTTGGATTTTACTGTCCCATTATGTAGATGAGAAAAATTAAAACAGGCATATTTAGTAATTTATCCAAAGGTATATGGCCCATGAATGACACATTCAATATTCAAATCCAGTTAATGACCATACAATCAATTATATTAACCACCATACTATATAACTTTATGAAGGAGGTTGCATTTGAACTAGGATTTCATATTTTGTAACCCATGGAAAAACAGGCATAGAGGAAAGCAAAATTAAAGGCATAAAGTGAGAAAAAGAAGCTTTCTTTCTGTGAATAAGAATTAGGTCTTAAATTGGGTCATTAAAATGAGCATGGGGAAAATGGGACGAATGTATATATTAAAGAAAGAAGCATAGAATGGTCAAGATTTCTGATTGCTGTTAGCTTATCAATGTCTACCAAGAAGCCATTCTAAATTTTTATTCGGATTGAAGTTTTTTTATAGATCAGTTGAGTGAGAATTGACATCTGCGCACTGCTGAGCTTTCTGATCTTTGAATATGATATATCTTTCTATTTATTTGCCTTCCTTAACATTCTCAATGATATATTGTTAGCTAATCCAAAAGTGTTGTGCCTTTCTTCATGCTGGTGCAAACAGTACTTTAAAATTTTAACTTCCAATTGTTCATTGCTAAAATTGTTCATTTCCAAAATACATTCAATTTTTGTGAATTTAATTTGTTTCTTTGAATGTGCTCAGTTCATTTATTAGTTCTAATAGATTTTTGGTATTTTTTCTAGAATTTTTTGCATAGAAATTGTATGTATACCATTTTTTTTCTTGCCCTTTTCCACTGGCCGGGACTCACAGGTTGAATAGATGTGGTAAATTAGGAATCCTTGCCTTCTTTGTGATCTTAGAAGAAGGTAGACATTCAAACATTTACCATTACACATGATGTCAGCTGAAGGTTTTCTAAATTTCCTTCACCAACTTAAGAAAGTTGCCCTCTATTCCTTGTTTGCTGAGAGTGATTTCTTTTTTAATCCTAAGTGGTTGTGGAATTTTGTGATAATTGTTTTGTGTTTTCTGAGAGAATTTTTTTTTAGTTTATTAATATCATGATCACATTTTTGTTTTGTTTTACTGTTATACAAAACTTGCATTCCTAGGATAAACTACACATGATTGTGATGTGTTATCCTCTTTATATATTATTTTATTTGATTTGTCAACAGTATGGTATAGATTTTCACATCCATATTAAAGAGAGGTATTATCATATAGAAATTTTTCATTGTCTTTTTCTGGTTTTGATATCAGGGTAATGCTGGTCTCATAAAATCTACTAAGAAATATTTCCTTCTCTTCTATTTTCTGGATTTTGGTAGGATATTTTCAAGGAATTTAACCATTTCAGGTTATTCAAAGTAATAATAAATTTTTATTATTAGTTAATATTCATTAAATACCTTTGTGAATTTCACTTGTTGAGTTTACTGGTACAAGAACATTCTTTTAATAGTATTCTTTTAATGTCTGGAGGATCTGTAGCGATGTTCCCTTTTTCCTTCCTAGTATTAGTAAGTTGTGTTTACAACTGTCCATTTGGCTAGGTCTTTATCAATTTAATTGATCTTTTGAACAGAAATGGCTAGGATGAGGGTGACACATGTCAGAGTCTCTTTAGCCACATACTCTGTAAATGCTCCCCAACATAGTTTACTTCTTCGGGCCAACTCTTCTTCATGATTCAACCAGGGGAATTGTTGTATATATTATTTTATCTCCTGTTTCTTATTAACATATGCTTATACCAGTCATGACCCCAATTCTACCTACTCCTGATAGATCCATAGCAGTTAGCAGACATATGAAAGAATCTAAGTAAATAATTAGATTTGGATAAATAAGAATATGTATTTAAATTTCAAAGAAAGAGCCAATAATTATTTCATGATGTTTGTGCAACTTTGTGAAAAAAGGTTTTGTAAATTTGAAAATATTATCAATAATATATAAGGTTATAAAATACATATTGAAAATTTGAGATCCTTTTCAAATATAATCTGATGCTCTTTAGAGTTTTTCTGAGCCACGTGTCAGAATATGGCTCTCATAGTTGAATAAAATATGTGATATATTTACAAAATCAATAAATATGTCTTATATATGCTTTTTCAAAGTAGTTCATACCTTACTGACAAATGGATACAGTTTTTCAGAGGACTTTTATTATAAACTATATAAATTTTCACATGAGTAATATTTGGAGGGTTTTGTGGACTATTCTTATGTGGAGGTGAGGAGAAAGAATGATCTTTCTTCCCTGAGCAAATATGCAATATATTTTTGTGTAATAAACATAAAATGAATAATAAAATATATAATAGTTACATTGGAATTGTCACTATTGCCCAATTTTAAGGGAAAAATATTTGAGATAAAGAAAATTATAAAATCTCAATGTCACCATAATAATTAGTTGATCAGAGGATGCCTGGGTGACTCAGTTGGTTGATCCTCCTACTCTTGAGTTTGGCTCAGGTCATGATATCAAGCCCTGTGTTGGGCTCCATGCTGAGTGGAGCCTGCTTAAGATTATCTCTCTCTCCCCCTTTGTCCCTCTCCCCCATTTGCACCCTCCCTAAAAAAGGAAAGAAATGAAAAAAATGGCTTGCTTATAACTATTGATGGTTAATATTTGAGTTTCATATCATTAGTGAAGTGATTATATTCAGTAGAGAAGAATATTGTTTAATCCAGTACAGACTGTTTCAGCACTTGGGAAACATTTCCACATTAGCTATGGAGTGAAAAGTGTTGTGATTTTAAATCTAAAAATAAATGCAGTAATTCTTATAGTATCAAACAAAAACTTTGAAGAGTAGCAAACCCCAGATAAATAAAGATATGGAATGGTGGGAATGCTGAACAAGCAAACAGTGATTTTAGAACAATACGAAAGAAAGCTGGATCATTCAAATAAGCATTCCCTTCCCTTCTCCCCCTCTCCACCCTGATTTATTTTCAGAAATAAAGGTGATTTCTTCATTTTGTTTGAATCAACTATGTAATTGTTGGAATCTTTACAAACCATTTAGTTTTCCTATTGACAAACAATCAGATACAGTTTCTGTTGATACAAACACAATCTGTAGGCTGCCCTTCCTAAATATTGCTGTTGCTTGGAACAATGTTTATCAGCAGAGAATCCGCTCAGACTGCATAGAAAACAAGTTAATGTTAATCGACCCCATGTTTTGTTATCTAAACTGTGAAATTTTTCATATGCTGGAAAAATTTACAGAGTGCACCCAAACTGCTCATTTTTACAAATATGACAGTATATCCCCTGTACTGTATTATAAGCTGATTTTTCAATTTATCCAGTAAAAGAACAAGCTTAAGTGTCAAGTAAACATTTTTTTTTGTTTATAGATGTCTTTGTGCTAAATTGAATAAGAGTCAGAAATCTTCTATAATTATAAAATAATTTTAATCTCAAAAGTATTGCTTTCATTTTAGAAACCATCTAGATAGGTATGTCACCTCAAGCTTTATTGTAAAAGAAAAAAATTCTGCAAAAATATTCTCCTTCCCTGAATGTTCTTTACTTTGCGTTTTTCTGTTTGGTAGCGCGATCATTGGTAGATCAAAAGTTCATAGCACTTCTATTACCCATAAATATATTAGTTCAAGTGCAAATAAAATGAATTTTATGTTGTCAGTTGTTTGTTCACATTCCACACCTTTGATTTCTCTTCAAAAAGAGATGGAGCTGTCGGGGATTTTCAAACCTGGAGCAAGTTAAACTGCCAGCAACCAGGAAGTTTATAGAACTTCCGTCTATTATACTGACAGATCCTCTCTAACACAACCAGCATCTCTCTTTAGGGCAGCCTAAAATTTATAATCCTGTTATGAGGTAGGATATGAAGGTGTTCCCATATGCCTTTCCCTTCTACCTCTAGTCATATATAACTTCATCATTATTT
Source organism: Crocuta crocuta (assembly GCF_008692635.1). Lineage (NCBI taxonomy): Eukaryota > Metazoa > Chordata > Mammalia > Carnivora > Hyaenidae > Crocuta > Crocuta crocuta. The sequence goes on along the minus strand of NW_027531917.1, from coordinate 7,507,566 downwards.
CTTCGCTCAGCTTCCAAAATACTGAGAACATCGGGGGACAACAAAGGGTTTAGCAGCAGAGCCATTTAATGGTTCAAAATATTTAACAGGTCAAAGTAAATGTTTTAAAAGAAAACTCAATTTTTCTGTGTGTTTTTTGTTTTACAAATAAGTTGTAATCAAGCTCGCTGCTGGTGATTATACATGTTTTCAATTAGAAGACAAAATAAACTTCTTCAAAGTGAAGCAACTTCCAGGATGTCATTGATTAGCTGGATGATTATGGCCTTGTCTTTTTTTTTTTTAAGTTTGTTTATTTATTTTGAGAGAGAGAGGGAGAGAGAGAGCACCAGTGGGAGAGGGGCAGAGGGAGATAGGGGGACAGAGGATCCAACGCAGGGTCCGTGCTGACAACAGTTAGCCCAATCCGGGGCTTGAACTCACGGACCATGAGATCTGAGCCGAAGTCAGATGCCCAACCAACTGAGCCACCTAGGTGTCCCTGGTCCATTGTCTTTTCAATCAAAAGTGTAATAGTATTTTCCTGTCATGCTATGGACATATGATGATATTTTAAAAGTAATTGTTATTTATCTCTAATAGGCAATGTGTTTTATCTCATAGGGACCACATACTCTTGAAAAGTAAAAAATATTTGCCTCCACAAAATAGTTAAATGAAGACATTTTGTCTATAAGTTTTCTATTGTCATATTTCCTGGGGAAATATTTTGTTTCCTATCAATTAGAAATGGATATTATTTGCATTTTTGCTTATACACATCATACATAGGGAGTCACACACACAGCACACAAAACAACAGGCCACACTAGGAAACCTTTTCACTGACAGATGTGCCACAGCTTATGGTCTTATTCTGTTACAATGTGTGGCTTAAGCCAGTGGTTTGACTTCTTTTGACCCAGGCACTCTCATCTATAAACTAATGGCATTAATACTTTCTAACTTATTTAACCCTCCTCAGCTGTTTTAAGAAAATAGAAAAATGGTGTGCAAGTATACACGTGGTAAAAATGAATACATTAAAGTATAGGATGAGGTACAAATGAAGCTATGATCTTTAAAAACAATTTGTGATGACTCATGAAGCATGTCGTATTTTCTCAGAAAATATAGCTATGTGCGGGAAGAGCCTGCTGCTCTAGATTGATAGTTTCCAAAGCACTAATTTTTCTGTCAGATCAAAGTCATGTAACCAAGATGGCTTTAATGTTCCCCTCAGTTTGACTAAATTATATACAGGCTTTTTCCTAACTTGAGGCCCCTGACCTCTTTTTCCTTGCAGTGTTTACTTTAGAAAACTTGTAAATTATTTCTCTATTCCTTTGAGATGTAAATCTTTAAAAAAAATTGTCCCAATTTTATAATCTAGGAATGGCTTTCTCAAAAACCTGAGAGCCATCTCTGTGAAATGCAGTCATCAAAGAAGTAAGCACCTGGATACCCCATTTTGAATAGGATGGGGGAAGGGTTGGTGCCTTGCTCTAAGTTGTAAAACTACCCTATGTCATAAAGATAGGAGAATGTTTTCTAATGTTACCATTTGAAACAGCAGTTACCTGAGAAGGCATGTGATCTCCCCACTACAGTTTTTAAAATCTCTCTAAATAGGGCATCTCAGTGGCTCAGTCATTTAAGCAACAGACTCTTGATTTTGCCTCAGGTCATTATCTTACAGTTGGGAGATACCTCACAGTTGGGCTCTGCACTAAGTGTGAAGCCTGCTTGAGATTCCCTCCCCTGCCTGTGTTCTCTCTCTCTTAAAAACAAACACAAACAAACAAACAAAACCTCTAACGTTTTGTTTAAGTGGAATTGAGCTCAGACTAAATTCTGGCCTCTACACCCTATTACAATAACCTTGAATAAAACTGTCTTTGCCTGTTTTAACTTTTCCAGTGCAATTTTTGCTTTGATTCACACCTCTAGTGCTTTACCATGACTGTCTGAGTTAATATGGTCTTTTATATAGGTCAGTATGGCTGACTCTAGCAGTGAGAAAAGGGAAAATAACTAAAACTCATTTATTGCCCTTCTAATGAATGTAACAATCCAGACTGGTGATCTCAGTATCTGACAATTTTTGACTGTCTATAATACTAGTTAGAACTTTGTTTTTCCTTAACACATTATTATTAAAATTTTAGTTATTATAAAAATGATTTTATAAAAGCTCATACTGACTTCTTATTTCATTCCTATATTAAAAATGTAGGCTTATGGTTCACAACAAGAATGTATTATGAATGAACTCATTAAGTGAGGTCTTTGTCACATGTAATTTGTTGTAATCCATATATCTTCAGACTTTTTTTTAAGTCTTAGAGTAAAACTGATATTCTTAAATTCCACTTGTATGTTGGGTCTGAAAAGATACTAATGATCAACTAATCATGGCTCCTGTTTTAGAAAGAAGGAAACTAAAGCCTGTAGAGATTAGATGACTCTTCCAAAGTTGCATACTTATATTCAGAGTTGGGCCTAGGACTAAGGTTTTCCAATTCCTAGGTCAATAGAAATAGCTTAATGAAATCAAATGAAGTCAAATGTTGATTAAGGTATTTGATGTGGTTGGTTACTTACTGCAGAAAGTCATCAGAGGGCTTAAAAGCTAACTACTTCTGTATATTTAATTTATTCTCTTCAAATTTATACTGGTAACAGCTACTGCTACTGCTAAAAGGATTAATCTAGGCCAAAACATAGTATATTAGACACAGACTCATTTATGCAAGTGTTGATTGCTCCCATGAAATTCTTGGGCTATGTACTTTTTTTTTTTTAATGTCAACTTCATGATGGAAATTTACAGCTTGCTTAGTCTTTTAGCTGTCTTTAGCCCTAGTCACTCCAATACCTACTAAAGTGATAAGTGTTGATCTAAGAAAATAATTTCCATTTCAGCAGAAGTTATATTTCTCAGAATAGACTGAGAGGTTTCCCTCAGAATATATTCTTGTGGGACTTTAAAATCTCACTACTTCAACTGCTACTGACTCTAAGAAAGTGAAAAGTTACTGAGTGAGGTGTTCATAACACCCTAAGACCAAGAAAGTCTTAAAGAAAGATTAATGGAAATAAGAGTTTGCTTTGAAATTAATCAGTGACATTCATTCAGTCCCTGAAACTGACTCATCCCTATACTGTAATGTCAACTATGGTTTTTCTACTAGACAATAATCTTAATCTATAATTTGAAATTATCAATGTTGGATATAAAAAGCCATTTGTTATATCTTCTTTAAAGGTCACATTTTTAAAAACTTTTCTCTGTGTGACAGTGGTGCTGGTTGTTGATTGGAGGGGTAGGAAAACACTTCGACTATTTTATTTGTAAAAGTACATTAAGAGTAGTCATATTCCTTATTTTAAATATTCAGTCTGCTTGAAGATAGTGAAAGCTTATATATTTGTTTTCTATTGTAAAATATGTCTTTAAATCTCTAATATATTTTTATGAAGAAAGACACTGTTTTATAATAAGCCCTGATATTTTAACTGAATCAGGTGACATTTAAAATAAAATAAAACAGTAGTTGAGACCATGGGTTTGATTTCAGTATGACTAACATTCCCTTTTATTTGCACCAGCATGTCTTTTTCACACCTGCTATTATTTGTTTACTTCTTTAGTAATGAAATCAAGTGAAAGAACTAATACACAGATATATTTGTACTGATTAAATAGCTCAGACAAGGTGTGTTCAGCAGAAAGAATTTGGTAACTAGCTCCAGAGATCACTACAATAAAATTTGAGGAATTTGGGTGGAAAAGATTTTTTTAAAGATGGATAAAGAAAGGATAAAATCTGTAGAGATTGTGATAAAAGCAAAAAAAAATTCCATCTTAATCACTATACGATGCTTTCCTAATTATCCTTCCTACTCACCCCTCACCCCCCTTTTGTTCAACTTAGTCTTTGCTAATGGATCATTTCATATTCAGTCTTTGTATTGAATTTTTCTCTTGACCCAAACTTTCTGCTAATTGAGAATACTAGGTCTGACTAGAAATAGAGCAAGCATATACATTTCCTTGGCAATTTTTCTAAATTGTTCCATTTACTAACACAGGAAGTTTATTTTACATGAGGGTAGATTTAGTAACAAAAAGAACTGCCCCAAAGAAGTGTTAGAACTCCCTTCTTTTTTGTTTTCTGGGTTTTTGTTTTTGTGTTTTGTTTCTTTGTTTGTTTGTTTGTTTCCCAGTGAGAATATTTTGTAGCTCACCTCTTAATCCTAAAGTAAACAAATTCTTCAGATTCACTCTGAGCTTTCAGTGAAAATGTAATTCTATTCATGCTTTTAACATATAATCTATTATGAAGTTCAGTGTGGGTACAGATCTGTGACTTTACCCAGTTCTGGGGTTTCAAAAGGAGGTTTTGGGGAGATTTCTTTTCCTCTGGCCATATTGAAATATTTTGAAATATAAGAATGTCTTTCTGAGGAATTCAAAGAACTATTAAAATGTAAGAAATTTCTTGAATTTCATGCCTCTCTTGGGGTATATCATAGAATAAATACTAAAAGAGCTTTGTTTATCTGCCTCTTGTTCCCCGAAAAAATGTTGCTAACAAAAAAGATGATAATAGCAAGAAATTGAACATATTAAACAGAAGTTTTAGGTACTATCAAGGCAAAAACTCTGCTGGACAAAATTAAACAAAGAAGACTACCGCAATATGGAAAAGGGTGATAGCTGAGCTTGAATTCAGCTTTGCTGAAACAAAGGGCAGGAGAATTGTTAAGCCTGGGGTGAGCTTGTGGAAGAATTTAGTGGAGGAAGTTGATCAATGGCATATTTCCAGGACCTTGAGTTATTTATGAGTTTGGAAATATTATTCCTTGTGATTAGGCATCTCTGTTTGCTCATCGAAGTTAGGTTCCTACCCTCCCATAGAAACAGAAATATATAGCACTATCTTCCTTCATGTCTACATTTTTATTTATCTGTTTATTTATTTATTTATGTATTTTAAGTTTATTTATTTATTTTGAAAGAGAGAGTGTGTGTACGCTCACATGCACACATACAAATGGAGGAAGGGCAGAGACAGGAGAGATAAAATCCCAGGCAGGCTCTGGGTCATTAGTGTAAAGCCCCATGTGGGATTCAAACTCACAAACCATGAGATTATGACCTGAGTTGAGATCAAGAATCAGACGCTTAACTGACTGAGCCACCCAGGCACCTCGTGACTACAGTTTTGAAAGACAGCACCTTGATCCTTGAGAAAGACATTCCTGAGTTGCGATGCTAGCAAGAAGCTTTAAAACTTATTTATATCTCAGAGGGACAGAGAAGGAATTTATAATTACAAATTTTCTGAACTGAATGCTCAATGGAAAGGGAAGTCAGGGGCATACAGTCAGAAAGAAGTCTGTCTAAAATTTAGTCAAGCTAAGGGGAACATTAAAACCTTCTTGGTAAGTACATTGAAATACTAGTGGACATAAAGGACCATTAAGATATGTGAGAATATATTATTCCTTTAGAGACAACATCAGGAAAGGCAGTAAGTCTTCCTATAAACCATCCCTTTTTGCAATCATTGTAACACAATGCTGAGCTGGATCTGGTTCCACTGGAAGATTTCTTTGTTGCACTGAAACTTTGAGACATATCCCAACTTTACAGTTTAGAATAGATACCAGAGTCACTTCATTGCAAAATGTAGTTGTTCAGGTATGAAGACTGGAAGGACAGTTGATTTCAGCCCATAGCAAGCTAAGTAGGAGCTTAAAATCAAACAACAATCATTTACATCTTTTTATTATTCCACTGTATACATGGTTATAATATGAAAAGTCACCTTATATTATATTCTCTTTTAAACAAAAGGAACTGTAAGCAACTTAATATATTTAAATATTGGGGGGAAGACAGTTTAGTAACAAAAGATTTCTAATAGTTTCTCCTTACTGGAATTGAGAGGCAAATTGCATTATCCTTCAAAAGTCCTATTCATGTTTAGTTCCTATGATAAAAAAAAAAAAAGAAAAGGTCGGGGAGGGTTTGAATTCTATATTATTTTTGCTCAGTTGATGAGCCTGTTTTCCCATTGGGTAAGTTATTGTCCTCATGTTGACATAGCTTTAGGGGAAATTTGGAGAAAGGGTGGACTCTTACCTAATTGCTGTTTTGATTTGAAATCTCTTAAAGCCAAGAAAATGGAATAATGCAATTCTTTATATTCTTTAGGACAAAGAGATAAACCCTCCAGGATTAAGTTCAGAGGATACAAAGAGGTAAGACTTTGTTGCAAAGAAATAAATGTAAAACATGGGTTTACAATAGCAACCATAGTATTTTAAATAAAACTCTGGGTAAAATTATATTTTTTAAAAAAGGGTAAAACTATTCAAAGAAATAGAGTTACATAGTGAAGAATTCAAGTGGGACTATAAAAGATAAGATTAGAAATACCAAATTTGAGAATTTTTTTTGGATTGAATACTCAGATTTGGCATTTTTTCTCCTGTGTTTACCTAAACTTAGTGACCTGAACTATCAAAAGCATAAGAACAGTTCAAATGAAACATTCGAGAGAGAATATAATTAACTTTCTGTAAAAATTCCACATAAGAGAAAGTAGATATGTGAATTATGATGTAATTTTTGAAGATTATTCTTTACTATTTTTCCATTTCACCAACTGGGAACATTCTAATCTCATAACACTGTAAAGGAAATGTTGTATTTTTATCAGAGGAAACTATTTTGGTAAAATATTAAATATTTGGCAGCTTTATATCTTTCTGATTCTAAAATATGGAAAACTTTCTTCTGAATCATGTTTATACATTTCACATTATTACGATATGGGCGAGGTTACTTACAAACAAAAACTAGTAGTCTAAATGATTACAATTAAAAATATGAAATCCAGTTTGGCTACAGGTAAGGGTCTTCACAGATAGGGTTGTTATCTGGCTGTACTGTAAAGTAGGTGTCCAATTGGGGAAAGGCAGGCCCAGGCTATGTCTGTGTGAATCTTTAATTCAGCAATTTGGCCAGGAAAAGTTTAGCTTCAGTTTTCCCTCAAGAAATAGGGAACATTGTTGCTTCCATTAAGAAATTGTACAACGTAAACAGGCTTTTTCTTAGAGGCTTTGAGGCTATTGTATTAGTTTCCTGCTATAACAGGTTACCACAAATGGCAGGGCTCAAAAAAGCACACACTTGTTACATTCTAGAGGTCAGAAACTGTCAGAGGGCTGCATTCCTTTCTGGGTAGCAATGGCCAGTCACATCCCCCACTCTTGACTTTTATTCTTGTGATTACATTTTACCTACCTGGATAATCCAGAATACTCTATTTTAAGGTCATCTGATCAGCAGCCATCCAAAAACGAATTAATGCCTACTTGTTTTCTAGCCGTGTACCCTAACATAAGCACAGGCTCTGGGGCATTAGGATATCCTAGTTATAACATTATTTATTAAAGGATGCTATCTTTCTTTAATTTTTTTGTTTCCGACATGAGAAAATTGAGGTCATGTTAAATGTCCTGTCCAAGTTCTTGTGGCAAAGAAAGAACCAATTCAGACTTAGAACTCAGTGTTCTTAATTACATGCGGTGCTCATCTTGACAAAATATCAAATAAGTATAAAATACAAAGGGGCATGGGAAGAGGTGTTGAAAAAGCCTTTGTGGTTCAGTGCTCTTTCACAAGTCAATGAAATTCCAGTAGCGCTGTTCCAAATCTGATGAACACCATATAAACCTGTCTGCCTTTGATAAATATTACCATTTTGAAATGAGTCCTTTAATGGTATTTTCACAAGCTGTTAATGGTTGTGGTTGAAAGAGCCTACCTCGTATAGTGCTATGTGTCATAATTCATGCCATAGTCACTGTTTTTTTCTTCTAGGTTGATGGCCTCTTGTTGACTTTAAGTATAGGCTGCCTGCTTTTTCTAACCTTACATTTAATGTATCACACTGCATGATATGATTACACAATACTGAAAGCCTGCGGTCATAAATGCCACTTCTATAATTATATAACCTGCTATCCTTCATGCATAGAAAAGTTGCAGAAACAGAAATGGTTGAGCATTTAGAGACATGCAGCACATGTTCCTTTCCAGCATTATTTATGTGGCATATAAGTTGGAATTTGTGAAGCTGGGCTTATAAAATTAAAAATGTAGGGTGAAGATTTACTGAACATATAACTCACATGAAGATGAATTATCTCTTCATAAGAAAGATCATAGATTAATATAATTACACTCTGGCCTGCTACTCAACTCCAGAGTGAGTCAATAAATGTATATTTGTTAATTGGCATGTAATTATGAGTTACTTATATAATATAAAACATGATAACAATTATTTCCACACCTTTTAACAGTACTGCCATTTTATCAGTTTTTATTGTCAAAACGATGTCACAGTAAATATATATTTGCATGCAGATTAGCATTATTTCACCACCCCTAAAAAATTGTTCTTTTCATAATTTTGTTAGTGTATCCTCTCATGCATATGTTGTCACAGACATTTAGTGATCTTAAACATAATGTATATGTTATGTTACATGCCTAAGTTTCCCTCTGGTGGCTATTGCCTAATTCCATTTCTCACTGATTGCATATTTCATTAATTTTCAATTTTTGCTCTTATAAATAATTCTATATTGAATATTTACATTTCTAAAGTTAGTTCTTTTCTGTAAATGAGTAGTTTCTTACCACCCATTTCCAGAAAGCAGATTGCTAAGTGAAAGAGCATATTTTTAGTGCCTGTTGATTCAGGTTTAGAGACTGAGTTTTTATTAGTGTTAGAGATAACATATTTTACCTCATGACCTGTCAGTCCTGATTAAAAATTAGAGTAACATTACATCTTAAAAAGAAGAAATGTTTGCATTGTCAGTTCATACTTTAAGATTGAAAACATAATATTTATCAATTACAGAATTAACTAAGAATAGAACATGGAGAGAAATATCATCTAACTACATGTAATCAGGGTTGATTTATTTTTTACTTAAAATAATTATGAGCAATATATTTTCTTTTCACAGGTAATCTGATTATAGAATATAATGAAAGGATTATTACAAATATACTGCAAAGAGTATTTAGGATAAAATGATTTAGGAATTACAGAGACTTGTTAAATATTACACCAATTATTGAGATCTTAAAAGCTATGCTAATTTTAGGGAATTTGTGAAATAAAGCAGTGTAGTACCTGGTAAGTCCACTGCTAGAAAAATCATGAGAGAATTAATCATCTTTTGCGTGTCTTGGGGAAACCAGGATATATTTTCATAGTGTCTTGCATGATTCTGAGGTTAAAGTATGGAGATATTTTCATTGGAAATAAAGATTTCTGTTTTTTTTTTTCTTTCTTATTCTCCTTTCCAGTTTTAAGGCCTGATCATTATGGTGGGTTAAATAGATCCACATAAAAATCTCCATGGGAACTAGTAATACTGTGTGTCTACATTTGTCTGTAATTTTATTTAGCTAATTTCCCTAACACCTACTTCTTTCTACTGCATAAATTATACGTCCCCTCTTGAGGCATTACAGAAGCCTTGAAACAAAAGACAGATTTTATATCTACAATCAACAAACTAGACTAATGTAGATTTATCCTTTTTTTATTTAAATGGATATCTGCTGAGTTAATTATCTATTTATATGTCTATATTCTGCATTTTCCAAAGAGGACTTGAAGTGACTCCGTTATTTATTGACAACGCCAAGAAAACTTTCATAGCTTACTTGAAATATTCACGTTCTCCCAGAGGAAAGAAAACTAGCAAGTCTTATGTCCATGATGGTGAAAATATAAGGGTTACCCAAAAGTTCAGCTCATTTCATCTTTGCTGTCTGTCCATCCCTCTTTCTTAGGCATTTATCAGTATCAGGTTTTCTATTAATTGTACAAGAATATTTGATCAACTTCACACTAATTATTTAAGCTAAATCCAAGTCATATCAATCTGAAAATACATCAGTTTTACATAGTAAAAGCAAAGAGTATTTTGAGGTTGTTTTTTTTTTTTGAAGTTTTGCTGCATGTATGATGTTAAAAAGCAAAATCCAACTGAATACATTTAAAGATCTAACTGGCTTTACCCAATGATTTATGAATGGGGTAAGCATAAGTCTAACAAAAGGAAGGGACTTGGAGGAGCTGCACAAAATGGAAGGCTTGTATAGGCAAAATGGTGTGGACAAGGAAGTTAGCAAAAGAAAAGAAAGGGTTGTTTCAGGCAGATCACCTTCCCTTGGGGGGATGAGAGGGGTATTTTATCACAGGGATTATCTCACTAGTGCTCAGCAGGAACTTCAATTGATTGGTTTAAAATTCTACTCCAGGAGAAGATGAAACTCTAATTAGGTCAGGTATTAAGTCTATGTGGGGCTTAACTAAAGTAACTCCATTTTGGGCCTGGTGTTTCATTTTAACAGTAAGGCTCTGTTTTCTACTCCTTTGCCAAAATCTCTAGGTCCTATTGCTTATAACTTTTAGCCTCTACCCTATATCTTTTAGCTTTTCTCTATCCTTCCGTAATTCTCAAAGCTTCCCCTACTCTTTCCCCTGCCTCTGGAAAACTATTTTAAAGAATTTGAGCCTGAGAAGGATTTGAAGTCTATATTCTGGAAACTTCAGAGATAAAGGGAAAAGCTCATGTATGATTGGCAACCTGGGATGGAAGGCAGGAAATGGATGTTCTCAATATTTACTACGGAAAAATTTATATTCATTATAGAAGAGAGTCTTGCATTTTGGCAGAAGCTGTTTATTATGCATTTGGCTTTGCTGTATTCATGCAATCATGAATGGTATTGATGGCATTTACTGACCCATGTAGTTTGCCTGCTGAGATGGAAAGGCAAAGCTGTGATAAAAATATTTTATTAAAAAAACCAAAAGCATGCTTTTTAGGAAGAATTGTTAGCACCCCCCCATTTAAAAAAAAAAAACACTTGCCTATTTATCTCCTGTCAAAATTAAAAATCAGAAAAATGAAAGATTAGGTATTAGAATGAAGACCAAAAGAGTTTGCATGTAATTGTCTTAGTAGGTATATAAACCAAAGTGAATTTTATTAAAGTTGTAAATTATTGGGAACAGACCCTTTTTCAAACTATATTTGAGTAAGAATGAAACTTTGTGTTATAATTCTTTAATTTGTGCATTAGTTGTACTTTTATTTTGTGTGTTATGATAATTAGTCTTAATATCTTGAAAATATTAAGTAAGACAGTTTAAGATATTCTTTTTCTTTAGTTTTGTTTTTTTTTTTTGAGAGAGAGTGAGAGAGAGACAGAGTGTGATCTGGGTAGGGGCGGAGAGAGAGGGCGACACAAAATCTGAAACAGGCTCCAGGCTCTGAGCTGTCAGCACTGAGGCAAAGCGGGGCTCTAACCCACTAACCTGGAGATCATGACCCAGGCAGAAGTCGGATGCTTAACCAACTGAGCCACCCAGGCGCCCCTAAAATATTCTTAAAATAAATATTAATCTTTGTATTAAACTTATCATCATTAATACCATTTGCTCTTTGGCTTTTTATATCCAGGTGCCTCAGGGGTATAGATTTATTACCTGCTAAAAGAGATCAATCAGATTTATATTCTTGTGTTTCTTTTAGAGTTCAAGGATAGTTTGGGGCATATGAATTTGTAAATTGAATTGAAAGACTAATGTTTTTTCATATAAGCTTATTTTATATAAATTCAATCACTGAATGTCTATCCTATTTACATGATTCTCAACTATTAACCACATCCTGTGCATTATACATTGAAACATTTTTTAGTAATGTTTAGAGACTTTACAGGCATTGATTTATAGTTACACACTGAGGAAATAATTTGTTATCTAAGTATTCTGTTTAATTATATAAGTCAATTGTACTGTCAAGCATGGGTAAGAATTTACTTTCTGAGACAGATAAATCTGGCTTCAAATCTCAGCTCTCTCCCAGCTCATTCTATGACCTCATACAAATTGTATTATATCTCTTTAGCCTTTAGCTCTTACTTATAAAATAGTAATAAAAATGCCCAACCTATGGTCCGTTTAAAGGCTTAAATAAAATAATTATTGATGATTAGGTTTTTTCTCTCCATGTTTCAATATAATGGTTATCAATTCCCATACAACAAATCAGATTGAATCAGGTAGTATTTTCTAAGTGGAGGTTTTCTAATCTAGAAATTCTTTGTAGACCTGGGTAGCATCTGGCCTTTGTTCGCCTGGAGTTTTATCCTATCCTTTCACAAGAGACTATTTTGCCTCAGTGAGTGAAAAAAGTGATGGCACATAATACACTCTTTGGTTAAGGTTTGTGTTTTCTTAGAAATACCACCATTAATTTATCCATCATCATTACCTCCATAATAACCAGCCTTGATTACAACACTTGCTTTAGTTCTATAAGGATTCAAGTGACATCAGGCTTCCTTCTTAGTTGAATTTCCCATATTTTCCCAAGGGATTTGGTTCAAATGAAAATATGCTATAACAGAACCACAATCGATTTGTAGAATTAAGTATTTGGAATAGTTCTGAGCACAATGCTAGATATGTATATATTTGCGGAAAAATAGAGGACTGTAATCATTAGAAAGAACTGTGAAATCAAGATGTCTTTGCCTTTGTAGAGTTAAAATGGTGATTTTTAAGATCCTTCACAAATAGGAAATAAAATATTTTTATTTTGCAGTACCCTTTACAATATAATTCCAAATGCTTTCACACAATTGTTTGGAGGTGTGGATGAAGTATAAAGAGCTGGTTCTGTTTGTGGACTATTTACTTTGTTACCAAATCTGAATTACTTCATTGATCAGAACAATTGCAAAGAAATCTGTATTTAAAACAAGATGGTAGAGGTGCCAATAAAGGAATTTACCAAGGAAGAGCAAGGGCTTGATTCTCACTGCAGAAACAGGCTTCTATATTTTTGTAACTGAGTTTGAGACCAGGTCCTGAAAGCCCATTTCAAATGAAGACTGTGTTATTAGATGACTCCTTGAAAGAAATCCTACATGAAGCTTTGGGTCACAATTGGATAGGTTTGTATTTTGACAGGTAACATATGATTCAACTAAACACACAGAGAACTGACTCAGAGAACATAGATATACCCTTTGGTTTTGTGCTGTCTGTAACAAGATTAGTTTGATGAGGGGATCAGGGGACACTGCATTGACAATGTTTTGTTTTTGTTTTTTTTTTAACAATGTCTTTTTTGTCTTGTCTTTTGAAGATCTAATGTCTCAAAACTTTTTCTTTGTTGACAATTTTTCATAGTGTCCCTTAATTAACATTCAGAGATTTTTTTTTTTATGCTGTTAATACATTTTAGGAAAACCTAAAGGTCTAAATAAATTAGTATGTGTATAAGTCTTGGACCAAGCTAATTTTGGACTTTCACTGAATTACTAGAATTATGATAGAGTGCGTTGTTTTACAGTATCTATCATATAAGGGCCTTTTATACCCAGACTTAAAGGTGGAATTAACTACTTGATGAGGATTAACAAGGCCTGAAAATGTCTTTGCTTTAAAATCTCTTTTACACAAAGTTTAAAAAGATAGAAGTGATTGATTTATCCATATTATGAATTTACTAATCAGATTCATTTCCCCCAAACATCTTTGTGGATGGGATGTCTGTGGTGATGGGCTGTGTGTGGTGCTATGTGTGGAGCTCTGACTTGGTGGAAGTGATGAACATCTTTGAGACCAGGCATTGCAACCCTACCTTGCAAAATCTTCTGTGGCTCAGGGACTCTGAGACTGTGACAATGGTCTACATTTCCCTTCTCCTTAAGCACTACCACTAGCAAGAAGGAAATGGAAAAGAGAACAAAGCATTAGAAGAGGAGTAGCCAGGGGCGCCTGGGTGGCTCAGTTGGTTAAGCGTCCGACTTTGCTCAGGTCATGATCTCATGGTTCGTGGGTTCAAGCCCCGTGTCGGGCTCTGTGTTGACAGCGAGCTCAGAGCCTGGAGCCTGCTTCTGATTCCGTGTCTCCCTCTCTCTCTGACCTCCCTTGCTCATGCGGTCTGTCTCTCTCTCTCAAAAATAAATAAATAAATAAATAAAGCATTAAAAAAGAAAGAAAGAAAGAAAAGAAGAGGAGTAGCCAGATCACCCTGTGGAAAAATATGAAACTATATTCCAACTTTAAACTTCAATGAAGCATTAAATACAAATACTCAAACAGTGAAGCTACTGCTACCATCATTTGCCAGATCCATTTCACTAAGCGATTGGGTCACAATAGATTTGGAGGGAGCAAAAGGTGAATTTGCAGAATGGCTCAAAATAGAGAAATAGGTTTTAAAATATTTACACATACAAATACTCACTTGCACACACATATGTACTCACTATTGGAGCTTTGCACTTTTCAGCATTTTGTAAAACCAAAATTCTTAACTTTATTTTCCTCGCAAATTATTCTCACTAGTAATACAAACCATCTTCTCTAAATCCATCATGAGTGACTCACTGTAATCTCAATCTGGCTGATTTATCAATTGGCTGGTTTCCTCACCTATGATCATTTCCCCTTGTTCCTTCTCTGGGGGATTCTCTTTTCTTCTGATCTCTTTGTTTTTATCTGACCATTTGTGCCACTTTGGGCTGAGTATCTTTATTCTTTCTTTTATGAGTTACAGTTATCTGCAGGCCTGACTTTCTGTTAAATGTTGTCTTGTCCTTGAGGGCACAATACTATATCAATTACAGTTTGGGTAACAGTCCTGTACCACATTGACTGTATGATTGCACCCGAGAAAAATGATTTCTGTCAAAGCTTCAGGTAGGAGCATTCTGTTAAGTGATGACAAATATAAAATTACCAATAGTCAACAAGATGATCATTACTCTTGCATATCATATTATTTTGGATATAATTGCCAACATCGTTAAAATAGAAGTAAATACTCTTTAGACTAAGAAATCAGAATTCTAATCATTAAAAAACTAGAATTCCATCAACATAACTTGGCAACCAATAAAACCATGACATCTGAATGAGAAAATGCTAGTGATACCACAATATATTATGTTAATAAACTCCCCATTATTTAGTTCCTGATACATCCTTCCACCATAAATTCCATTAAAAAATACAGAAACCAAAAATAATAACTCTACCATATTCCTTGGGTATCATGTGTAATTTAGCCATCTGCCTTTTCTTAAAGATTTCTGTATTTTATGTAATCTTTGTTGATTTGAAAAAAAGTGTTGGAAAATAAACTCATAAAGATTACTCCTATTCATTTCTTACTCAGAAACTGCTTTTCACTTTTGTTTCAAATAGCCTTGAAGTTTTCCTCTTTAAATTAAATGTTTCTTCAGTAACTAATTCTATATGCTCCCATAAGGGATAAAATGACATTTTTTAAAGTTTTCCAATAAATGAATAAAACTTAAGAGGAAGTATTTCTATTTTTACTGTGGATACATGTTTTCATAATGACAAAAAAATGTATTTCATAAGACCTTTTTCAGGGTGTGAATTGTTATATGGGTCAGATGAAACTGTATTTTGAACTCCCTTTCATTGTGTCACATGTTGAGAATTATCAGAAATAAAACAACTTTTGGTGCCTCTGTGACCTTAGACAAGTCACATTGACCTTCCTGAGGCTTAGGTTCAGTTGCATAAAATGATAAAACAAAACCAAATAATGTCTAAGATCTTATTTAACTATAAGGCCCTGTTTTCTTTTGTGAATTGTATGTTAGCCTCAAAAACTGAATCTCCTCTTTTCACATGAAATGTCCAGTTTCTCTTTTAGGGTGTGTTATTTTAGGAATTTCCTCTCCATCTACATGTAAATATTGCTAATTACTACAGACTACCTCAAACTGAGAGGGGACAGAGAAAGGTAGAGGGAAGAATGAGGGGAAGAGAGAGAGAGAGAGAGAATATTTTTAATTTTCATTTTTTAATTTATTTCTATTTTATTTATTTANGGGGGGGTGGAGGGGAGGGGAAGAGAGAGAGAGAGAGAGAGAATGAGAGAGAGTGAGTCTCCATGCCCAGCATGGAACCTGACATGGGGCTTGATTCTAGGACCCTGGGATATGACCTGGGATGAAATCAAGAGTCAGTTGCTCAACTGACTGAGCCACCCCAGAGAGAATTTTTACTTCCCAGAAAAGCTGAATTTACTTTGACATTAATTCTGAACAAGAGGTGTAGGTAGGTTTTACTCAAACCCTTGCTCTGTACAGGGAAAGCTAAAATGAGTGAGAAGTGGATTGAGAACCATTTGGCAGTAATAGTGCTCCAGAAGAGACCCACTGACAGCTGCTGCCAGGTCCCCATGCAACCTGGGCATTTTGATTAAAGCTGTGCTGTTGTTTCTACTTGATTTGCAATCAGTTTAACCAACAGTGATCTCTGAAGCCGAGGGCACACCTGCAATGCTGGGACATCCGGAGCCTGTCACTCAGCATAAAGAATTGTATTTCTTCTTTTCTGTAGCTGTCTCATTATTTGAGGAGGTTCTCCTTACCTCATCCTAAGTTCACCTTTTTTTTTTTTTTACAGTAGTCCCCTGTGTTGTCAGTGCCACACTCTGCACTGTTGAGTGGAAAATAGTCAAGTCCTTAGGTACCAAACAGTGATAATCCAAAAAGGTGGGACATAATATAAAACTGACTTTACATGGTTGAAAGGCTAGTCTTAGAACTCAAACCATTTTTTTTTAATTTAACGTAAAACATGGTCTACATTTTAGAACAGATATTTAAAGTCTTTTTTAAAAATTTATTTATTTATTTTGAGAGAGAGAGTAAGCAGGGGAGGGGCAGAGAGAGAAAGAATGGGAGAGGAAGAGAATCCCAAGCAGTCTCTGCAATGACAGTGCAGAGCCCGATGTGGGGCTTGAACCCACAAACTGTGAGATCATGACCTGAGCTGAAACCAAGGATCAGATGCTTAACCAACTGAGCGACCCAGGCACCTTCTTTATTTGTTTTTGTTTTTGTTTTACTAAAGAGAGATAGAGAGTGTGGAGGGACGGGCAGAGGGAGAGAGAATCTTAAGCAGGCTCCACGCCCAGCACAGAGTTCAGCCTGACCTGGGGTTCCATGTCATAGAGATCTTGACCTGAGCAGAAATTAAGAGTTGGACACTTAACTGACTGAACCACCCAGGTGCCCCTAGAGCAGATATTTAAATCATTGCTACTTAAAGTGGGAAGTAAGGAAAAAATGCTTAAAAATGGAGATTAGGGAAAGTGAATAGGGACACAGGTGAGGCCAGATTCTGTTACAGTTATTGCTATGCCGATTAAGCAAGACATTCAGTTTTGTACACTTGTACATATATCTTTTTTGCTAAAATAAGAAAGTATGTCTCACAACTTAACCTTCTTCCTTTATTGGTTTCTTTGAAATAGCCCATATCAGATTTTCTATTTTTTGTTGTTTTTATTATTTTCCAGACAGTTCACAGTTGGCCTATTAAGAATGCCCCAATGATCTTTCAAAATGCAGATATACATATGTTTTCTGATTGGTGAAAGGTACTTAATATTTTTATTTTCAGATTGTTTGTCCCTGCTCTATATTAGACTTTATGAAAAGACAGGAACTATACTTGTACTTTAAAGCCTAAGAAAAATAAACTATTGTTGGCCTACTTCACAGGCATTTGTAATAGGAAATTTTCTGCCACAGGCTGATGGATGGTAAATTGAATGATCCTGATGTTTGGTCCTACTTAATTATCTTTCTGAGAATTTTCTATAGGGGTGCCTGGGTGGCTCAGTTGGTTAGGCGTCTGACTTCCCCTCAGGTCATGATCTAACGGGCCCCGTGTCTGGCTCTATGTTGATGACTCAGAGCCTGGAGCTTGCTTTGAATTCTGTGTCTCCATCTCTCTCTCTGCCCCTCCCTTGCTCATGCTCTGTCTCTCTCTGTCTCAAAAGTAAATAAACATTAAAAAAATTTTAAGAATTTTCTATAGCAGTGAACTTATGGTGATATGTTTAGGTACCAATCAGTACTAGTTAACATCTTCCTTCAAAATTGCTTTTTTTGTTGTTGGATTGTTACAGGTTTTTGATAAGCAACTTATTTGTACACAGTACAGTTTATTTCACAAATTGTAAATACAAACTTTCAGTTTTCTCTTATAATTATTATAATGTGGCATCATTACACTGTAAATAAACTACCTTTTCTCTTCAATAAAAAGTACTGAAAGGGTACCTAAAATTAAATATAAAACTTCTACTTTAGTAATAGATTTTATGGAACCTTTTTTTTCTTTCTTTGATTCCTCTGTATTTACAATTTCTTGCAGCATTTAGATTAGTGGTATTATTGGAAACTTCTACATACATTAGCACTCCAAAACAGCCATAGTGCTTTGAGTTTTAAACACTACCAAGTCCTTCCTTTTTCATCTCATATTTCTAACTAAACTGTAACTCAGTAATCTTATTTCTTGACTCTTCTTATGACACATTTTTGCCTTGGGCTCTCTTCCAGATAGTTCTAATTACTATTGTAAAAAAGGAAAAAAAAAATCCTTTCTGTACTGATGTCATCATCACTCCTTCCTCACCAGGAACTCTTCTGATAAAACAAACTATTCTCATAAGCACCAGGTACCTCCGGACAAGATGAAGTAAACAAAAATAGGATAATTAACTGAAGTTGAAACAGCAATTTTTGCCTGAAAGCTCTGAGGAGCTTAGGAATTTTTTTAACTCTGTTCATTCACAGGAGTCAGATTATATACAACATGACACACACTATGGAAGTATCAACAGCAGGAAGCGTGTTCCTTATCAGATTCAGAAACAGAGGACTGCAGGGAATGTAAATTAAAAAATAGAAATATAGTGACCACAGCTGAAGGAAAGGGCGATATAGAAACCAGGTAACATCTGAGTCTATCCAAGACTTAGGAAATTAAGGATGTTTTTAATTGTGGGGTCAAAGAAGAGACTTGGGAAAAGCAGTGTCAGACTGAATGTTCTGCCCGCCCCTTCCCCCATTTGTAATATTGAATCCCTAACTCTCCATGTGGTGGTGTTAGAAGGTGGGATCTTTGAGAGGTAATTAGGCTTAGATAGGGACAAGAGGGTGGAGTTCCCATGATGAGGTTAATGCCTTTGTAAGACGGGACACCAGAGCTGTCGTCTCTCCACCATGTGAGGGTATAGAGAGAATGTAGCTGCAGTCCTCAAGCTGGGAAGTGGGCTCTTACCAAGAACCGAATCAGCCATCACCTTGATCTTAAGTCTTCCCAGCCTCCAGAACTGTGACAAATAAGTTTCTGTTGTTCAAGGGACCCAGTATACGGTGTTTTGTTAGAGCAACCTGATCTAACTTAGACAGTAATGGTTATCTACACTATTCTGGATGGGGTTAATCTGAAAATGCAGTTAGTCTTAGAGATAGCCTGTTGCTTCTTTTGTTATTAAATTGCAGTTTGTTGTTGTTGTTGTTGTTTTTTTCAAATTTTTATGTCTTTATTTTATTTTGAGAGACAGAGAGTGAGCAGGGGAGGGACAGAGAGAGAGGGAGACACAGAATCTGAAGCAGGCTCCAGGTTCTGAGCCGTCAGCACAGAGCCTGATGTGGGGCTCGAACCCACAGACTGTGAGATTATGACCTGAACCGAAGTCGGACACTTAACCGACTGAGCCATCTAGGCTTAAGTTGCACTTTGAAATTTAATGGAGTATTTCTGAAATCCAGAACACCTCATTATCTGCAAGAAAATGGCATCTGAAATTTGATACTTTGGGCAATTTTAGCCTGTTAAGTTTAAATTTGGAAGAGATCCAAAAAATAATCACTAAAATGCAAAGAAATTATTTGAATCACTAATACAACTATTTTTTATTCAAGTACTGCCATTGGGTTGTGATTATGTTTGTGAGTTTTACTGGAGCCAATATAATACTTTAATTTCTTTAGGCAAAGGAAGATGAAAGTCTACTAAATATATGAATCATACCATCATTCCTACTGAAGACATAAGTCATAGTGCCCTAAATTGGGAAAATTCATGTGGGGCCTTGGAATTTAAAAATGTGATAGGAGCATTGGGTCATCTCAGGTTCCTGATGCAGTCAGCTTTGTAATGCAACATGTATGTGTTCTTAAAAATCATTGCTATATGCAAAATCACACAATAAAAAACAAAAAGCTTATGGAAAAATTGGAACTAGGGAAATAATACTAAAACTTTTTTTGATGACTTCTAAAAATATAGGGATCTCATGAAAGTGATTAAAAAATAATTAGAAATACATAAAAATGGTTAAGAAATAGTGAGGCACCTGGGTGGCTCAAGCAGTTGAGTGTCCGACTCTTGATTTCAGCTCAGGTCATGATCCCAGTGTTGAGGGATTGAGCCCTGTGTTTGGGGCTGCTTTGGATTCTTTCTCCTTCTCCCCTTCTCCCCTACTATCTCTCTCTCTGTCTAAAATTAAAAAGGAAGAAAGAAAGAAAGAAAGGAAGGAAGGAAGGAAGGAAGGAAGGAAGGAAGGAAGGAAGACACAAATAATATAAATATTGTACTTTACCTTGGAGAAGACCTGAAGTTTGCTTGTGGAAATAAGCACCAAAAGATTGAAGGTTGAGAGTTATCAATTAAGTGATGGAAGGTGCATTGTCTGAAATCAGATGGGGAGTTCTAACTCCACATGTGAACCGGTGTGGCTCATAACAAATGAGGTGGGCTGAGGTGACTAGAAGATATTTGAAAAGCATGGCTTTAATTTACTCCTACTGAATTTACCCAGTTTCAGTTTTCTGCATTCATAGTGTTTCTCCTGGAGGTATTCCATAAGAAAACAAGAGACGTGTG
This sequence comes from Crocuta crocuta, assembly GCF_008692635.1. NCBI lineage: Eukaryota > Metazoa > Chordata > Mammalia > Carnivora > Hyaenidae > Crocuta > Crocuta crocuta. Next base: position 7,486,723 of record NW_027531917.1, on the reverse strand, counting down.
TTATGTTTTAATTGTTCCCTAACATGTCATTCATCTTGAAACGAGTCTGCATTTTTAGAACAAGCATTACAGCAAAACTAACTGTACACAGATAAACACACACCATGGACGGTGTCTCTAGGATATTCATGTCGTGAGATACAAATTACTTTTACCAAGATAGCATCATTTTTCACATTTTATTGGAGCCATTCATCTGATTTCATTTTAAAATCTATTTTTTTAATTTGTATTAGCCTTTTATTTAGCTGTCCAATACCTATCTTCATGGAGATTTTATAGTGAGTCTATTTGTTTGTATGTCAATAACACTCTCGTTCAACATTATTTAGCACTAGAATTGTAAGATAATTTTTTCCCTGTAAAATTTCCTTGTAAAATGTAATGTAAAATTCTTACATTTTCAAGTTTAGGATATAGTTTTCTAGAGAGCTTGTGTCATCTGCTCCACTCCTATCTCCATACTGCCTTGTCTCTAATATGAAGAGATCCTACTATGCATTCAATGCTATAGTTCATTGCCATGCAAATTCTCATGGTAACATAATACACCATAATCTGGTAGTTGAATAATATTCATTCATTATAAAGTGCCTTATCCTCCATCTTCCATTCTCCTCTCTTCTTTCAATGAGCCCATAGCTGTTTAAAAGGGGGGAAAAATAAAGAAGAAAAAAATGTGAGATTTTATTCATATGGCTGTATTCAAATTTAAAATTTCTGGAAGTTGGAGATTGTGTTTTTAATATTCTTTTTGCAAATGTTTAACTAAAATTAATCTATTCTTTAAGAGCATGTCTGGGGTTTCTGGCAGGTATATTGATTGCTTTAGACCAAAAAATATCAAGGAGGATACAGTGAATACATCACATATTTGATCACAAATAGTTAATACAGGTACCAAATCCACAAGCATATTTCCCTGGGAATGATTGTCCAGGCTTTCTTTTCAAAGGGAATTTGAGATTTAGTAACTTTTGGCTAATTTTAGCAAATAAAAATTCTTTACCTCCATTTTTCAATATTTCAGGTGAAAAGTGTTTTTTGGTTTGAGTCACCTGCTATTATTGGTTTATTTCTTCACTCCATTTTTCTCTAAGGAGATGTGCATTTTGGATCAATATATATTGAATCATACATTAAACTGGCCAAGTTTTGTTAGGTTGAAGACAATTTTCTAAGGGAAAATAGTATATTATCTCACATGTGAAATTTTGCTAGGAGGCAGTTGTAGGCAACTATGTTAACCATCATTGTTGTGAGCCTGATGTAAACTGTTCTTACACTTCACTACGAACACAGCAGTTCCCTGGAATATACAATTCTTATTTCTACTGCTCTTATTTTCCTGAAAATTAAAAATTACAAAGTACTCTCTCTCCTTTCCTCTCTTCCTCCCTCCTTTTCATTCTCCCTACACCCCCACCTCTCATCAACCCCTCTATCACAGCATATAGCACAGATCTAAATATTTCTGTACATACTCTAATAGAATAATTCTCAATACTTTTAATAGAAATGATTAACAAGCTAAATATTATATATGTGTATAAAAACAAATGTGTATATATATATACACACATAACTATTTGTATATATATATATTTTTATACATATATATATATATATACACACACACATAACTAGTTACTTATCTATCTAGACTAGTTTAAAACAGTATACATTTTATAGGACATTTTAAGTTAAGGGAGCCCTTAGAGGAAAGACTTTCATTAAAAAAAATACCAGTGCACTAAGTGCTCACACTAAAAGTAAAGAGTATTAAAATCAAAAGAAATATAGTCTGGGAAGAGGAGTGGTGAGTGAAATCTGAGACCTGAAGCAAAAGTACTAGTTCATTAATAAGCAGAAGTGAGGTAGATGTCAAGAAAATACATTGCTTGCAGGTAGAACATACTTTTGATAGTTTGGGGTATGGAAAAATGGTATAATAAAAGAATTGGGGCACCTGGGTGGCCCAGTTGGTTAAGCATCCAACTCTTGATTTCAGCTCAGTTCAGGATTTCATGGTTCCTAAGACTGAGCTCCATGTCAGGGTCTGTGCTGACAGTGCAGAGCCTGCTTGGGATTTTCTCCCTCCTCTCTCTCTCTCTCTCTCTCTCTCTGCACTCCTCCCTTCACTGTATCTTTCTCTTTCAAATAAACTTAAAAAAAGATTCATGGTAGCTGGAGAAAGGAGAGCTTTCATATGAGTGACATTAATAAGGCTGACGAGAGGGAATTAGTACCAATAAGAGAGGTTTTTAAAATTTAAAGGAGAAATTTCATCTTTATTTTGAAGGCAACAGAAAATCATCTAAAGGATATTAGTTAGTGACTGACATGGCCATATACCTACAAAAAATCACAATATAAAAATGGCACAGAAAATAAAATGAAGAGGTGAAAATACATGTAGCCAACTAGTTCATTAAGAGATTATGATTGAGCTGATCATGACATATCCCCATTGAATTCTATCCTATTAAGAGAGCACAGCAATTTGGACTCACAGGGTGTCTGGAGAGATGGAGAGAGCTGATAGTCATGAAAAAAGATACTCTGCTTTTATGTGGGACTTGAGAATTGTTCCTCATGTTGTAGGAACAATGGCCTCGTCCCTTAACGGTACATTGGAGCTGATATGTGGAGATGCTAAGATACAAAGGAAAAGCCCAAAACTTCTGGGAGAATATTTGCTGGAAAATGACTTGGTCAAAATGAGACAATCTTACCAGCATCATGGGGGTGGATGAATACTGATGAAGCTGTAGATGTCACTGACTAGCAGCTTCATCTTGAATGAGGGGTCGATAGCTGCCCATTGAAAGCGGCCAGTTTGTTGAAGTTCCTAAGATGTTAACTATTTCTGGCTAGTGCCAGGAGATTTACTTGTCTGTTGTATGAAAAAAAGGTGTGATCAGAAAAAGTCCTTCATTTTTCAGACATGGAAAGAAAACAAACAAATTTGTTTCATCATGGCAGATTATATTGATTTTTAATTCTGTAAATAGATTATGAACCAACATCAAATCTAGGTTGATGTGACCATGAGTTTCAAGCCATTTCTATTTAATCATCATAACATACACTATCCTAAAGAGTCAGAATCTGTTAATAAGTGGATTACTTCCTAGATATATTATTGTTTTAAATACAGGAATACAGATGAAACTAAGTTGTTTTATTTATTTATTTATTTAAATTCAAGTTAGTGAACATACAGTATAGTTTTGGCTTCAGGAGTAGAACCTGGTGATTCATCTCTTACATATGACACCTAGTTCTCATCCTGAAAAGTGCCCTCCTTAATTCCCATCACTCATTTAACCCTTCCCACACCTCCTCTCCAGCAACCCTCAGTTTGTTCTCTGTATTTAAGAGTCTCTTAACAGGCTTGCCTCCTGGGACTAGAGGGTATTATGCTAAGCAAAATAAGTCAATCATAGAAAAACAGATATTATATGATTTCACTCATATGTGGAATTTGAGAAGCTCAACAGAGCCTCTCAGGGGAAGGGAAGGAAAAATAAGAAACTAAGTTTTTGTAAAAATGGAAAATTCTTTGTTTTCAGTCAGTCTTATAATCAAATTACTCTGACTATGGGTGTTTCATCTTTGGTCAGCTGTTTAAATTTAAAATATGTAATTGTAATTAAAGCTGAGTGAAAGTGTATATTGACACTTTTATAAAAATCATTAATAAAGTTTTCATGGGAAGATGAGATAATTCAGTTTGGAAACTGACCACAAGAATACAAAGAGGTATGGGATACCTTGGCTTGATACAGGGTACTAAGTATGACTGGATTAATGGAGACAAGAGCAAAGTAGAGAGACAAGAATTACTGGGGCATGGGGGGAGGGTGCCAGGCATCAAAATGATAAGCCTGATTACCAGTCAAATTATGGACTATTTAGTCCTAACATAAATGTAATTTTGAAAGTCGAGATGCTCAAGCTAAAAGATGTGGAATAGTATACTGAAAATAAAGAAAGACAGCACAGCATAACAGAACAATTAAAATACGTTTTTGAATAAACAGGGTGACAAGGAATGGTTGCTGAGAAGAAAATTTGGGCAAAAACTAGTCCAACATTGCATAGAATGGATTCAGTGTAAACAGTAATAACATCTGTCATACCTACATGGTTGAGCCCCAAGCATGATCATTTTCCCTAAATAGCTGTATGAGTAAATTGTTCTTAAGTCCATATTTAAATATAATGGTCAGAATATCAATATATTTGCCAACTTTTCATAATGAAACTTATTGTCTTTTTCCTAAAATGTTTGTTTACTTACCTTAGTGAGAAGAATTTTATTTTGGAGGCATAAAACTTATGATGGAGCTTAGGAGATATTTGTGAGACTAACAAGCACATAGGTTAGTGACCAGGCACATCATGAAATTGCCCAAGTATTGAGATAATATACAATATGTTTGGGTCTCTGGAAATGTTTCTTGCAGCCATATTACCATCCAAAGTATTCTCAGTGTCATCACATAAGAGATAAAGCATATAGAAATAATATTTTGACTCTCTATACTACCTTCAAAAGCCACAGGTACTAGGGATTTCCCAGTGACCTAAACATACATCAAGTATAATTCTAGGAAAATGAAGCTCAGTTAAAGCAAGGAAGACATCTTGCATGTATTGTCTGTGAGAAGTCTCAGGTGTCCTGTAAATGAAGCCATGAGTTTGAGGGAACCAACCGTACAGATGGGAGAGTTCCAAGTCAGGGGTGTGGATGCTTAATGCAGAGATCTAAGGCTTGCTGAAATCTAGCAATGGAACAACAGCCGTTTGGCATAATGAGTTACACATGTAATAGTGAATATCTTGATATTATCAAATAGAATGAGAGAAGCTGTGAGACTTTGGAAAGGTAAAATAATTTAGAGATATAAAACCCCTTCATGTGAGAATTCAGTGAGACAGTGTAGGTAAAATGTGGTGATGGACAAAATGTTAATATTGCAAATCCCATAGTCCTTTTGATGCTACTAAATCAACAAACTACTTCAAACTGAAGTAGCATTTTGTGTTAGTAATCTTGTTCTTCATCGCATTTCTTCTGTATTGTTCAAAAGACAAATGCATATGTATCTGTATGTATTTCATATATATCTCATGTTGATATGTATTTCAACATAAATAAGTAATGTTTGACATTGCAATAAAAAATGATAATATGGAGGTGGATTGAATATACAGGAAGTGAAGATTTGAAAAAGGACAAGAACATTGTCCAGATACCTAGGCATATCTTACATGGGTACACTATTTTCTGATACAAGAAATAAATGAAGACAAACAGTTTATGGAGAAGAACATGGCAAGTGAAATTTTTCATTATCTGGAGATTCAAATGGGCTGGACTCTCATCTTCTCATACACCTGATAGCTGAAGTCATGAGAATAGAGAAGATGTACTAAGGAGGCAGTGGTTGGTATATGTTAGAGTAGAAGTCTTAATAACAGACATTTAAAATGCAACAATATAAAGTGGTCTTTTGGGGAAGGCAAATCCAGAGGAACCAACAGAGAGGCTGATGGTAAGAGGAAACATCAGCTGAACATTGAAGGGAAGGGAGTGTATTTCTAGGAGGGCATGGCCCATGAGGTTTATGAAAGCTGAAAGGCAAAGTAAAATGAGAAGCACATGGCTTTTAGCTTCAACTGGACACTTTATGAAAATTATTTTTTAATCCTAGTATATTGCAGTCACATTCATATTTCTCTGCTCACAGCAAAAGACCTTGAATTTGGAAAACTTGGAAAACTTTTTTTCCTTAGGTATATATTTTACCCGATGGCCTTGCAAAAATTGGATGAAGAAATTAGTCCAGCGATTTAATGAATTTTTAGATTTGGAAGAACTACCATGAGAATATTTATACAAACTGGTATATGCTCTTCAAGTATCTTAAATATTTATCATTTTGAAAGTAAAGAGCATTTAAGGATATTGTAAATAATTTAAACATGTAAAGTAGAACCATGTGAATTATTAGTATGATAACTGCCTTTTATTGGTTATATTGATTTTTTAAAAAGGTAACAAATGGTCAGATGCATGAGCCTTTTGTGAATTTTACTTCTCTTTCTTAAACTGCTCAAACATTAACTCCTTTGTAAAATATTTCCTCAATGTCATCTTCTTGATGGAGTAAATCACTGTGCCCTTGTACCTCCACCGTGACTTGGGCATAGTGAATATAAATTTTAACAACACTTTAGGTGATGGTGCATATTAATGAGGTCCTATGCCTCAGGTTTTACTCCTCTGTGTCATTGGTGCCTAGTTTATGGCTTGGTACATAGCAACAGCTTAAAGAACATTGATAAAATACTGATATGATTTCTTGGAGAATATAGATTTTAGAAATAGAGGTGGTCTTAGATTCTTCCAGTTTAATCCGTTCATTTTCTAGATGACAATACTGACAGCCTAAGGTATTAAATGTCTTGTTCAGAAAATTTGCTCTTATCAAGGAAGGGCTTTAATCATCATATTTTTACCTGGAAATACATGTATGAAATTATGAATACGAGTACAATTACTGTATTTTATCTCGAAAGGCAAAATTAATCAATATAGCATTTCTAAATAGCACAATAAAACAGACTGCTAGAATGTATAAACTAGGAAAAGACATACATTCCCAGTCAGGAAGCACTCTTTTAAAGTGAGTTAGGTATGTACCTTATAGAAGCTTTGATCTCAGATATGATTGTTCTCTACAAAAATATTTGAAGTTGTTTAGAAAAATATTTCACATTTCATACATACATAGATTCTATTGTTACAGAGAGAATATTTTTATTTTGAGCTATAAAAAGAATAATTTCACATAATAGTATTAAAAGGAGACATACTTTATATTCATGTTATGTAAATAAAGTATTCATTTTCTCTAAATGCAGTCCTTCTGAGTTGGAATGTGGTTTCTCAGAAACAAATTAAGCAGCCTTCTTTTGAGTCACTAATAGACAATTTGCCATCCATCTGCAGAAGTGGAACAGTTTCACCTATTGGGAGAATATATAATAACATACAGCTATGTTTTTAGAATCAAAGGGGATGTCTACATCTCTCTGCTACAGGAATTTATTTACACACAATTATAAAATCTACAGTCTGCAGAAGGCTTTGGGATCATTTATTCTAAACTTGTACTGGACATTTGAATTTCCAGACTAACATTTTCAACAAAGCTCCTTTCCTTGAAATGCTAATGGGTTCCTTAATTGTTATTTTTTGTTTGTTTCTACTTCTTAAGCAATATATGGGAAAATAAAATATCTCCTTAAAATGTCACTTTGGCTCAGTTGGTTAAGCGGCCAACTTAGGCTCAGGTCATGATCTCACGGTCCATGAGTTTGAGCCCTGCTTCAGTCTCTGCTTACAGCTGAGAGCCTGGAGCCGGCTTTGGATTCTGTGTCTCCCTCTGTCTCTCTTCCCCTCCCTTGCTGGTTCTCTCTCTCTCTATCTCTCTCTCTCAAAGATAAACATTAAAAATTAAAAAAATAAAATGGCACTTCAAATATTTGAAAATGATTATAATCTTTTCATTTTCTTCAGCATGGATCCCAAAGCAGGGCTCAATTCCACAACCATGAAATCATGACCTGAGCCAAAATCAAGAGTTGGCCATTTAACGAACTGAGCCACCCAGGCACCCCTAAAGCCAAACTTATTACTAGAACCCCAGAACACTGAAATCATGCAAATACCTTCAAGGGAACTCTCTTGCCTGGTTGAGGTATTGCCATAATAAACACATATGTAGGCCCCTGTGATCTTAGGACTTTTGCAAAAAATTCACCATTCTCTGAGAAGACACAGATGACATTCAAGATATTTTAATCAAGAATATTTAACATTTTATTATTCTAGATAAGCAGATAGCAAAAAGTTTATTCATTCAATAGAGATCTTTGTTATTAGAAAATATCACAAAAGAGAGGAAAAGGGGCCCATTGAAGATCCTGACACTAAAACTCGGTCTCAACAAGGTCAAGGGCCACTTGCCAGATACTCTATAAAGAATATACTGTGAAAAATATTAACAGAGTTTATTGGATTAATGCCTCTGACACCTAATTATATCTGCAAACAAAATAAAGGAGAAAAATAGCTGAGGAAATGGAAAGCATATTTTTTCATAAATACTGATACAGAAAATGTCTCTGAAATTGCTCTGGAGGTGTCTTTGGCTACCTTTGTTCTGTTTTACATACTAAAATTTAAGGAAAATTATGATCCACCTGTATTATTTGGCCAACCAAACCATTAACTGAATTTATTATAGTAGCTAATCAGTATTTGCAAAAATTCCCAAGAAAAGAAAAGGGAACTTATTAAATAAAACCTTGTAGTTTTATAAATTTAAAGCTTCAAAATTTCATAAAGTGAACAGAGTATTCATTTTAAGTAGAAAAACAGAAAGGCAAATGGGCAAAAATTTTTTAAAATTTCTGATGAAATGACCTAGAGATTCTCTGTGAAGAAAGGTCCACATTAAAAAAAGTTGCCAATCAACCCTATTTCAAAATCCTCTCCAGAGTCCAATTCTCGATTGGAATTAAAATAAACAACCAATGCCTTCCCTTTTAGGACAGTTTGGGGGAATTTTATTAATGTTTATGCTTCATTATTTTTTAAAAAATATTTTTATTTATTTCTAGGAGAGAGAGAGACAGCGTGAGCAGGGGAGGGTCAGAGAGAGAGAGGGAGATACAGACTCTGAAATAGGCTCCAGGCTCCAAGCTGGCAGTCAGCACAGAGCCCGACGCGGGGCTCGAACCCACGAACCGCGAGATCATGACCTAAGCGAAAGTCAGATGCTTAACTGACTAAGCCACCCCGGCGCCCCTATGCTTCATTATTTCTGTCCTTGCCACTAGAGCAGATTGGGACTTTCGTGTTTGGGTCCTTGAGCGGAACCTAAAGCTAATTGCTCACTATCCCAGAGCAGGAGACTTTGATCCCCTAAAATGTGCCCAGGTTTTAGCATATTTTGTAGTTTATTCTTTTAGGGATTTTACCATAGATTGATATACATGTACAGAATTACTTCTCTATTTATTAGTAAAATGAAACCTTTTTTTTAAGGTTAGGTATGTAATCTATTTTACCTTAAGTAGAGTCTACTTAGAGTTCCCTCCTTAATAGTAGTGTTGAGTGGTTCTTTTTTTAAAAAATTTTTTTAATGTTTCATTTATTTTTGAGAGAGAGATAGAGACAGTGTGAGCAGGGGAGGGTCAGAGAGAGAGAGAGGGAGATACAGAATCAGAAGATGGGCTCCAGGCTCTGAGCTAGCTGTCAGCACAGAGCCTGATGCAGGGCTTGAACCCACGAACTATGAGATCATGACCTGAGCTAAAGTCGGACACTTAGGCGACTGAGCCACCCAGACACTCCAGTGCTGAGTGGTTCTAACTTAACTCACGTGCTGTCTCAGAATCTACTCTCCAAATAACCACAAGTGATGCTTTCTACTCTATCATTCATTTTTGTTTTCAACATCTAATAAGTTCACTAGTAAGTATATCCATCCAGTTAGGATAATGTTAAATTCTACTAAAACAGTTTTTAAGTTTTCCTAATAGGCTTTCTACATAGTGTCATGAAAAACCACACATCTCATGAAAGAAACATAGATTTGCACGAGGCAGTAATTGTGATAAATCACTTTGTTTTTGTGAAATTCATGCCCACTATGTAGTAACATCATATGTTATTTTATTTTCTATATCAATCAATCAATCTATATCATCTATCGTGATGTTTTTTTCATATCAGTTTCTCCAGTATCTTAAATTAGAATTCTCTAAGACTACACTGAAGGTTTATTTTAATTTGTCAAGTTCTCAGAACATTGTATGAATTTGTTCCCTGTGTATTCCACCTTTTATTTTGTATATTAGTGACCTTATATTAGCCTCCTCCTCAATATTTTAATTAAAAGGAGTCCCTTAATTTTATTTCATTTTTAATCAGTAGAGAGAACCTTCTTAAATAATAGTTAACACATGAGAAATAACACACATAAATGTTAAGTGATATTGGTTTATTAAAGTTCCTATTATGGAGATATCATATATTTTTATATCAGATCAAAAACACATCTGTTTCAGGATAACAGAAATCTAAATCTTTCTTGTGAGACTATTTTCATTATCATTCTACTGTTGCTGCCAGGCATGCACTATTATCTATAATTTTTACAAAAATCCTGAACTCTCTTTCATGAAAAATATCTGGAAAAATTAAGAGAATAAGATGCTTTGATTTCAAAATTGAAAACCATTCAACCAATATCCTATTAATATAAAGTTATTTATTCAGGGTTTGCTGTTGAAATATTCCTACTAAAATCAGTTGAGTTTGCACTGATTTTTAACTATCAGAAAAGTTGTATTTATCAAATATGTATATGTTTAAGTTAGCTACATTTTTATTTCAAAAGAAATTAGTTACGTGCATGTACAATGGCAGGGGATTGGTTAAATCATTTTAGTCATTCATAATATGAAGACATCAAACTTATTCTTGGCAAATTAATGACAAAGATATTTAGACAGTGGTAAAAATTTTAGATTACAAAACAATATGTAGAGTATAACTCCCATACATGTGAGAAAAATCTTAGAAGTATGTATATTAAAAGGCTAATATAATATATAATATATTCAAGGCTGTGAATATAATATCACAGGTGATTTTACTTTTATAATTATTTGTAATTTTTGGCATATTTTGAAATAAATGTACATTACTTTTACAGTAAGAAAAATGCAACAAAGATTTTTTTTAATTATAGGAAAAATGTCATGGATTGAATAAAGAATGTGTGCATTTATAACCGTGAGTCAGAAAACATGTAATTAGTTCATCCAGGTACCTTAATTTCTCCAGAATGGGCTGATGTCTGTTTTACTTTAATCAATCAGCAATTAGTTCTGGTATCAGTAGACACTCTCTAAGAAGTGCTTTTGGAAGAAACTGTGACTCTTGGATGGAGTTTGCTTTATTTTTAAAAGTAACTTTTCAAAACTCATTTATTGCTACAGGTGCTGCCTTATGAATGTATCATGTGTCCATTGGGTATTCAAGTGGTTAATAGACTAAATCTCTCTAATTATAAAGGAAATCAAGATGTGTTGACAGCTCTGCTATTTCAGGGCAGTGGCAACCCTGGGTGCCTGCCACATTCTGACATTCAAGCTACACTTCTTATATCAGAAATTCTCTGTAAAAAATAATTACTCTGGAAGTGACTTACAGAGGAAAAAGTTGCATATATTTTGCCAGATTTGTCTAGTCAACTGTGACATCAATCCCTACTCCCCCCTCCGTCCAGATTTAGAGCCTGAAGAATTAGCAACAGAATAATGCTCTTCTAGGATCCTCCCCTCTCAAAGCTATTATGGAGCTGAGGAAAGGGCATGAAGCTGGGAAATAGGGGCCTGAGTCCTGGCACAGTTCTAATTTGTGACCCTGTCAGTATAGCTTGATTGGAATTCACTGTCTTGTCAGAAAATTCAACTGTTTTCTCACTAACCTCCGTTTGGATCTAAATTTCTGTGGATTTTTCTTTTTTTGCTTCCTTTTGGATTTAGAAGGGAATTAATTCACTAAGCTGTTAGGACATTTCCTTTCCTCTTAAAGAGCAACTTTGGTCCATTTACAAGGCTAGCTTTCATGATACATTTTCTCTTGTAATTCCTAAGTTTTATTTTAACTGTTATCAGGAGAAATAGCTTCTCACACAAAAGACTAAACATTTTTAAAAATTTTTCTAATGTTTTTATTTTTGGAGGAGGGAGAGAGAGAGCATGAGGGCAGTAGGGGCAGCAAGAGAGGGAGACACAGAATCTGAAATGGGCCCCAGGTTCTGAGCTGTCAACAGTGCCTGAGGCAGGGCTCGAACTCACAAACCTTGAGATCATGACCTGAGCTTAGGTAAGAAGCTGAACCAGCTGAGCCACTCAGGTGCCCCAAGACTAAACATTTTTATAAATATTGGTTTATAAACAAATTGCCATCATTTAATAAGTATAACTACATGGATTTATATAGGTACCATCTCTTTATGAAATCTACCTGTTAACACACACACACACACACACACACACACACACACACACTTAGGAAAAACCTGTCTGAATCTGAATTTGTGAATATGTTTTGACTCATGTTTTAACAACTTCTGTCCAATGGGTTGAAAACTGCATTCTCTTAATAGTGACTAATTTTCTCACTTCATTAACTAAACTTAGGAAAATTTAGGAACTATATTCCTATATGCTTTCCAGATTCCTAATTTGTTCAATGTAGTGTTGACTAATTAAGAACAATGGAGCTAATTTAACTAAAATAAAGTGTGCTGAAAGATTTGTGGAGAGCTTTTCCCTATGGCACATACATAGTCCACTTACTATAAATAAAATAAATTCTTGGAAATTTGTGAAATTTTTGGAATATAGTTTGCAGTTAAGTTTACATATCATGACTTTTTAAAACCAATAATATGTATCTCACCCCAAAATAGGTGTACTGGTTGATTTCCATTAAGTCTTTAAGTTAGTAAAAAGAATATTTACTCCTTTATTTTGTAGGAGATTGTGAATGAGTGGCAACATATTTGAATTCATTAATAAATAATCCAGAAAAAAAATATCAGTACATCTATAAACACTCAAGTAGAATTCATTTAATGACTTCAATTATTTGGTGGCTAACATAATTTCTTAAAAGTTGTTTTTTGTTCTTTTAATAAATAACAGTAATTTTTGTAATGGTCTTCCATTGAAATACTGTTCTCAACTATTTGTTTACATTACCAAATGTGTTGCCATTTTCATTGTCATGAGAAATCAAGAAGTATAAAATTTGTACATTTTCATTTATGACATGAGTTCTCTTTTTTATAAATACTTCCAGTTCTTTTTTTTAGTGACTAGGAGTGCAATTTTATATTGCTCCTTTCCTTCATTACTAAATTTTTGGTTTATATTTTAAGTATAACTTCAGAACAGTGGGGTGATAGATATCATAGAACATCACTACAGGAGCAGTAAACTGATTATCAACTTTCATCCTTATACATTTTTAAGGGATAATAGTTGTATTTTTTAAAAATTTTCATTTATCTATCTATTTATTTTGAGAGAGAGGGTAATAGTGAGTGAGAGGCAGAGAGAGAGAGAGAGAGAGAGAGAGAGAGAAGCGGGGCTCACCTGAAACCGGACTCATGTTTACCTGAAGCAGGGCTTGTGCTTACTTGATGTGGGGCTGAAGCTCACTTGAACTCACAAACCATAAGATCATGACCTGAGCTGAAGTCAGATACTTAACCCACTTGCCACCCAGGTGCCCTCAACTTTTATCCTTTTTAGTAGAATCTTAAATTTGTCAGGAGTAACATTGTATCTTGCTGAAATACTGTAAACCATGGCATCAGCTAAAGGAAAAGTTAGTTCTGGACATAATTCTAGCCAAAAAGATATAAAGCAAAGACTGATATCTGAGCCTTCCAGGAGGTTTCAGAAGACAGGTTCAGTTGGCTGGTACTTTTTGATTTTGACATTTGTGTAGCTCAGTTTTAGAAACCATCATTCCAAGTGTTCCCTTTGGTCCATCTACTACAGGGATGTAATCAGTTCTGAATCTGATATTAACTTTGAAGATACCTTAATTTTTTTCTATAACTCAAGTTTTAGAAATTGCTGGAGTCACACTCCAGCCGGTCCAGGGGTTGCTGCAGGATGGAAGGTGTTGGCGAGGGAGGGGTGAGAGAGCCATGAGAGTCTTTCTGGTCACCAGGCAGGCATCTCTGCACTGACTGAGACTTAGCTTTATTTATGGTTAAGTGTATGGAAATAGCACAGAAGTGGCATTTGTCTTAGACAATGATTTTTTAAAATAAATTTTTAAGAATTTTTTAAAAACTTATTTCTGAGAGAGAGAGAGAGAGACAGTGTGAGCAGGGGAGGGTCAAAGAGAGAGGGAGACACAGAATCGGAAACAGGCTCCAGGCTCTGAGCTGGCAGTCAGCACAGAGCCCAACGCGGGGCTCAAACCCACAAACTGTGAGATCATGACCTGAGCTAAAGTCAGACACTTAACTGACTGAGCCACCCAGGTTCCCCTAGACAATGATTTTTGATGACAAATTTCCTTGATATGTAAAAATTTCCCAGAACATAGATTTGTAGAAGACTCATGCATAACTTTTATCAATAGTGATTGATATAGGTGATTTAGATGCTTATCATATGGGGAAGGACGGTGTATTTAGCATTCAAATACAAGACAATGTTTTTAGCATAGCAAAGGCAAACATTAGTTCTTTGTGAGCAGGAGTCAATAGCCTGTTTGACTAAGGTGAAGTATAAGAAAAACAGGATTTTCAGGAAACACAGTGTTTGCTCCCATAATCACAAAAGAAGAAATTCCTACAATAAGTTCCTTCACAAGATGCAATCAGCATATTAGGACCAGAATAAGTCACTCCCGATACCAATCAACAAGGTACCTTGGGGGGTCGGTGCTCAAACAGAAGCAATTGAGTGGGGATGGATGTTGGTCATCATCTGACAACAGGAGACCTTGTAAACCTGCCTTAACCTCACAAGGAGTTTTCTCAACTAGTGAGTTCAGAATGGCTCCCAACAAGAAATAAATGAGCCATCATAGATTTTCAAAAAACTATTTTCCAATAGATAATAAACTTAATTATAACTTTAAAAGTCAAAATAATGAGAGCAGTTTTATGAAATTATCTTTTAAAACCTTTCCAGTAAGTCAGAAATGATAAATTGAAGCATTTCCATTCTGATTGAAAATAATAGGTGTACATGTGAATATTTATAAATAAAAAATTGCAAATGTCATAAGGTGTAGGAATAAATGAATTCAAAGATATAAAGTATCTTCCCTACTAATTTCTGTCTACTAACTTCAAATGAATCAAAGTACTGGCCATTATATCATTCAATGCATCCTATATAAGAAATTATATGATAAATTCCCCTAAAATTTAGCATAGGTTTGGTATGCTAAAAACAATAATAAAAAGTTGCTATTGAAAATTATATAATTTTATGTTACTTATTCTTGTGATGGAAAAATTTTGATGTTTAGGTACTCAATGGTATTAAATTTCATGACATGGAGTTGTAGAGAATATATGTTATGTTTCTGCATAATTTGTGCTTTCTAGGAAAAATCTTACTGAAGCTTGGGACCTAGTCTAAAAGACCAAATCTTAGAAGTTAATTTACAACAGTGAGAACCTGGGGGAGATTTACTCAGCTCTGGAAGTGTACATTTACTTTTGAAACAGCTCTGAGAACTGGGACAAGGAGATATCCCTGGGTTGCAAAGGGGAAGACAATATTCTTATCCTTCCCCGGAGAAATTTATTTACATTACAAAAGATGATATAAATCAGAATCTTTCCCAGGAACATAAGGTTTTCTCCCTCCTTCAAGAAGGGGAGAGGGACAGTGTGTCCATTAGTACCCAGTTCATTTTGTTGGTGTTCTCACCTACAGCACAGACCGCTTTACATATAAGTGACATTTGGTTCTCATCACATTGTCCTGGGGCAAAAGGAAATCAGTCCCACCACTATTATGTAAATAATCATAACTAAACAGGCTCTGCTTTAGAAACATCCTATGTGCATTCAGATTATTATTAATAAATATGAGAATTGCAAACAAAGCACATACTTTTTGATTAAAAATGGCTTTTCTAGGGGCACCTGAGTTGCTCAGTTGCTTAAGACTTCAACTTCGGCTCAGGTCAATATCTCATGGTTCATGAGTTTGTGCCCTGCGTGGGGCTTTGTGCTGACAACTCAGAGCCTGGAACCTGCTTTAGATTCTGTGTCTCCCTCTCTTTCTGCCCCTCTCCCACTCACATGCTGTCTCTGTCTCAAAAATAAAAATAAACATTAAACATTTAAAAATTAAAAATAAATTTTCTATTTCAAAATTATAAGATTTTGCCTATGGTTTCATAGGTTTTAAGCCTTTAAATTTCTAATTAATTTGTAGTCCTTCTTGACATACACTGTATGGTAAATATGTAACTATATATTTTTACACATGGCTACCAGGTTGACCCAACACAATTTATTAAAAGTGTCTATCTATACTTCTCTGTTTTGTTTGTTTTGTTTTTAATTGTTTTACAAGTATGGGTTATTTCTGGCACTGCGCTATCTTGAGCCACCTGGAGTCCGGTGAATACACATTGCTTGTACCAAATGGTACAGCCTTAGACCTAGAGGCTCCAATCCAAAAGCTGTCTCTCCATTCTTCCTCCCTCCTTTCGTTTTCTTTATTTTATCCTTCATTCTTCTATATTCTCCTTTTCAGTTCTTTTACCAGTTTACTGCATTCCACAATTTTTATGTAGTATACTTTCAGTACCATTCACTTGCAAATATTTTATTTTGTCTTTGATTTATGGACTACTTATGTGTGTTGCAAAACACTCAATAGTTGGGCCTTTTTCTATTGCTATTAGTTTCTAATTTAATTTGCCTTTTGGTCAGAGAAGGTACTCTGCATAATTTTAGCCCTTAAAATTTATTGATGGTGTTTTATGTTCAAATATATGAGCTTTCTTGGTGAAGGTATTCTTGAAAAGAATTTGGATATGGAATTGTTGGATGTAAGGTTCTATAAATGTCCAATAGAAGATTTTTGATACTATATTCAGTCTTTTATATTTTTACTAATTTCTTGCCAATATGTTTTATCTATTATCAGAAGACAAAATTAAAACAAAAGACATTAAAATCTCCTACTATGATTTTGGATTTGTCTTTCATTAATTTTATCAAAGTTTATTTCAGTTTTTTGATACTCTGTAATTAGACATTATCATATATTCATAATTTTATGGCTTCCTGATGAATTATTCTTATCATTTTTTAATGTTTTATTTATTTCTGAGAGAGAGAGAGAGACAGCATGAGAAGGGGAGGGTCAGAGAGAGAAGGAGACACAGAATCTGAAGCAGGCTCCAGGCTCTGAGCTAGCTGTCAACACAGAGCCTGACGCGGGGCTCGAACCCATGAACTGTGTGACCATGACCTGAGCCAAAGTCGGACGCTTAACTGACTGAGCCACCCAGGCTCCCCTACTCTTATCATTTTGAAAGGCTCCTCTTTATCTTTGACAGTAGTCTTTGTCTTGAAGTCTATTTGATTTGATGTTAAACCAGAAACTTCAGCTTTTTTCATCCTAACGAGAATCTTTCAGGATCGTTTCTTGCAAGAACCATCTTTTTCTATTCATTTACTTTCTCTCTCTTTTTTTAAAAACTATAATTTATTTTCAAGTTGTCTAAGATACCATGTATACAGTGTGCTCTTGGTTTGGGGGACAGATTCCCATGATTCATTGCTTATATACAAAACCCAGTGCTCATTCCAACAAATGCCCTCCTCAATGCTTAGCACCCATTTCCCCCTCTCCCCTGCACCCTGCCCATCAACCCTTAGTCTGTTCTCTGAATTTAAGAGTCTCTTATGGCTTGCCTCCTTCCTCTCTGTTTGTAACTAATTTTTCCCCTTCACTTCCCCCACGGTCTTCTGTTAAGTTGCTTAAGTTCCACATTTGAGTGAAAACATATGGTATCTGTCTTTCTCTGGCTGACTTATTTCCCTTAGCATAATACCTTGAAGTTCCATCCACATTGTTGTAAATAGCAAGATTTCATTATTTTTCATTGTCAAGTAGTATTCCATTGCATATATATACCACATCTTAATCCATTCATTAGTTGATGGACATTTAGGCTCTTCACATAATTTGATTATTGTTGATACTGCTGCTATAAACATTGGCATGCATGTGTGCCTATGAATCAGCATTCTTATATCTTTTCCATAAATTCCTAGTAGCACAATTGGTGGGTCATAGGATAATTCAAATTTTAATTTTTTGAGAAAACTCTACACTGTTTTCCAGAGTGGCTGCACCAGTGTGCATTCTTACCAGCAGTGTAAAGGTTTCCCCTTTCTCCACATCGTCTCCAGCATCTGTAGCTTCCTGAGTTGTTAATTTTAGCGACTCTGACTGGTGTAAGGTGGTATCTCAGTGAGGTTTTGATTTGTATTTCCCTGATGATGAGTGATGCTGAGTATCTTTTCATGTGTCTATTGGCCATCTGGATGTCTTCTTTGGAAACATGTCTATTCATGCCTTCTGCCCATTTCTTCACTGGATTATTTGTTTTTCTGGAAGTTGAGTTTGATAAATTCTTTACAGATTTTGGATACTAACCCTTTATCCAATATGTCATTTGCAACTATCTTTTCCCATTCTGTTGGTTAGCTTTTAGGTCCTTTGCCATGCAGAAGCTGTTTATCTTGATGAGGTCCCAATAGTTCATTTTTGCTTTTGTTTGACTTGCCTTTGGAGATGCATCAAGCAAGAAATTGCTGCAGCTGAGGTCAAAGCGTTGTTGCCTGTTTTCTCGTCTAGAGTTTAGATGGTTTCCTGACTCATATTTAGATCTTTCATCCGTTTTGACTTTATTTTTGTGTATGATATAAAAACGTGGTCCAGTTTCATTCTTCTGCATATTGCTGTCCAGTTCTCCCAGCACCATTTGCGAAAAAGACTGTCTTTTTTCCTTTGGATACTCTTTCCTCCTTTGTCAAAGACTAGTTGGCCATGCATTTGTTACAGTTCTGGGTTATCTATTCTATTCCATTGATCTATGTGTCTGTTTAGTGCCAATACCATACTGCTCGATGATTATGGTTTTGTAGTAGAGGCTAAAGTCTGGAATTGTGATGCCTCCTGCTTTGGTTTTCCTTATCAACATTACTTTGGCTATTTGGGGTCTTATGTGGTTCCATTCAAATTTGATAATTGTTTGTTCTAACTTTGAGAAGAATGCTGGTGCCATTTTGATTGGGATTGCATTGAATGTGTAGATTGCTTTGAGTAGTTGACATTTTAACAATGTTTATTCTTCTAATCCATGAACATGGAATATTTTCCATTTCTTTGTGTCTTCTTCAACTTCTTTCATAAGTTTTCCATAGTTTTCAGCATATTAATCTTTTACATCTTTGGTTAGGTTTATTCCTAGGTAATCTGTGGTTTTTGGTGCAATTGTAAATGGGATCAATTTCTTGATTTCTCTTTCTGTTGCTTCATTATTGGTGTATAGAAATGCAACCAATTTCTGTACTTTAATTTTGTACTCTGTGGCTTTGGTGAATTCATGTATCAGTTCTAGCAGCTTTTTGTGGAGTCATTCAGGTTTTCCATGTAGAGTATCATGTCATCTGGGAAAAGTGAAAATTTGACTTTTTACTTGCCAATGTGGATGCCTTTTATTTCATTTTGTTGTCTTATTGCTGAGGCTAGGACTTCCAACACTATATGAAACAACAGAAATGAGAATGAACATCCCTGTCATGTTCCTAATCTCAGGGGGAAAGCTCTCAGTTTTTCACTATTGAGAGTGATGTTAGCTGTGGGCTTTTCATAAATGGCTTTTATGATGTATATATTTTAGGTATATTCCTTCTATCCTGACTTTCTTAAGGGTTTTTATTAAAAAAAGGATGTTTGTATTTTGTCAAAGGCTTTTTCTGCATCTATTGACAGGATCATATGGTTCTTAACCTTTCTTTTATTAATGTGGTGTATCACATTGATTGATTTGCAAATATTGAACCAGCTCAGCAGCCCAGGAATGAAGCTCACTTGATGATGGTGAATAATTCTTTTTATATCCTGTCGAATTCGATTTGCTAGTATCTTGATGAGAATTTCTGCATTCATGTTCATCAGAGATATTGGCCTGTAATTTTCCTTTTTAGTGTGATCTCTGTCTGGTTTGGGAATCAAGGTAATGCTGGCTTCATAAAATGAGTCCGGAAGTTTTCCTTCCATTTCTATTTTTGGAACAGCTTGAGAAGGATAAATATTAACTATGTTTTAAATGTCTGGTAGAATTCCCAAGGGAAGCCATTTTGTCCAAGACTGTTATATGTTGGGAATTTTTTGAAAACTGATTCAATTTCTTCACTAGCTATGGGTCTGTTCAAATTTTCTATTTCTTCCTGTTTAAATTTTGGTAGTGTGTAGGTGTCTAGGAATTTATCAATTTCTTCCACCTTGTCTAGTTTGTTGACATATAATTTTTCATAGTATTCACTGATAATTGTTTGTATTTCTGAGGGGTTGGTTGGTTGTGATAAGTCCAATTTCATTCATGATTTTATCTCTCTCTTTTCTTTTTGAGAAGTCTGGCTTGGGATTTATCAATTTTGTTTATTTTTTCAAAAAATCAGGTGTTAGTTTCATTGATCTCTCCTACTGTTTATTTGGATTCTATATAGTTTATTTCTTTATTATTTCTCTTCTTCTGCTGGTCTTGGGGTTTCTTTACTGTTCTGCTTCTAGTTTCTTTAGGTGTACAGTTAGACTTTGTATTTGAGATTCTTCTTGTTTCTTGACATAGGCCTAGATTATAATGTATTTTCCTCTTAGGACTGCCTTTGGTGCATCTCAAAGCGTTTGGACTGTTGTGTTCTCATTTTTATTTGTTTCCATATGTTTTTACATTTCTTCTTTAATTGCCTGGTTGACCCATTCATTCTTTAGTAGAATCTTCTTTAACCTGCATGCATTTGGAGGTTTTCCAAACCTTTTCCTGTGATTGATTTCAAGTTTCATAGCACTGTGANTGTTCATCAGAGATATTGGCCTGTAATTTTCCTTTTTAGTGTGATCTCTGTCTGGTTTGGGAATCAAGGTAATGCTGGCTTCATAAAATGAGTCCGGAAGTTTTCCTTCCATTTCTATTTTTGGAACAGCTTGAGAAGGATAAATATTAACTATGTTTTAAATGTCTGGTAGAATTCCCAAGGGAAGCCATTTTGTCCAAGACTGTTATATGTTGGGAATTTTTTGAAAACTGATTCAATTTCTTCACTAGCTATGGGTCTGTTCAAATTTTCTATTTCTTCCTGTTTAAATTTTGGTAGTGTGTAGGTGTCTAGGAATTTATCAATTTCTTCCACCTTGTCTAGTTTGTTGACATATAATTTTTCATAGTATTCACTGATAATTGTTTGTATTTCTGAGGGGTTGGTTGGTTGTGATAAGTCCAATTTCATTCATGATTTTATCTCTCTCTTTTCTTTTTGAGAAGTCTGGCTTGGGATTTATCAATTTTGTTTATTTTTTCAAAAAATCAGGTGTTAGTTTCATTGATCTCTCCTACTGTTTATTTGGATTCTATATAGTTTATTTCTTTATTATTTCTCTTCTTCTGCTGGTCTTGGGGTTTCTTTACTGTTCTGCTTCTAGTTTCTTTAGGTGTACAGTTAGACTTTGTATTTGAGATTCTTCTTGTTTCTTGACATAGGCCTAGATTATAATGTATTTTCCTCTTAGGACTGCCTTTGGTGCATCTCAAAGCGTTTGGACTGTTGTGTTCTCATTTTTATTTGTTTCCATATGTTTTTACATTTCTTCTTTAATTGCCTGGTTGACCCATTCATTCTTTAGTAGAATCTTCTTTAACCTGCATGCATTTGGAGGTTTTCCAAACCTTTTCCTGTGATTGATTTCAAGTTTCATAGCACTGTGATCTGAAAATGTGCATGGTATTATCTCAATTCTTTCATATTTTTTGAGGGCTGTTTTATGACCCAGTATGTGATCTATCTTGGAAAATGTGCCATGAGCACTTGATAAAAATGTGTGTTCTGCTGCTTTGGATAAAAAGTTCTGAATATATCTGTGAAGTCCATCTGGTCCAGTGTATCATTTAGAGCCATTGTTTCTTTATTGGTATTCTGCCTAGATGATCTGTCCATTGCTATAAGTGGAGTATTAAAGTCACCTGCAATTACTGTATTCTTATCAATAAGATTGCTTTTGGTGTGTTTAATTATTTTATATATTTGGATGCTTCTGTATTTGGTGTATAAACATTTATAATTTTTAACTCTTCTTGATGGATAGACCCCATAATTATGATATCATGCCCTTTTTCATCTCTTATTACAGCCTTTAGTTTAAAATCTAGTTTGTCCGATAGAAATATGGCTATTTCAACTTTCTTTTGACTTCCAGTAGCATGATAGATGGTTCTCCATCCTCTCACTTTCAATCTGAAGGTGTCCTCAGGTTTAAAAGGGGTCTCTGTTAGGCAGCGAATAGATGGGTCTTGTTTTTAATCCATTCTGATACCCTGTGTCTTTTGATTGGAACATTTAGTCCATTTACATTCAGAGTTATTATTGAAAGATATGGATTTAGTGTCATTGTGTTATCTGTAAGTTTTATGATTGTAGTGATGTCTCTGGTCTTTTCAACATTCCATTCACAGAGTCCCCCTTCAGATCTCTTGTAGGGCTGGTTTAGTGGTGATGAACTCTTTCAGTTTTTGTTTGCCTAGGAAAATCTTTATCTTTGCTTCTATTCTGAATGACAGGCTTGCTAGATAAAGGATTCTTGGCTGCATATTTTTCCTGTTCAGCACATTGAATATTTCCTGCCACTCCCTTCTGGGCTGCCAAGTTTCAGTGAATAGGTCTGCTACTACCCTTATGTTTGTACTTTGTAGGTTAAGACCCATTTGTCCTTAGCTGCTTTCAGAATTCTCTCTTTATCTTTGTATTTTGCTAGTTTCACTATCATATGTGGCATGGAGATCAGTTTCTATTACATCTGAAGGGAGTTTTCTGTGCCTCCTGGATTTCAATGTCTGCTTCCTTCCCCAAATTGGGAAAGTTCTCAGCTATGATTTGATCAAGTAGACTTCCTGCTCCTTTCTCTCTCTTCTTCTAGAACTTCTGTGATACACATATTATTGTGGTTCATTGAATCACTTAGTTCTCTACTTCTCCCCTCATGGCCCAGGATTTTTTTATCTTTCTTTTTCTCAGCTTCATCTTTTTCTATAATTTTTATCTTCTATTTTACTTATTCTCCCCTTTGGCTCTTCAATCCTCACTGGCGCCACCTCTAATTTATTTTGCACCTCATTTACAACATTTCTTAATTCATCATGGCAATGGTTTTAGTTCCTTGATCTCTGCAGCAATAGATTCTCTGCTGTCTTCTATGCTTTTTTCAAGCCCAGTGATTAATTTAATGAGTATTATTTTAAATTCTTGATCAGATATACTGTTTATATCTGTTTTCAGCATTTCTTTGGCTGTTATTTCTTCCTGGAATTTCTTTAGAGCAGAATTCTTCCATTCTGCCATTTTGGCTAGTTTTCTGTTCCTTATCTGTTTTAAAAGCTTGTTATGTCTCCTGCACCTTGTGAGCACTACCATATTAAAGAGGGGCCATACACAGCCCAGGCCTTGGTCCTTCAAGAGGTGTTTTCTGGACTGTGTGCTTTCCTTTTTTGTGACTCTGGTTGCTTTATATCCCTACTTGTAGTTATGGTTTGTACCCTCCACCAGGTATGCTTTGATTTGTTCTTTGAAGTAACCCTAGGAAAATAAAAATATAAATAAAGGGGGCAGTGCAGTGGTGATGGAAGATACCTTATCACATACAAAGAGAGAAATGACTGGGGCAGAGAAAAAGAAAAGAAAAGAAAATTGACCAGAGAACTATATGGAGAGAGAGGGAAATAAAGGAGATATAGAATAGGTGTAAAGAGAATAGATTAAATATGTCTGCTTAAACAACCACAACCAGAATAACCAGATTAGAGAAGGGAAGAAATAAGAAGAAAATGAAGGAAAAAATATATAAGAGATGTCCAAGAATTAAATTAGAAAATGCAAAACTGCTGGGTGCCTTGGAACTGATGGCCATGCTGATCTGAAGGAGGGGCTGTCTGGTTTGTCAGCATCAATCTCCCTCTGGTAGATACACAATTACCAGACACGGAGTGGTCTGGCTTGGTGAGGCTGGGTCCCTCCTTCACAGTGGTCCCTTGTCCCTTCCCTGAAGCCTCACCTTGTTGGTGATGTGGAGAAAAATGGTAATACCCCAGTCTCTCCTCCCTGGACCTACTGTCCCAAACCACTCTGTTCAGGCTGTCTGCTGCGCACGTGCGGGCCTGCCATTTTGTGTGTGTGTATGTGCATGTGTGCGTGTGTGTGTGTGTGTGTTTTCTTCGTTCCAGTCTCCTGTGCCTCCCTGGTGTTCCTCTGCGATTCAAACCCCATTGTCTTAAGGGATCCTGCTCTGTACTCCCTGGTTCCAAGGAAGTGTTGTTCTGCCCAATGGATTAAGGACTTCTGGCTGATATTCCATGTCCTTTGACCACCTATATACCTTATTCCCACAGCACCCCAAGGAGGGGATTGCTTTCTCTCACTGCAATTACACCTCTGAACTAGCTACCAAGCCTGGGGCTTGCTCCTCTCTTCCCCAGATGCACAAACTAGACAGCTGGCACCAGTTCAGAGAAAGCCCTGCAGTTAGAGATCGGATCTTTCTCCATTTTCTTCCAATCCCTGGTCTTTACTATTTTTGATTTCTCTCTTTCTCTTTCAAGTCCTCTTATATAATTTGTTGTTTATCAAAATTCCATTTTAATGTATTTATTGGCATTTTAGCTATACTTATTGGTGTTACATTATACATCCTTAAATTTTTATTCAACTTAGAATTAATAGTTAATTTTCATTCAACTTCAAATTAAAGTTAAAAATCTAAAATCACCTAGGCTCTTTCTTCCCCACCTTTATGTCATATGTATTTTAACAACAAACATTTTTTAAACATATATTATTAGTATTTTAAGTTTTGCACTAACATCATAGGTATTTTAACTGATTTAAATAGAGAGAAATAATAACTTTAGTTTTGCCTGTTATTTTTGATTTCTAATGCTTACCATTCATTTCGCAAGATGCAATTTTCCCTTTTACACACTATCTCTTTACCAGATAAATAGTTGCTTTATCTGGTAGTGCAAGTCTATTAGTGATTGATTTGAATTTGATAATTTTTAAATTTGGGGTTTTTTTCCTGCCTTCATTCTTAAAGGGCATTTTCATTCATTATAGGATTCTAGATGAACATTTTTTCCCTTATGGAAAGTTAGAATTTTTTTTATTTCTTACAAAGTGCCTGTTGAAACTCTTCTTTCATACATCTTTTTGCTTTTCTGAAGGTCATTCATCTTATCTTTCTGACTCATTTAGAATTTAGCTTTTTGTTCTATTTTGTTTTGTCTTCAGAAGTCTTTCTATAACATATGAATTAAAAGTAATTACAAACTATTTCTCCTGGATTTCATGGAGTATTTTATATATTGGACTTGGTAAATTATGTTTATTATCTCTTCAGTTTATGTAATTCCTATTTTTATGATTTTAGAACTTTGTTCTATGTTCTGTGTGTCTTTTACACTCTTTCTGAATTTCATCTCTTTTCTCTTTGTGCTCCAATGAGAATATTTTTTCCTAAGTGATCTTCCAGATTATCCTCATTTTTATGATGTCTACTGTATTATTGACACATCTTACCTATATTTCTGGTATTTTTTCAATTCTAGAATCTCTATTTAACTCTTTTATAAATTGTAGTTGCCTGTGGTATTAGTCTTTATTCTTGAACTAATAATGATTATATAAATTCCCTAGCATGTCTGGTATCTAGATCACCCATGAGGTTTTTTGCTTTTTTCTGTGTGTGTTTTTTTAAGTTTTTATTTTTAAGTTTTTATTTCTGTGTTTTAGGGGCATTTAAGTGGCTCAGTCAGTTAAGCATCTGACTCTTGATTTCAGCTCAGGTCATCATATCATGGTTTGTGAGTTTGAGCCCCACATTGGTCTCTATGGTGACAGTGCAGAGCCTGCTTGGGATTCTGTCTTTCTACAGTGCAGAGCCTGCTTGGGATTCTGTCTTTCTCTCTCTTTCTGTTCCTCCCCCACTTGCACTCACTCACTGGCTCTCTAAATAAATTAGCTTAAAAAATTCTCTAAAAAATTTCTGTATTTTAAAAATTTTAATAAAAATTTTGTGTATTTGAACATTTTCAAATTTACAGAAAAATTTTAGAGATTGTATAGAGAGTTCTTATATACCTTGTAGCCAGTTTCTATTATCTTACATGGATACGATGTATTTGTTAAACTTAATGAACATATTAATACATTATAATAATAATAACAGAATTGTATGTTTTATTCAGATTTCCTTAGTTTTTACATAATCTCCTTTTTATGTTACACTATAATTATGATCTAGCTCTGTTGGTGTTGTGGTGAAATGTGGGGGAGGGGAAGCATTCTATAATCTTATGGATAAATCTTTTATTGAGTCTTTGTCTCTCGGCTATGGCCTTTACAAGTATTTCCCTAGTGCTACAGAGAGTATTTCTCCCCTTATATCAAAAGAGAGAACAGACTAGAGAGGGCTTGAATGTGAGGAATGACCTTCCTCCAAGTGGGGTAAGTTTCTGATAAAATCATCTCCCTTCAGAGTAGGCTTTTATTATAGAGGATGCTCCATGTGTTCTATAATGACTATTCTTGTCCTTCTGAAGGAAGGACATAAAGGAAGTTTTCCTGGATCTTGACAATGAGAACTTGGTGTTTCCTTGAGGAAAAATTTGTTCAAGTATGAGTGTCCCCAAAGGAATTTCTCATTCTTTTTTTTTCCCATTTTTTAAAAAAATGTTTATTTATTTTAGAGAGAGGACAGAAACAGAGAGACAGAGCATGAGCGGGAGAAGGATGGAGAGAGGGAGGCACAGAATATGAAGCAGGATCCAGGCATTGAGCTATCAGCACAAAGCCAGTCACAGGGCTGAAGCCCACAAACTGTGAGATCATGACCCGAGCCAAAGATGGATGCCAATGGACTGAGCCATGCTGGTGCCCTGAGGAATTTTCATTCATAAACTAACCTATACTAGTCTTCAGCAATTAGTCAAAATTATCATTTAAGTATTCCTGTCAGTGGTTTTGGCTCCTATGGTTTCCGTTCTAGGCCAGCAGATCCAAACCGTGACTCTGGATTCACCCGTCTTCAGATCTGGGAGCTGGCGGTTTACTCTGCCCCTCAGTTTTCTAATAGATCAAAAAATTATTACTTTCAGTTTGCTTCAGCTTTGCCTCATGTAAAAATGGCAGTGATGACTTCTAAGCTGTTTTTATTTTGGTGCTAAGGCTGGAATTTCTCAATCTCTTTTGGTAGGAACAGTATATTGATTTGTGTGTCTTTTTATAATGTTTTGTTGCTTTTGATTGGTTTGCTTTGGTTTATATGTTCCTCTTCCTTGGAATGTCTATGATCTGTTGAATGCCAGATACTTTAAAAAGAATTGACAAGGCTCTACCTTATGCTGTCTTCCTCTCAGAAGGATTTTATTTTATTTATTTTATTTTATTTTATTTTATTTTATTTTTGGAAAGCAGTCAGAGAAATTTTAGATCACCTTAATCCAAGTAAGGGTGTTTGTCAAGCTCTGCTAGTGCTGGTTATTTTCAGTTCTTCTTCTTAAAGAATAATTCTCGGTTTTAGCCACTCTGTGATTTCAACTTAAAGTTTCTCTCTTTCTCTCTCTCTTTCTTTTCCTTTTTACTCTTAACTAAAGACACTTCATCTTGGTGGGACCTGAATGTCAACCTCTGTCTCATCAGGGTTGCAAGACTGCTAAAATTGTTGTGGAGTGTTCTAGTCACCCAACACTGCTTTCTTCTTTGGGTGACTCATCCTCTGCATATGTAATTTCAGTGACTGCAGATACCTTACTACGGGCTGAATTATGTTCCCCAAATTCATATGTTGAAATCTCAATCCCCAGGACCTCAGAATGGAAGCTTATTTGTGGATGAGGTCCTTTAAAGAGGGGATTAAGTTAAAGGGAGGCCCTTAGAGTGGGGCCCTGAAGCAATATGACGGGCGCACTTATTAGAGAGATTGACACCAGGGATGTACAAGCCAGAGGGATGATCCCGTGAAGAGACTGCAAAAAGACAGACTTCCAAAAGCTAGAGTGAGAGACCTCACAGGAATGCATCCATGCTGACACTTTGATCTTGGACTTCCAGCTTCCAGAACTGTGAGAAAATACATTTTTGGTGGTCAAGCTAACCGGTGTGGTCATTTGTTATGACAGATTTAGCAAACTAATGCATGTTTCTCTGAGCAAATCTGAAACTGACTTTTAGTCTCATATTAATGCAGTGCTCTCTTTCCTCTTATACTTCAGTCTATTCGTCAGCGTATGGCTTCATTATTGTTAACTCGGTAAGATTGCATCGCGAGCCGGGATTGCACTTTTTCTAAGCCTCTATTGTCCCTGTTATGATTTGGAAAATCATTCAAGGGAAAAAGCTGAAGCCACTATGGGCTCAGCGTGGTATGACTTCCTTCTCTCAAGTGTTGTCGTCCCTTGAACGTTGTCTACCTTGTGCATTTTTCTAGGTTTTATAACTGATGTTGGTGGGAGTGTCACTCTTGTAGGAGCTGCTTCAACATGAAGTCAAAGTGTCCTTTTAGTTGTTTTAAGATTTAATTTTCTATTGATGGTTTTAAAAATTGAGGCATAATAGACTATTTGGGTGCTCATTTATTTTCTTCTGCAAAAGTATCAATTTTCCCCCTTTTCACTGAATATGTAGAAACCTGCTCCTAACTTGATGCTGAACTTCTCAAGTAATTTTTTCTTTCAAATTTCACCTGCCTTCAGAAGTTTTCCTTCCATACATAAGTTAAGCTCGGACTTACTGTGAGTCCTGAAGATTTATTTCTATCTCTATCATAAGATATAAGTGGATAAATAGACACATTTCTCTCTATGTATCTTTAATGCAGTGGTATGCCAGTTTCTGGCCTGGTGATTTAAATATTTACTTTCATAAGAGAAAAAAAATAAGAAAGTTAATCATCTTCTAGAAGTCCACTACTTCATGATAAATTCTAAGCCATTGCTAGCTTTTATTCTCTTGCTCATTTAGGCTTTTTTAGGTTTTACCTGACATTTGTAAATTGCAGTTATACATGATATAATTGTATGTATTTGTATCATGTTCTTCTACATGGACATCCATTACTGTAAATGATACAGTGTTTCAAACCACAGCATTTATTGATATTTTGTTGAGCTTACTATATATATATACTATATATATACTATATACTATACTATATATATATACTATATACTATATATACATACACTATATACTATACTATATATATACATATATATATATACACACACTCACATATATATATATATATTTTTGCTACCCAAAGATAATTTAAGAGAATTTTTAAAAAGCCATGAAAGTGTATTACTGAGAATTTCAAATTTAAGGTCTCACCTGCTTTAAAGCACAGGAATCTAGGTGGTTTCTATATTTGGAGCCATGCTCTGTCTAATCTTTTTCAAATTTGTACACAATTGACCCAAAATAATGATATTGGTACCAACAACTTCATGCTTTACGAGGCTTGTGGAAATAAAGAAAAGCAGAATCAATCCTCTTCCCTGATATGTTGAGATCTGTAGGGTTCCTTCAAAGGTGTTCTTTGTCCTCACGTAGAAAGGGTTAGGGAAAGGAAGAAGGGAAGAAAGAACCCATTCCTTTTAATACAGATTCTGTGAAAGTGGTTCAGTGAGGCAGAAAGCTCCATTGCAAGTCTGTGGTCCAAGTCCTGTTAGCAGGCAACAAAGAGAAAATGAATTTCAAAGGTCTTTTCAAAAAAGTAGGTTAAAGAACAAAACAAAACAAAACTGGTAACACTGAAGTGCCAGGTCAAATCAAGGTTTATACCCATGAAAACTAAAAAATATGGAGACCTGAAAAAAACTCCCATACTAAATTAGTTTTATTAAATAGACTTCTTTTAGTAGTGATACTATCCCCCAAATTATTTTTTTTCCAAAGGAGTATATCTCCAAATATTTATATTCCAAAGCATAAAAGCCTAAAGCTTAACTTAGACAAACGCACCTTAAAACAAAAGGAAAAACAAAAACAAAAACAAACTAGAGACTCATGATCCCAATATATCCCACAGTTTTGTGAATTTTTGTGTATGTGTGTGTGTGCGCGCACATGCATGTGTGTATGCATGTATATGTACGCATGCATGTATGCATATACACAAAAAGTGTGCATATATGTGCATGCTTTTTGCGTGTTTTATTATGACTTTACTCATAAGACACATTATATAGACACCTTAGTACACATACACACATATATGTTTGGCCTACAGTATCTTGGCCCATGACATATTAATTTTAACATTGATTATCAACCTATAAAATTCATGATAATTGAATTTTATTTTATTTTTTTAATGTTTATTTTATTTAGTTTTTTGAGAGAGAGAGAGAGAGAGAGAGAGAGCACGAGTGGGGGAGGGGCAGAGAGAGAGAGGGACACAGAAGGTGAAGCAGCCTCCAGGCTCCCTGCTGTCAGCCCAGAGCCTCCTAGAACTCATAAGCCATGAGATCATGACCTGAGCTGAAGTCAGACACTTAACCAACTGAGCCATTCAGGTACCCTTAGAATTCACATTTTAAAAATCCATATTTTCAGCTTCTTTTAGAAGAAAAAAATGTGAAAATGCCAAGCTAGCAATCTAATATGAAAATAATTTGCTGAAACAGCTCTCTTTAGACTGAATGTGTGCCCTCTTCTCTCGCAGTTCTTACTTCTTTTAACATTTCCCAAATGTGGGGATGTCAGCTACCATTTGTGACAGTGTGTGGATTACTTACTTATAAATTTAAGAGGAAGTTTTTAACTTATCCCTCTATTGAATGTGGATTACTAATAAATTTAAGAGGAAGTTTTAACTCATTGCTCTACTGAAGGTGGAAAAATCAAAAGATGGGTCCATGTGTTTCAGTTCAATCTCTGTTCTTAGTAAAGGTGGAGAATGTTTATGCATTTTGCTATGCAGGGTGTGTAACTGTGAAAAAGTGAAGATACTGTTACAAAATAAACCATACTATGATACAGGCCAGAATTCAGAAATCCAAATGATTACAAAACAGAGAAAAATGAACTAAACAAAAATCGCTAGAATTTTTGGAAAATTCAATTCCTGAAAAATTGCTAGAATTGCTACATGGTTTGTTTCTAATGCTATACTGTACATTAGCATTCTCTTTGGGCACCAATATCTGAAGAGCCTTTTTAAAAAATGTTTATTTATTTTTGAAAGAGAGACAGCGTGATCAGGGGAGGAGCAGAGAGGGAGGTAGACACAGAATCCTCCGTAGCAGGCTCCAGGCTCTGAGCTGTCAGCACAGAGCCCAGTGAGGGGCTTGAACTCACAAACTGTGAGATCATGACCTGAGCTGAAGTTGGACACTTAACCAACTGAGCCACCCAGGCGCCCCTGAACAGCCTTTTTAAATTTGGGTGATTTGAAATATTATTGTAATTATCTTATAGAATTGATACATGGTAAATATTATCACATTTGTTGGTTTGAAATTCATTGATGTAAGATTTTAGAGGAAGTTACTGGTTAAGAACAAAAGGAGATTTTATTTTAAATATTGGAATATTTCTATGTTTTCCTTCTGTGTTCTGCTGGTGTTTGTATATTTTATTGTGCACATGTTATAAATGTCATATTACATTATTATTGTTGTTGTAAAAGCCAATTATCTTTTAAAAAGATTTAAGTAATAAGAAAAACAATCATATATGTACTCATACAGCTAACATTTCTGCTACTCTTCATTCTTTTGTGGGACCCATTTTTCTATCTGGTATAAAATGGTTTCAGCTTTTCTATGTCTGAATGCATATGAATTGTTCTATCTTTTGCATGTCTAAAAATATCTTAAGTTTCCCTTTGTATTTGAAAGATATTTCGTTTCTTTCAGAACTGGAAGGAATTTGCGTGATTGTATTCCCCCTTGAGTTGTTTCTGATGAGCAATCTACTGTCATTTTATCTATAGACAGCACGCCTTTTTTCTTGGCTTCCCATCCGACTTATCCATTATCACTGATTTTAAACAATTTGATTATGATTTTCTCCACCTTTCTGTGCTGGTCTTTGATTATCTTGCATCTGTGAGTTTATTGTTTTCATGTTTTTTCTCTTAAAAATTTAAAGGTATTGCTTTTATTAATTATTAACCTAAGCGAGTGATTTAAAAGTATTCAGTATAAGTTCTTAAAAGTTATTTGAAGATCGGACTTTCTTCTGCTTTTCAAAAGTAAAAGTTAATTTGTGCTTTTGAATTTTTCATATTTCCATGTAGTTTGTTTAATTAAATTTTTTCTTTGTACATTTTACTCAGTCTTTTTTCTTAAGTTCATTTATTTTGAGAGAGAGAGAGAGAAAGAGTGTGAGCAACCAGGGGAGGGCCAGAGAGAGAGACAGAAAGAGAGAATCCCAAGCAGGCTCTGCAACTGTCGGTGCAGAGCCCCACATGAGGCTCTATCACACAAACCCTGAGATCTTGAGCTGAGCCCAAATCAAGAGTCAGACGCTTAACCTACTGAAGCCATCCAGGCGCCCTTGCCTTTTACTCAGTCTTGCATGCTGGAATCATCTTGATACTTCTCATCATCCACAAGGTAAATGTTAGATTTCTGTTTTTTACATCTGTGTCATTCACACTCTGTAGCTAGGTTCTCTTGTTTGTCAGTTGTTAATTTAAACTGGCTTTCTTGTACTAAAATGAGTTCTTTCATCGCATGCTTAGCTCAGGCTGTATGGAAGATTATTTTGGGAGAATGAGACATTCTCTGTCATCAGCATAAATCGGCAAAACAAAACCACATCAATAATTTATTGTTCCTGTTGCCCTTCCTAGTATTCTCTCCTCTGTTCTATCTCAAAATGTAACACCAGTCATATTGTATACTATTTGTATAACATTATTATGAAATGTAATCTTAAAATAGATATGGAAAGAGAAGTCCAAATGGGAATGCCGATAGTAGGAATATGCCTCAGACAGTAATGCTTTACTAGTAAGAGATGGTTTCTTTCTCTTTAATCAGTTAAGAACTTGTGCCCCTAAAGTAAATCTGTAGATACAGTGATAAAGGGTTATAGTCACACCTATTGTTCTCAGCTTCCACTAATAGTTCTCAAGATCCCTTCCCTTCTGTAGTTAATAAAATTTCTTTCCGGAGCCTGTATATCTTCAATCAGCACACCTAGTTTTCAGTGCTATTGAAAATTTACATCTCTTTGGTTGCATATTGTCTGAGTATGAAATCAGGCACTATTTTAAGGCAAAATCTCATTGAACAAAACTTGGCATTCTTCAGCAACATTGCACATTTTACCTGATTAAGCTGGGTGGAGAGATTTCTAAATTCCCTAGAAGAACTGGAGGTAAAAAGTATTAATTTTGCCTTAAAAAAAACAAAATAAAAATATCCAGTAACGAAAGTTATTTCCTCAGAGAAAAAAATCTGTATGTTGAAAGCCAGAAATGTGTTTGAGTTCTGTATTTGAAAACTTAATTATTCCTTAAGATTGTGTTAAATAGTAATATAAAATATTATTTTTTGGATTCTTTATCAGAAGTTTTGATAAAATATAAAATAAATAGGGAACTTAGTTCTACTCTGAAAGGTCAGAAAAAGAAATACCTCCTGTTTCCCTTGACACAGTTAATAGTAAAGTTTCTGTCAATATAAACTTGGCAAAATCTTTAAACAGTAGAATTTTGTCAAAATTTTTTTGTATACTCTTTGTTTCGTTTCATTTAAACAAATTGGTAAAAAGTATTATTTTTTTATGATGATAAAAATTCACAAAGAAAAATGTATTTCTTTTTTGGGAGGAGGAGTTTTAGTAGAAGAGCTGTCCAATGTGCCTCAGTAACCCCAGTGTGACTGATAACAATTTATGTGGTCTGCACGCAAAGATTGGAGCAGGCACAAGTGTACGCAACTCCCTTCTTTCCCAGAACAGGATTGCTCTCCTATTCTGATGCTCACAGTTACCCTCAAACCCAACACAGGTACCATTCATTATAAAGATGTGGTTACGATCCAGTGACAATCACATTTTTTTAAACCACACATTGTATCATCAGTTCCTGTCATCAGTCATGGACCATGGTTTCCATGTGTGGGTTCTTACCAAGGATTTTAATGGTTTTAGTGTTTACTTATATAGTTCCTGCACTTCTGACCAAACCATATGAAGTCATTTAGCCTATCTCAAATTGTCTTCTGAGGAAAAAAAATAATGTACACAAGGAAAATGAAATGGTCCAGGTGGCTACTTTTCTAAAATATTGTATTTAGAAATATTGGAATACAGTTCCAATATTTGAACTGTACCAAAAACTTTATATTCATTTATTAAATCACAGTAGAGTTATTGTTTACTAAGAATTTATCCTTGGAGAGTCTGGGCAGCTCAGCTGGTTAAGCATCTAACTGTTGATTTTGCCTCAGGTCATGATCTCACAATTTTGTGAGTTCGAAACCCATGTGGGGCTCTGCTGGCAGCATACAGCTTGCTTGGGATTCTCTGTCTCCCTCTCTTTCTGCCCCTGCCCTACTCGTGCTGTCTCTATCTCAGTCTCAAAATAAATAAAAATTAAGCTTTTTTTAAAAAACAGTATTTACCCTCAGTCTTTCGTTGAAGTGGAAAATGATTTTCTTAGGTCTTCTCCTCTATATTGTCCCTACAGTTAACTGTAATGCTTTCTGTCCCTCTCAACTCCCACTGGGAACATCTTGTTTTGTTTTATTTCATTTTGTTTTAGTGTGGTGTGGTTTGGTTTGGTTTGGTTTTCCTTTTCTTTAATCCAAGTAAAATTCCTCTGCTTTGATAGACTTAGCAAGTAATAGTAATGATAGTTCCTGCCTCTTGAGGATCTATTAATAGGATGTAAACAGACTGTGTTACATTGATTGTAATCTTATAAGTAATTCTTCCATTTTTGGCATTATTATTTCTATTTTTCTTTTTTTTTTTAATGTTTTATTTTATTTATTTCTAGGAGACAGAGAGAGAGACAGCATGAGCAAGGGAGGGTCAGAGAGAGAGGGAGTCACAGACTGAAACAGGCTCCAGGCTCTGAGCTGGCAGTCAGCACAGAGCCCGACACGGGGCTCGAACCCACGAACCGTGAGATCATGACCTAAGCGAAAGTCGGACGCTTAACCAACTAAGCCACCCAGGCGCCCCTATTTCTATTTTTCAAATGAGAAAATTAAGGCCTAAAACAATTAAATATCTTACCAAAATTCATATTTCATAATTTATGTAATTTTCTATTCTGGTGTTAACATCTTCTAGTTTCTAGAACACTATTTGATAACATGTTCTAATTTACTTAATAAGCTCTGAGCTCCCTTGAATATATAAAATATGCCTTATTCATATTTATACCAGTGTCTTGCCTTACTAGGGCCTGAAATTCAGTAAGTGTTTAACACATATGAAGAATATAAATAGAACAGAAAATATTTGTATAAAAATTAGTTTTTTTAAAAGTCTGCATGACTTTGTCACTGCAAAGAAAGGTTAAAATATTTCATATACAGCACGTTAATATATAGTATTTCATGACTATAAATATTGTTTTTGTTCAGCAATGTGTAAGTTAACTTTTCTGAATTTTAGCATCAGCTAGAAAACAAACAAACATTATTATATCAGACAGTAAAAACCTTGATGCGTCAAGAGTTTATGCATCCAACTAGAAGGTCAGTTAAAGCTGGGCTCTTTGAAGAAACTTGAGAAAAGGTTGCAGTGTAACCTTGTGATTATTGTAGTTGCCATAAAATCTATTTGAAGAATAAAATTTTAAGGGCTTTTTGAAAAACAAGCAGTACTGAGTTGAGTGATACGTATTTCTTCTGTCCTATTGAAAAATAAAACCGCACCTCAGGCGAAAACTCAAATTAGCACTCTCTTACTCTTTCTGATAGCTGGAGTCCATCTATCCTATAATCCTAGGGTTCATGTTCAGGTCTGTCTAAATATAACCACAATGTCCTCAAGCCACTGTAAATGTACTTTTCCAATTTTCGAATAATGGTGTAAGAAAATACGATAAGAACATAGAAACAATGTCCCATATAAATCGGTTTATTTCTAAACACACTATTCTAAGCTAATTAAACGAACAAAGCCTAACTGGATGTTTCATCAACTGTGTATTGTATTTTGCTATTTAAGTAGAAATAACTTTACTCTTGAATTATTTTTGTGCTGGCTGTGATGTTCTCTGTTTCCCTCATTTTGCTATGAGCAATGGGAATTATAGAAGATGTTCACTCCCTGATTTTAAGGAATAGCCAACTTTGGGAAAAATATGTATAATAATTAATAGCAATGCAAGTTAGTACATATTATAATGATTATAAGGAGTGATGTAGTTAATAAATATAAAAAAAGAACAAAAAAAGTTCAATACATTGAGAGACTTGTTGTTTTATATGTAGTCAGGGTTTACCAAGCATACAAAAATATGTCATATTTCGAACATTTGTGCTACTTGGAGGGAAGTGTGTGTGTGTTTTCTTTTATATCAGAGATTATTTATCTTGTGACTCTGATGAAACCCTGTAATTGCTAAAATGATGAATCACATCTATTATGTTCTAGTTGCTTTGATACAAGAAAATTTAGCCTAAAATTTGTCTCTATTTCACTGAATCATACTTGAAATATAATCTCTAGTAGACCAGACATTCTCAAAATTCTTGTGTATTGATAACCAGTCTAGGAAATTCATAGAAAAGTATAGATTCTTAGGGTCTATCCTCAGAGATTCTAAATTTTTGGTCTTGGGTTGGGTTAGAAATCTGCAGTTAAAGTCTTCCTGCACCCCCGCAGCACTCTGATATAGGTGACTAAGTAGAGTGCTTCCTTAGAACACTACACTATGCTGTCAGGTGAAAGCATGGTTCTGGCTCTTATTTGCTGCTGCATCTCCAGTACCTTGCACAGTTCTTTTTTTTTCTTTAATGAGAAAAAAAATGTTAATGTGTTAGAGAGCAGCTTCATTCATTAAGTGGGTGTTCATTCAGTAATTTTGAATTTCCCATTGCTTGTGTATGAACTTGTCATGTTTGTTGTGGCAATATGGATGAGATCTTAGAAATGCATCAACAAGTAAGAGAAGAAAGCATGTTGTGAGGAAATGTTTGTATAGTGTGGCAAATGTATAAATAAAGATAGGCATAGGGTGGGGGGGGCATCAGAAGGTGGACATTTCTCATACTGGGGTTGGATAGAAGACTTTCTGGAGTAAAAGATGCCTGTGGTGAATCGTGAAGGAGAAATTGGAATCAGTGCATCAAGAAAAATTGGTTGAAGGTGTTCCTATCAAGGAAGCAGGCAGGGACAAAAGCATGGAGACATACAACACTGCTGCTAACACTGTTGCTGTGGAAGATCCGCAAGTAGGCAGAAGCGAGGTGCTGTGGTAGGACAGATGATGTAGAGTGAGGAGAAATGTATCCGGGCATACAACCGGAGAGAGAGAGAGGCAGAGGCTAGATCACCATATGGCTGGACAATTGACAAACTTAAGCCAGATGTTTTCTTTGTACATCATAGAGTCACCCAAATTGTCCTGGGAAACCTATTGTATTTGAAACAAAAGTGTAGTTCTGGTGAAAAGGGTGCATACAGTAGTTGGTTTGATGAGCCTTCATTTTCTTTATGTGGGGCATCTGGAGAGGAAAGAAAAGATGGCAGGTGAGTAAATCTCTATCACCTGAAGTCTAGGTAAAAAGACAAATGATATGTGTCTGAGGAGGAAGATTTTACCTCTGACTATCTCTAGTTAAGAATTGCCTATAATAGGGGCATGACCTGAGCTTAGTCGGTTAAGCGTCCGACTTTCGCTTAGGTCATGATCTCGCGGTTCGTGGGTTCGAGCCCCGTGTCGGGCTCTGTGCTGACTGCTAGCTCAGAGCCTGGAGCCTGTTTCAGTCTGTGACTCCCTCTCTCTCTGACCCTCCCCTGCTCACGCTGTCTCTCTCTCTCTCTCTCTCTCTCTCTCCTAGAAATAAATAAAACATTAAAAAAAAAAAAAGAATTGCCTATAATAAGGACAGCCCAGTATCTATGTATTCATGAGACAAGGCTCCCTGGAGAAGCTCATGTACCTGTATGACTCTGGAGATTTTTGAAAACTCATACACTCCCCCTGCTATAACCCCACTTGTAGACCTCATCTCTTATTCTGGGAGAGAGGCCACATTTCCATAGTGAGAAAACAGGACCTGGGGAGCTACTCCTGATGTCTATACTTCCCTCTACTTCATTGAAACCTGTTGATTAACTATACACAGTAAATTATTAGTAAAGCCTGATACTAGGCCAGATGTTTGATTTGGATTAGTCTGGTTTGACAATTATTTGTGTGTCTCAAGTGCTAGGTAGCAAAATTAATGTGGAACAATGCAATTAATTTTTTTTTGGAGAGAAAAAGAAGGACACATACTTAGAAAAATAAATACTTATATGTGCCATGCTGAAATTTCCCTGGTCATCAAGAAAGAAAGAGGGGCTGGATAATATTTACTCTTTTTGCTATGAAAAGAAGATAAACTAGGGATGCTTTGGGAGATGGTACAAGGAAGCAAAGACAAAACTGTATATCTTCCATTCCTGATTACTGATTATAAATTTCATTTTATAATCAAATAATAGCTAGAAAAGCTACATAAAAATATACATTAAATAAGATTTATAGCTAACTTTACCTGGAAGAACTTGGGGGTGGTTGAAATAAAGAGTGGAATAACAAAGACTAAACATTTTTGCAGTGGGAAGCAGTTTTTTCAGAACTACAAATAAAATACTGAGTTTTAATTCCTGCACACTTGTGCTATGTCCTATAAAATTGGTCAGCATTACAAATAAACTACATAGATTATCATCCATGTCACTTCAATTATTCTGTGTGATGACCATTGCTCCATTGGAAGGATCAGAGAATTGGGATAAAATTGAGCCCATTCTGCTGGTAAAGTGACTTCTGTAAACTAGTGGTTATAGCAACCTACTTCATTGACCGTTGCTGTGTCCAAAGGAGATAAGGATATGTTCAAAGTAGGTAAATAGAATATATATTATTTAGTACCATTTAAAAAATGCAATTCAAGAAGAAGTAATACTATGAATGCTCATGGCCTGACATCTTATAATGCCCCTAAAATAGAGCATAATGTAGACAAAAGCTTCTCAGAGGGTAAGTCATGAAGTTGTTCCCACAAGGAAGAAAACAGGGAAAAAACATAAAGTAAAAAAGAACTGATAGACTGATGTTGTATAAATCTGGAGAGTTAACAGCAAGATCTTAGAAATCAATTCTCTGCTTTATTGAGCCCTGGTAGAACTCTCTAAATACAGAAGTAATGTGATAGAAAGTGCCCATTCATAGCAGGATGAGAGGTAGTCAATTCTGCTCTGAATACAAATAGATCACAGAACAAGGAAAGCTATGAAACGGTAAATAATATTAAAGAAAAAAATAAAGCCAAGGAACAAAACTGATTTCCCAATCATTTCAGGCTCTTTCTACAACACAGGATAGCCAGAGTATAGCAAAAAGCCTAAAGATATATGCAATTAAGTAAAAGGCGAAACCTTTTAAAGTTAACCACTGATGCTTTGTGCTAGAAGAGGCAGTTAGTGAAACTCCATT
Source organism: Crocuta crocuta (assembly GCF_008692635.1). Taxonomy (NCBI): domain Eukaryota; kingdom Metazoa; phylum Chordata; class Mammalia; order Carnivora; family Hyaenidae; genus Crocuta; species Crocuta crocuta. The sequence goes on along the minus strand of NW_027531917.1, from coordinate 7,447,102 downwards.
TGTCTGAAATATATCAATGTCTACACTGACATTTTTTGTTATGCTTTCTTCTACACTGACACGTCTATTTATGAAAAAAAATGAATCAAGCAGAGAGCTTTCGGATATTACATACAGCCAAGGAAGCAATTCTATTTAAAATCTATTCTCATTTTATATATTTACAGAAGCATTTATTGCTCTAAGGAGACAAAATTTCTTGTTGTTGTTGTAATATCAATTAATAAACCTGTGTAAAAAAGCTGGATCTTTAATCATTGATTTTAATATAAATGGCCAATACTGCAAAATTGCATTTTAGAAATGACTGAATGTACTGGTATTGTTTTCAGAAGTTAATTATTAAAAATACCTTTTTTCTAGGTGTTCTTTTTTTTTTATACCTTAAGATAACATGATTCCTTCCTCCCTCCCTCCCTCCCTCCCTTCCTCCCTCTGTGGCTCTCTTCCTCCCCTCCCTCTCTTACTTTCTTAAGACATTACCATCAATCATTGTTATTATGAAATGCCAATATTTAATCCAAAAATATTTACTTTGTTGCCAGGAAAATAAGATTCTAACATATAAGATAAAATTTTTAATGTTAGCACAGGAAAAAAATGACAGAGACAAGCATAACTAATTATTTTAGAGTAACTGGAAGGGTTATTAATTATTTATTTTGAAGGATAGGAATTCCCTTTTCATATAGTTTTCAGAAGCAGATAATGATCTATAGAGAAAAAATGAGACTTTTTCTTCATAGTCACATCTCATTTTAGCCCAAATATAATATTATTCATAGTTTTACCTTGTTGATTATTGGTCTCCTCCCCTTTTCTTAGGTGTGTCAGTCGGAAGTATTAATATAGTATTGATTACTCAAGGAGTTTATTTTGGGGGACACCTTGTTACAATGTACTTACTAGATAAGAAAACAAATCATAAAATATTTTGAAGATATATGTTTCTAAAGTTACCACATGAGTAGTCAATTCCAAAGTAAGAGTTTCTATAGGACAGTACTGGATATGGGTTCTTTAGCTGAACAGATGAAAATCTTTTTTTATTGTAGTATGTTTCTCTAATAGTTGAAACTATAGTTTTCTGTAGCTTGATCAGTGATCTTCCTTGCATCATCCAAACTAAATTTTAGTGAAAGCAGAAATAATAGTGCTTTCACTCTTTCAATTTATCAACAACAATTTACTTTATTCTTTGTAAAGTAATTTCATCACTTGTATTTTATTTGGATAAATGTAAGCTTTAATTCTCCAACTCCATTCCAGTCTTCTAAAACTTTTACTGAGCATGTAAGTTCTAATCCTATATATTTTAATTCACCAAAACCAACCAATATTCTTGTATTCAATATAATAGCGTCTCTGAAATGTGAGAAATCAAGAAACAAGCTGCTCCATGAAATTGGGATTCTGGAGGTGAATGCATAAGATAAATGAGCATGTTTTTAATTGTTTTGGCTTCAATAACTTCCTATTTAAATAAAGCCAGAAGTGAATCCTATGGTTTTGTATATCCTCACTATAAAATTATTTGATCCATTCTCTTTTTAAAAATATGCATATGTGTGTGGAGTGTGTGTGTGTGTGTGTGTGTGTGTGTGTGTGATTGCATTGGTTTGAGATTTAGATATTCGTTCTTTAGAATTCAAATCCAGGGAGGTTGGTCTTGCAGCTGTGAGTGTGAACAAAACCTTCTCTCCCATTGGAGTTCCTGCATTATAGTATATAATGGCATGGTATATGACAAAGTGGGGAGAAGACTAGGGCTTGTAGAAAGTGCTTGGTCCAAGCTTTTGATCATTCCAGCATGCTTAGATGTTAATTTATTTTGCCACAAATACATGGTGGTACCTTGTTATTATAATTTTTCTATGTAAGAAGTATGTATGCCAGAATAAGTTCTTCTTTTAAAACTAACTAAGCCATATAATTTGATGGACACAATACATTCAAAATATTTCTCATTGGTGTTCAAGAGTTATGGCTTGCATTTGAATAGTTTCGCTGTTTTATCTGAGTAACCATTCACAAAAGAAATCACTTAAGAGGCTTTATGGTGATTTCTAAGTTAAAATAAAATTTTTGGACAATGCTATGACTGGGATATTCTATGTTAATATTATTCACTTGATTGATAGTATGAAGTTGGGGAAGTAGTAAGAAACTTCACTTGGATATAATTAAATAACAATAAAGATTTCAACTATTTTCTTCCCTCTACATTTTGTGCCTACAGTGCTTCAATCCTTTCTCTGTTATCTAGAGCTGGTTTGTTTGGGGTTACAATGGCCATCATGACTTGAATGTTTTTGGTGAAAAATGACTTTTTATTGATTTGCTTAATATGGCCTTTTATCTTTCTGACCCAAGTGAGATAATAATCCTTATATCCTCCATTTGCAATAGCCCAAAGCAGAACTCAAAACAAATATGCAGCTAACTCAGTTTATCTGAAATCTAATTACAATAACAATGTTTAATCCCTTAAAATAATTGTTTCATCTCAGAAGGTAGTTAGTTTAGTGAACTCTTGGTACTCTCAAGGAGCCCTGGGTAGTAAAAAGCCTATAGCTTGAGGATATCTTTTTCATGTGCTGCAGAGAACAGGATGAGTCATCAATTAAGATAAGACAGACCATTTAAAATAGAAACCTGGAAATTCTAAAAATTATAATAAAATTATGCACATTGTATGATTTATGGATGAGACCAGCTTCTTCATGGCAATGATAATTTAGAAATCTTGCAAAAAGTTATTGGTAAACGAATGGTGAATTCAAGAAAAAATGCAAATGTCTTAACAATCCAGTTGTAGAATACCTGAGTATAATAAGGCAAACACAATTAGATAGCACCAAGATTTATTTTCATAGGCTGAACCTACTTACACTTTATATTTACCTGTCATATATTTACCTGTTATATTTACTCTTTAATCTTGTATCTATAATTAACATTCAAATACAAGCACTAAGACACATGCATTGTATTTTGAATAATCTACACTAATCTATGATAAAATATTTGAAGTGAATTTAAACAGGATAAAAGCTTATGCTTATCACATATTCATAAATTGAAACTTATTTTTAGGGTGTAGGAATTGAAATAAATTAGGGGAGAAAAAAGAGATGAAAACTCAATAGATTTTTAACTTGTAAAATTCTGGTATTTTAGTAAATGCCATTGCTAAATGCACTTTTTGGAATTTTTCTCCTACAAATATAAGACTGTGTATGATAAGTATGTAATACTATGTTAAACATAAAATATTTTAACATGTATTATAATTTTTAGGTATTCTATGTGTTAGGCATCTCTGTCTTCATTTTCTATGTTTACTTTACAGAAAAATTTTCTCCCAAGTATCTCGAACAGTTTCTATGAGGCTATCATTTTTTCATCTCTCTAGATCTCCCTCCTCCAAGCTTTAACTCTCTCCTTATCTTGAATCAAGTAGTCTCTAGTGTTGCTCAAGAATGGAACTTAGTGTAAGATAGTATTGGGAAATTATAATTAAAAACAAAATCTTCTCAGGATGCCTGAGTGCCTCAGTCAGTTACTTATCCAACTCTTGATTTCAGCTGGGGTCATGATCTCACAGTTCATGAGATCAAGCCTCATGTTGGCTCTCTGCTGACAGCATGGAGCCTGTTTTGGATTCTCTCTCTTCCTCTGTCTGTGCCCTGGGTTTCTCTCAGTCTCTGTCTTTATTTCTCTCTCTCTTTCAAAATAAATAAACTTTAAAAATAAACAAACACAAAATCTTCTCTCCCATTCCAGAAATATTTTCCACAACGTGGTAGAGACAGAGAATAACTTTACTGTTGAATAAGCATTGAACCAAAATGCTACGCTCATAACACACAATCTGCTAAGAAATTGCAAAGACAGGAAAGAAGTTCATCCTCTTATACACCTGAGCAGATACAACTCATTATATGTGTGGTTTCAAGATAAACAATAACTAATCCTCAAGTAAGAGGACTTGCAGAACGAGTTTTTACACATAGTGTATCCTAACTTCACCTGCTAATTGGGATGACAATCTGTGTTAGGTAATTGGCTTTATCTGGAGGAAAAAATAAATTTCTCATGTCTTTATGATAGGAGGTAGTTTTTGCAATTTGGAGAAAGGTGCCCAGTTAGGTTCCTGTCTTTCTTCAGAAACTGGGAAATAGGGGTCTATCCCTCTTGAAATTTGTATTTCAAAGAGATGTTCCAAAATCATTGACAAAGACATTGACGGGTCATAATGGTGACAAAGGCTAATCTAGTCTTCAAAAGGATTTATGTATATTTCAGACAGAGGAGAAAGTACTTACAAGTTTTCTAAAGTAATGCTCAAAGGAAAAGGAGACAGTAGAGGGAAATCTCTTCCCTTATTTTCAACAGAGAGAATAAGCTTCTTATTTTTAATTTGCATTTTTTCTTAAAATAGAAGCATAGGAACATGATGTGTTTTAATTTTAAGAAAATTTTCACTAGACAATTTGTCATTATGTCCTTTAAAAAGTAAAAAGTTTTGGGGGTCCTGGGTGGCTCAGTCGGTTAAATGTCTGACTTGGACTCAGGTCATGATCTCATTCATGGTCTGTGGATTCGAGCCCCGCGTTGGGCTCTGTGCTGACAGTTGAGAGCCTCGAGCCTGCTTCAGATCCTTGTCTCCCTCTCTCTCTGCTCCCCACCCCTGGGTTGCACTCTGTCTCTCTCTGCCTCTCAAAATAATAAATAAACATTTTAAAAAGTTTCTTCTGAATTGTCATACTGTGTGTGTGTGTGTGTGTGTGTGTGTTTAAAGGGGTCTCTCGGTTGTTTTGCAATGCAGAGAAAAAAATATATTAAGTTAAAACTAAATTGATAAAATATAATTTCTGATACAAAATTTACCCTTTGCCTTATATTTTATTTCAATTTTAATCAGTTGATGTTTGATTTTAGGTATGGTGAGAGAGTACGATAATTTAAAAATTCAAATCAAAATCTCAATATTACACAGTATTTGATCAGAGTCACATTAATCACAGTTCATGTTAAACCCCTAGATGCTGAGAGTAACTTTCTGAATAATGACTGCCCTCCAGGGTTATCAATTATTAAAATGGAAGTCTTTTTTAGATGAATGGTCTATCGCGTTTCTAGGTTCATTGATTTCATAGAATGCATTTAAGTAAACAAAGTGCAGTTAAACATCTTTAGATACTTTTTCAAAATATTCTCAGTGTATACTTATCTATCTTGAAATTATCACTGACTCAAGGATTGTGTGACTTGGTAATTATCTTCTATTCAGAGCTTGTTTTCTTCTGTGATTACCATTACTGATGCTTGCAATATTCATATATGGAACAGAAATATGAATTGAGAGCCATAGAAAACTTATAATACAATATCCTTATAGATTAAGAGAAATATACACAAACTATATCTTTTACATGAATGAGAACTATTGTGCCACAAGAGTAAAATAGATAAGCCTGACATGAGACTTATTAGCAAAACATTTGATGAGATATTATTTCTCAGTTCAACATAAGTACTCAAAATAGCAATGTGTTTCTTAAGAATTACGTATAATGCCATGTTTTAAACAGTCTACCTCTTGCCTTACTTTAGATGTTTTGAAAAATAAAATAGTTAATTTAGCAATAGAATAGAAATATGTTTTGTTAAATTAGTCCAATTTATAAAAAATTTGTACTTTTTTTGCTGTCAATTGATCAATCTACTTTCACAATGATAATCACTAATGAACCCATTTAATTCCATTAATAACTGTATACAAAATACACTGTTATCCACTTATAATCAAAATAATAAATATATGACTCTTGAACCCTTATTCTTTTTTAATTTTTATTACGTATTTATTTTACAATTTAAATTTTCTTTTTTTAAGTGTATTTATTTTGAGAGATAGAGAGTGAGAGGCATAGAGAATCCCAAGCATGCTCTGCACTGTCCAACGCAGAGCTCGATGTGAGTTTTGAACTCATGAACCATGAGATCATGAGCAGAAATCAAGTCAGATATTTAACTGACTAAGCCACCCAGGTGCTCCCCCCGCCATCTCTCTCTTTTTTAAATTGAAGTATAGTTGATACACAATGTTACACTAGTTTCCGGTGTACTACATAGTAATTCAACAACTGTATACATTATGCTGTATGTCTATAAACCAGTCACCCATACAACACTATTAAAATGCCATTGACTATTTTCCCTATGCTGTATTTTTTATCCCTGTGACTTATCAATTCCATAAGTGGAAGACTGTACCTTTTACTTTTCTTCAGACATTTTGCCCATCCCCACAACCTTACCCTTTTGATAACCATCAGTTTGTTCTATTTCTGCATTTTATTTTATTTTTTTAGATTCCACATACAAGTGAAATGATATGGTATTTGTCTTTCCTTATCTGACTTATTTAGTGTAATAGCCTCTAGTCCATCCATGTTGTTGCAAATGCCAAAATTTTTTATGGCTGAGTAGTATTCCATTGTGGATATACACGATTTCTTCTTTATCCATTAATCCATTGACCCACTTGGGCTGCTTCCACATCTTAGTTATTATAAATAATGTTGCAATAAAAGCAAGGGTGCATGCATCTTTTTAAATCAATGTCTGTAGGGCTTTTGGGGGGTTGGATGATAAATACCCAGTGGTGGAATTACTAGATCATATGGTACTTCTATTTTTAATTTTTTGAAGAACTCCCATATTGTTTTCCACAGTTTATATTCCCCACCAACAGTATACAAGGGTTCTTTTTTCTCCACATCCTGGCCAACACTTGTTATTTTATTCTGACAGGTGTGAGGTAATATCTCATTGCAGTCTTGAGTTGCATTTTCCTGATGATTAGTGACTTTGAACATCTCTTCATGTGCCTGTTGGCCATATGTCTATCTGTATATCTTCTTTGGATAAGTGTCTGTTCAGGTCCTCTGCCCATTTTTAAAATGGATTATTTAGGGTCTGGTATGTATGTATGTATGTATGTGTGTGTGTGTGTGTGTGTGTGTGTGCTGAGATATATAATTTCTTTATATATTTTGGAATTTGTAAATATCTTCTGTCATCCATCAATATTTTCCTTTTCTTTAAAAATTTTTAATTTTTTTTTTTTTGAGAGAGAGACAGAGCTTGAGTTGGGTAGATACAGAGAGGGGGGCACAAAATCCAAAACAGGCTTTAGGCTCTGAGCTGTCAGCACAGAGCTCAACGCAGGGACATGGGGCTCAAATCGATGCACCATGAGACCATGACATGAGCCAAAATCAGGAGTTGGATGCTTAACCTACTCAGTCACCCAGGTGCCCTTCATTTGTGAATATTTTCTCCCATTAGTAGGTTGCCTTTTCATTTTGTTGATGTTTCCTTCACTATGCAAAAGCCTTTTATTTTGGTGTAGCCTCTATCTCTTACTAATTGCATTTTGCCTCCATTTCACCAGAGAAACTTTCCTCTTGATCTTTCATTTCATATAATTTTGCTCAAAAAGTTTTTAATTACTAAGGACACATTTATGTATGTATGTATGTATGCATGTATGTATGTTTGTATGTATGTATGTATTTTCAACTCACTAGTTTAAACTTGTTTCTCAGCGGTAATTCTCTAAGGTCACAGCAAGGTCTAGATGCCAGAAGTTTTCTCTCACTCAGTTTCTCTCCTTGAATTCTGGTTAGTATTTGCAAGTCAGTCTCGATGGTAATACAGATGGTATGGTATGGTAATACCTATAGCAAACACCAGACAGGGGTATTCTTGTATTTCTTGCAAAGTTTTCAATTAATTTTATATATTTTTGTAGGGACATAGCATGTTTCCAAGGTAGGTCATGTGATTTCCCCATTATCAAACAAATTAAAGAGAAAAGTGCCTGACTGAAAGGAGAAGGAAATACGTTGAACTTCATACAATTTCCCCCACACTCATTCTAACTTCCACTATCCTGAGACATGTATGTGAAACTAGATGGGCTTCAGCAGAAAGCATACCATATAAACTGATGGAGATTTAAAAGGTGTTAATACTAGGATTTCCTATGAGTATGAATACAAACAATAATTGCAAGGCAGCAGTATTAAAGTAAAGTGGGAGTAGAGGTTCTATGGTATGATGAATCTGACTTACTATATATTATTGGGTTAAGATGCGAGGACCTGGGGACCCTGAGTGGCTCAGTTCATTAAGTGTCTGACTCTTCATTTTGGCTCAGGTTATGGTCTCATGATTTGTGGGTTCCAAGCCCCATGTTGGGCTCTGTACTGACAGTGCAATGCCTGCTTGTGATTCTCTCTCTCCCTTCTCTCTGCCTCTACCCGCCCCTCCCCAAGCTGTCTCGCTTTCTCTCTCTCTCAAAACAATTAAACAAACAGTTTTTAAAAATGGGAGGGCCTAATTAGAGCACATCTTTTCCTTCAGTCTTAAGAACCTCATATTTGACAATTTGAAAATCACCTTTGAAGAGACAAAACTGTTTTAGAGGAATGAATCAATAATAATAAAATGGTAAGTCTACTTTTCTATATGTATCCCTTTTCAAGATAATGAGCCACTTTTCCAGCACTAGTTTATTTTTTTTAATTTTGAATTTATCTTCATATTAACTCCTTCAAACTTCCTATAGTACTCTTGGGTCTAGTTTTCTGTGATTTACTGAGCATGCATAGCACTATTTTATCCATATCCCTTAAACAATAATATAATGATCACACATCCTTCAGTTTTCAGAGTCAGAGTTCAAGGTACCAAAATGTGGGGGGAGCTCCCAAATAGATGGAAGCTTTTACATTTCGACAGTTTATGCATGCTCTCTCTCAGCTTTATAATAAATTCATTACAGGGTAGAATTTGCAGCATCCCATTTTGTGTAGACTGCAGAAGTCCTAAGAAAAAATCTTTCATGGACTTCATATGGGGCTGTATCAGTTTTTCTCACTTTAATTCAGCACCCCGCAATAATGGTTTTAAACAGCAACCCCTTAGAGTACTCATGAATCCATTAGTCAGTCAGTTCTCCAGTTGTAAATGAGATTCAGCTAATTTCTGCTGAACTCATTCAAGGCATTTGTGGCCATTTGGCAGAATACTGGTCCAAAACAGCCTCCCTCATGTTAATCATTAGCTGGCAATCAGCTGGAGTGATAAGGATGACAGAGTCCTGTGTCTTCATCAAGCAGTTTCTCTCAAGCTTGTTCTCATGGTTGCAATAGGATTCTGAGAAAGAGGACAGAACTGTGTCCCACTTTGCGAGGCCTAAGCTCAGAACTGGTACGTCATCACTTGTGCTGCATTCTATTGCCCAAAGTAAGTTACAAGCCTAGTCCTCATGAATAATAGAAATCCCCACTTGAGAAGAACTGCAAAGTCCAATTGCAAAGGGTAATAGAAGGTGGGTCATAACTGCAGCCATTTTTGAAATAATCTATGACAAGGACAGAGACATCTTCCAATAATGATTGTCATTTTACAAATCAGTGGACAGCAATAGAAAATTCAACCTTAATAGAAGAGTTGTGAGCCTAAGATTATATTTGAATCAATGCCAAATTATAGTACTAAATCAAAACTAGATTGAACACATGTTTTGAGGCCATAGAGATTTTAAAACATAAATCCTTTAAGTGAGCCAATTTTCTTTCCATTTATAAGTAGAAATTCAGAAAAATGTTGGTAATTTTTTCATATATGCATTAACAGTGTATCTTTTATTACTTGACCACAATTCATTTATGATCTTCAGATATTGTATAAGTGCTTTCTGAAAAAAGAACTTAAGTGTTATGTGGTCATGTGGAGAACAAAGTGTTTTGATTGTAAAAGGAAGCCATGACAATGAATTTCCTGATTACAATGCAATCAAATAATATTAGAAAAATACACTTATTTTTATGTGCCATTTATTTTGATACTCCTCTAATAGAATGCTAAGTAATGATGTATATAATAAATAACAAATAGTTAGCTTTTAAGAAATCTGTGTAAATTTAGGTTGATTTATTATCTTTTCATGATGCAGAGTTTTCTTAAGGTTTTGCCCACCCAAAAATACTTTCAAAATACTTTTAACATCATTGTATCTTATAATTCTCTGCAAAACTGAAAAATTTTTAATATTTGTCCTGTAGAACCATAAAACACTACTAATTATAACTCTACTTTGAATTTCTTGGCTGGAAAAAACAGAACTCATCTGTGATGTTATTTAGATAAGTGGTAAATAGATAGTTTTAAATTTTTTTATTCACATTTTGAATAACAATTTGGACAGTGGAAAATAAATGAAAGGGGCGTAATTGTAAAATAATTATATACAGGGGGGCTATGCATTGGAGAGAAACATGATAGAATTGTTTTGAATTTTTGCATTAATCATTTATACCCTACTTTTACCTCCTGTAATCTCTTAGTCTAGTTAATAAATTCTGAATATAGATCCCTAGAGAAAGAGAGAGCTTGAATTAGTACAGAGATAACAATTTCATGCTGCAATCCTGCTTTTTCTTCATGTGAGTATTTTAAGAGTCATTAGGCTCATCACTAAGTGATGATAATAATACGACATATTACTGTTAATATGATTGCTGCATTTTACTTTGCAGATCACTGGAATACATTTTTCTTGACAGACTGGGGTGAGGTTAAAGAACATGGGGGAAGAACAAGGATAAAAGCTAATATGTCAGAAAATAATCACTTGCAAGATATAATATTTAAATAAAATATTAGACTGTTACTTATTTATTAGTTATCCTAGCAAAGGAAAATAAAATAATTCCAAATGCTATCTATCATTTATGAAGTTCCCTTCTATAAAAGATCTGTGCATACCTTTTTCTGCAACCATTTCTAATTAAAACAAACATAAATCAATTTTCTTCAAATTTTGAAATAGTTTCATTGGTGACAACCATTGCAGTTGCATTTAGCCACTTAGCTCCATTCACACACACAGGAAAATATATTACTCTAAGGTTTTATATGTATGCAATGGATTATAAAAGACCCTTGTTTATATGAAGCTTTAGTAGTTATTTTTAATTGCAATGCAGTAATGTAATGAGGATGTGTATTACCCATATTGTCAGATTTCATTTTCATAGATTAATCAAGGACTAAATAAATATTCCTTACATAAACTTTCAGGTTCATAACTATTTGTTACTAAAGAGTATTTATTGCTCATTCCTAAATTTATTTGAAAATGAAAGACTGTATAACAAAGTTCCAAGCAATGTAGTTAATATAATACAAGTTAATAACATTCTAATTTAAAAAGATGTTTGAAAATGGAAAGAAACATAATATCTATTAATAATATTAATTAGACAGAACTTTAGACATTAATGTGAAGTAGGGTTATCTTTAGGCATTTTGATATGAAAGTTATATAAGAATATTAATTTTTAAAAACAAGGTGCAGAATACTTAGTATAATATCATTCATACTAAGAAATATTTGTAAAATATGTACAATGTGGCATTTTACTGTTGGAGGCACTGGGGATAAAATGGTGACTGTAATAGAAAAAAATCTTGCCTTCATGAAATTTGCAGTCTAGTTTATTTGTGAAATTAAGATTATAAACTGGAATACTATATGATACATACATGGGTAAAAGTTAAAATGAATTTTTTATCAGTGTAATGCATGAGCATCTTTAAAATTTCAAGTGTTACCTATAAAGAACCAAGCAAGACTTGTTTATAAATACCTTCAGATGCAAACATTTTAAAATTTGTGAATTGTCCTTTATGGTGTTTCTCTATATATATCTGAGTAATACATTGATACATTTCTTTGACTCTTTATGGGAAAATGTGTTACAGTGGTTACCTATGTATTATTATTATTTTTTTATTTCCACTTTCTCTTATTTCCATTCATTCTTTAATCCACTCCAGTCAGGTTTTCTTCTCGATCAGTACACCAACATGGCATTTGCCAACTCTCCAATGATCTTCATTTCACTGTACCAAATGTTTAATTCTCATTCTTTCCTCACTTTATCCAGCAGCAGAATTTGCCACAGTTACTCACTCCCTCCTCCTTCAAGCTCTTTAGCACCTTTTTCTTGGTTCACCTCCTACACTGTTGGCTTCTGTTTCTCCATCTTCTTACCTGGTCCTTTTTCACCTCCCTAACTACCTAGAGGATTACACCTCCCTAGTCCTCTAGGATTCAGCCCTTAAACCACGTTTCTTTTCTATCTGTATACACTCTTATTTTTTACATGGCTTTAAATATTATCTATATGTTTACAACTTCCAAAATTATGTATATCTAGCCTCGATATTCCCCCTGACCTACAGACTAGTGTATGAAACTGTCTAGTTGATTTTCTAGGTGGGAATCCAAAAGCATCTAAGACAGCATGTTCAAAAGTGAATGCCTAATTTCTGTGTCTTATTTGCTCTTTTAGCAACTCCTTTATGTCAGTAATTGGAACTTTAGTATTCCAATTCCCTCCCTGACCTTATTTGGAATTATACTTGATTGGTCTCTTTCTCTCACATTACCTCTTAGATGATTTACTCTACTTTCAAATTGTATTCCAAATCAGAACTATTCTTACCACCACTTCAAGCCTGGCCAAGGCACCATCATCTCACATCTGGATATTTGCAATAGTTTCCCAATCTATTTCACTCCTTCTGCCTTTGCCCTCCTCTAGTATATTCCCCATATAGCAGGCAGTCAATCTGATTTAAATCTCAACATATCACCATTCTCTCCAAAAACTCCTCAGTGGTTCTAGATCTCTCTAGTTACAGTGCCCCAGCTCTGGGGGCACCATATTCTTTGTTGAAGGGGATTTGGCTGAAGCATTGTAGTCTCCACACAGCATCCACCAACAAAAAAATGTAAATACCAATACCAGGCCTGCCAGAGCAAAAAAGGAGTTATTTATTGGTGCCCAGAATGGGTAGCTGTTTATAAAGGACTACTTTATAAAAGCTGACTCTTGGTAAAGAGATGCTGACATTCTAAGCCAATTAATGAGACTGAGTCAAGACAAGAAATATCCCTTTCCTTCTGTCTTCTGACCTTCAAGATGTGCCCATCCCCCATTGTCAAACTAGCTACAAGGGAATCTGTTCCTATAGTACTTGTAGGTTTGACCCCTAGATGACAAGGCAGGGTGGACAAGGGTTGTGAGTGAATTTGGAGTCAAAATGAAGATATGCAGCAAAATGTTTTTACTTAACCTTATCCTAGTATGTGCTCTGGTCTTATCTCCTGCTATTTGTGCTGGCCTCAATGAAAGTTAATAAGCCAGCATTTTCACAAAAGGATTTCACAAAAGGATTCTCCAAACATCAGTAGCCAAAAGTCCTCTCTAGTCTCCTATCTAGGACGTCTAGTTCTTGCTGCTGATTTTGTGGGAACAGGGAGAGAAGAATCTTGTTGGTAATGTCACGATTCACTTTCCAGACTTTCACTTAGACTCTTGTTTTGAGCACCAGCCTTATACCCAGCTCCATCTGGTCAAATCTTTTTCCATACCATTCCAGTGCAGTTATCCATCACTACAGCTACTGCTTCCTGCCCGAATTAGTGTTAGTAGAGTCCATTGTCTTTATAGAATGGTAAATTTGGGGTTCCAGCTGATCCAGATAGAGCTCCTATCATATTTCAGCCCCTCATCTCCTGGTGCCACCAGACTTGGAGCTGTCAGGGCATCTGAGAGGCAGAGTGGGCAGCTCCCTCTCTGTTGTCAATGTAGTCATTTCATCTTTGTCTGTCTTAATTGGTTAACTAAAAACAGATTTCCAACAATCACTTTCCAAACTTCAAAATTATCAATTTTACTTTTATAACATCTACTCTCCTGTTATAGAAACACCCTTTTATATTCTTTACATAATGTTAGTGCATTTCTGAGAGGGAGAGGTATTTATAAATGCCTGTGGATTGTCTGCTATGTTTTACCAGAACCCTACAAATTTATTAACCAAACAAACAGATAAACAAGAACATAATAGCGGTCATTAGCTGATATCTGAGCAGAAGAGCTTGGTGAAGTCTGAGGGAGGCAGGAAATTTTCATTTCTTATTTTTCTAAGCTATTGATGATTCTTAACTTATGTATCTATTAATTCTTATTTTGATGACAGTTATTTGAGTGGACTTGTGGAGAGTGCTACAGGAGGATAACCTTCCCTATCTTAAATACAAAATATAAGGAGAGATTTGCTATCATTTCTAGATCATCATATTTTACTTTTACTTTTATTTCATCAAGTTTATTTTTATTTTTATTCCACCATATTGCCTTCTGCAGTCAATCTGTTTCCTAACAGGAAAACAAAAGTCACACCAAATAGTTGAAGGAAACTTATATAGGGAACTGGGTACAGGTAGAAAAACAGAGAGATGAAACGAGAATGTTGAGACAACAGAGTGATTAGTAACTCTAGGCCACTATGACCTTGGACAGGAGGAATAAGGGGAAAGGTAGTATCTTCGTAGGCCAGGAGGGATACCAGTGGGTAGAAGGCTTGATTCATGCCAGGGATGCCAGATCAGAGGAGGACCATGAAGTGACATAGTCATAAAGAGATGCTACCTAATTGGGAGAAGAATACCTGACTTTTCCTTTGTCTTGACCTACAGTCTCCCAAGGGCATTTCCCTTGGCTGAAAGTGACAAGAAAACAAAGGGAAAGGGAATCTAGGAGATGTAGAGGCAGAGAATTGAATGGGACAAGAACCATTCATTCTCTTTACTTGCTGTCTCAGAACAGCATAATCATTAAGAACTTGGATTCCAGTTGAGCAGGACTAGAATTCTTACTCTGCCACTTACTAGTGGTGTGATTTCCAGCAAGCCATTCAGTATCTTTCAGCTCCCTTTTACTTATCTTCTAAGTAGGACAATAATAATGTGACCTGCATTTTATTTATTTTTATTTTTAAAAATTTTTAATAGTTTATTGTCAAGTTGGTTTCTATATAACACTCAGTGCTCTTCCCAACAAGTGCCCTCCTCCATGCCCATCACCCCCACCTCATCAGCCCTCAGTTTGTTCTCAGCATTCAAGAGTCTCTCATGATTTGCCTCCCTTCCTCTCCCCCACTATTTTTCCCCGTCTTCTCCCCATGGTCCTCGGTTAAGTTCCTCCTAATCCACCTATATGTGCAAACATATGTATCTGTCCTTCTCTGCCTGACTTATTTCACTCAGCATAACACCCTCAAGTTCCATCCATGTTGCTATACATGGCCAGATTTCATTCTTTCTCATTGCCATGTAGTATTCCATTGTATAGATAAACCACATCTTCCTGATTCATTCGTCAGTTGATGGACACTTAGGCTCTTTCCATGTTTTGGCTATTGTTGAGAGTGCTGCTATGAACATTGGGGTACATGTGCCCCTATGCATCAGCACTCCTGTATCCCTTGGGTAAATTCCTAGCAGTGCTATTGCTGGGTCATAGGGGAGTTCTATTGTTAATTTTTTGAGGAACCTCCACACTGTTTTCCAGAGGGGCTGCACCAGTTTGCATTCCCACCAACAGTGTAGGAGTGTGCCCATTTCTCCACATCCTTGCCAGCATCTATAGTCTCCTGATTTGTTCATTTTAGCCACTGTGACCGGTGTGAAGTGGTATTTCAGTTTTGATTTGTATTTCCCTGATGAGGAGGGACGCTGAAGATTGTTTCATGTTTCTGCTGGCCATCTGGATGTCCCCTTTGGAGAAGTGTCTGTTCATGTCTTCTGCCCATTTCTTCACTGGATTATTAGTTTTTTGGGTGTGAAGTTTGGTGAGTTCTTTATAGATTTTGGATACTAACCCTTTATTTGATATGTCATTTGCAACTATCTTTTCCCATTCCATCAGTTGCCTATTAGTCTTGTTGATTGTTTCCTGTACCATGCAGAAGCTTTTTATCTTGATGAGGTCCCAATAGTTCATTTTTGCTCTTGATTCCCATGCCTTTGGGAATGTGTCAAGTAAGAAATTGCTGCGGTTGAATGACCTGCATGTTAGAATTGTATTAGAAATTTTAAAAAGCCAACACGCATCAAGTACCTGGAACAGTGATAAGAAGAAAGACACCTTTAATACATTTTAGCTATCACTATTATTATTACCCTGTAAACATTAAGGTTAAGTCTGACGGTGGACCCAGTTTATAGGGAGAAAAGTTTGGATTCCAGGAAAGTTAAAGCGCTGGTTATTTATACGGGTTTTAGCTGTGCCTCTTAACTCTGGTCTGGTATCATATCAGAATCAACTAGGGAGCTTGTTAAAATGCACATCCTGGACAGCTTCAATGCAAGCATATCACAATGTATAGGGGATGAGAACAAAAAGTTACATTTAATAAGCTTTTCTGATAATTTTTGTGCAAAAAGTATTTGAGAAACACTGCCAAAGTTCTCCTGAGTAAACAACCGCTTCTCTCCTTATCTCCTAACTACTGAATGAACTGTAGGTATTCAGATTTGTAAGTGATTACATTGGCATTTCTACTGGGATCCAGGTAAGAGATTTCACTACCAAGTCGTCACAATTTTGGAATAGGTTTATGTTTTAACTTCAGTGCCTCTTGTAAATTTTTCCTCCCCTTTGGCTATTTCTACCCTTCCTGAAGGCAATAAAAACAACAATACTATATTTGTGCTTTTATTAATATCCAAGAGAGGGATAAAGTTGGCCATGCCGACCTCACTGTATCTTGATAGGTTTTGTTGCAATTGTTTTTTTTAAAAAAACACTCTTCTAAGGAGAGAAAGTATACAACATATATTTTACAGGAAAACTTAAATATTATGGATTCAGCAAAATCTTGCCAGAAATACTCAGAATCAAACACAAATGCCTGCTGAATTCATGCTATTTTTTCCTCTTTGTAGGTATACAGGTCTTTTCCTTTGTTGTTTTTTTCTTTTTTATATTTCAGTTTTTTACATCATAGGATTTCCCTTAATTAAGCCTCACTCTTTCAAATCATATTACTAAAAGTTTTTGTTTTTTATTAAAAATTAGCAAAAATATAACTAGAATGTTATATTTTGAGTATAAAATAGTATCTGTAATCTGAAGTTGCAAATGTTTTCTGCTAAATCATATGCAGTGTTATTTCTCTTACTACTTTAGAGGGTCATGAATAAAGATTATTTCATTATGGGAGAAACTGAACGTATTAGTGGCATGATTTACTCATAAGAGAAGAGACATATCAATTCATCTAAAAGCATAAAATTAATAAACTGGTTGAATTTCATGTTTCATTCCATTTAAATAAAATTTATCATAACTAAAATTAGTTTTACATAATTCAGTCATTGAAAGAACCCTAAATCACAGTAAAAAAAAAAAATTCTATACAATGTATATGCTATGGAAGACTCAAAAAGGAGCCAAGTTGAACTTAATTATCAGGGTTTGCTCTAATAGTTATAACCTGTATTATTTCTTTTCTCTTCATTTGAAATAAGTTGGGGGTAATGGAATTACTTGGAATTTATTCCCATTTTCAAGCATACGTAGAACTTAACCAATTGTATTTTTTTTTAACCTGAGTTTCCATAATGCATTGACAGCTCTCAGACCAGGTTTTTTTTTTTTTTTTTTTTTTTTTTTTAATATTTTCCATTTGGAGTACTAAGTCTTGATACAGACTTAGAAATTTCCTGGTGAAAAATATAATTTATTCTTTAGTTCTAAAGATCATGATNCAGGTTTTTTTTTTTTTTTTTTTTTTTTTTTTAATATTTTCCATTTGGAGTACTAAGTCTTGATACAGACTTAGAAATTTCCTGGTGAAAAATATAATTTATTCTTTAGTTCTAAAGATCATGATTATTCCACTCACCTTTTCTCATGGAATACTGAGAAGGATACCATAAAGTCCTTGCTTCCTAAGGGTTTCACAAACCACTATTAAGTCACCATATTTCAACAATCTGTCCTTTTTTAATGTTCACATACCCTTTCTATTTAACCTATAGCCTCAACACAATCATCTATCACTGTTAGGCAGTAGCCCAACTTTCTACAAAAACTTTAGCACAAAATTCCAATCTTCTCTCCTATCTCTGCCTTCCCTTTGCTCACAGTAAAAGAGGTCGATGACTTTTCAAATGTTTTCAACAAACATTGACATCATTACCACTTATGAAACTGTTTTCTAATTGTTTTCAGAAATTCTCAGATGGAGGCAACTCAGAATATTTCAGATAGAATTATTCTACTTATAACGTCTAAAATAATCTGAATCCACCTTTCACCTTATACAGCTGAAAAGCCATTTCTTCTGCAGTCAGCACACTATGTACTTTTATCCAAAAAACCGTTAGTTACTAACTGTCTGTCTACAATACTAAGCGGAAATTTTCTGACTGTTATCAAGATTATCTAACAATTGGCCTCAATTTATTTTTCTAATCTGTGTCTCACTAATTGAATTTATATTCCCTGAATTGTAGTGTCTCTTTCATACTCAGCACTTGCATATTATTTGAGTTGATACTTTGCCTTTTGCCAGAAAAGCTCTTACCCATAATCTTGGTATACCCATATCCTAACTATACCTTGAGAAGATGTTTAAAAGCTTTTTTTTTTTTAAAGTTTATTTATTTATTTTGAGGGAGGGAAGGGGAGGGGAGAGGGAGAGAGAAAGCACAAGTGGGGGAGGAGCAGTGAGAAAAGGAGAGAGAGAATCCCTAGTAGGCTCTGTGTCATCAGCCCAGAGCCCAATGCGAGGTTCGAACTCATGAACCATAAGGTCAAGACCTGAGCCAAAACCAAGAGTTGGATGCTTAACTGACTGAGCCACCCAGGCACCCATTTTCTTTTAATTTTTTGGAAGCTTTTTTGAGAAGATATTTAAATATAAACTCTTCTATGATACTTGAGAACAAAACAAGTATTATGTTCATCAGTTGTAGTAGTATTCCAATTTACAAGTGAGAAAGGGGGTCTTAAACAGTTTGCTATTACAAAGCTATTAAGAACTTTTACTATTTCTGAAACATCATAAATATTCTCCCCAAATATGTAAATTCATGTAAGGGTAAATGAAACCTAGAGCATTTAAGGAATATAAATCAATTTTTCCTCTACATTGCAACAACCTTCCCATAGTCCAGGCCGTCAGCAAATGTCATTTGCATTCCTGGCCAGTCCTTCCCACCAAATATCCAAACTACAGCCAGAGTTACAATTGTAAAACTTAAATATGATTGTGGCATCTGATGGCTTTAAGCACTTGAGTGACTCCATACTACTGCAGTATGCATTCCAATTTATTCATGTGGCTTACAAGGCTTTGGGGCTATTTTATCCTATTTAGCTCTCAACCACTCCCTTCCTTCATACCTACCTCTTGAATTCTACAACTCCATTTCCACCAGACTTTTGTTCTAACATTTTATGCTCTTTCACTGCTAGCCTTGGCACATATTATTTCCTTAATTTAGAGCATCATTTTTCCTGGCTCCCTTAGCAATCTTTGTCTAACTCATGGTTTTTATTTTGTCTCAAATCCTAGCCTAAATATCACTTCATATATGAATCCATCCCTTAGGCAATAAGCCTTTCTAAGTACTATAATAACACTGTTCTTCCACTATCATAAATCTCACACTCTCCATTGTAGTTAATATTTCTTCATCTGTATCCCCCGTATAGTATTACTTCTTTAAGTCCAGGTAGCATAGATTGATTGTGCATAACTGTTTTCTTCACCACTTTCAGGGTGGGGAGTGGTACAGTTCCTTATACCACTAAGCAATGCTCTGACACCAGCTGGCTGTCCTACACTTCAACTTAATTCAGGCACTATCTACATGGAGATAGCATTAGATTCCACAGCTCAGGGGCTCAGTTCTATGACTGTCCTCTACTCTGCAGGCCAATTGCAAGCCTAAATTCTTAATCTGTGCTTCTGACCTACTGAGTACAGTTTGGCAGTTCCCACAACTCCCTCCTCTCACTTGATTAACTTACTAGAGGAACTCACAGAATTCAGGAGAACTGCATACTCACTAGACTACCAATTTCTTTACAGAGGACTTTAAAGGGGACAAGTCAATAGCCAGATGAAGAGATACACAGCCTGAGGTCCTGAACAATGGAGTTTCTGTCCTCCTAAAGTTTGGGGGCTAGCAGAGTGGCGCGCAGGTGATCTCTGGTCTAGGAACCTACTTTAGAGCAGTAGAGCAGGAGCAGAAGTCTGAGTGTCTCCTTCTTGGTTCTCTCATTATCCTGTTCAATCGTCTTTGTTAGCACTTACTGTATTACATTAACATGCTCTATTTATTGAACAACCTCCCTAGTGAATTATAAGATACTTGAGAGCTAAAAATCCAAATATGATGTGTTAATATCCTCAACACAATGTGAAGCAAACCCAATGAATTTCTACATCTTTCTCTTTTTTTATGTTCCTTCTTATTAATTAATTAATTCATTCACTCATTTTGACTTCTTTCATTTTAGAGAGAGTGGGAGTGAAGAAGAGTGGCAAAGGGAGAGATAGAGAATCTTAAGCAGACTCCACACTCAGTGCCAAGTCTGATGTGGGGCTCGATATCACGACCCTGGGATCATGACCTGAGCCAAAATCAAGAGTTGGACACTCAACTGACTGAGCCACCCAGGAATCCCATATTTATTTCAAATGGTGTCCTAAAGTTCTGTTTTTCACTCCAAACTTGGCCATCAAAATGTATTTTTTTCTCTCCTAAAAGATCAAGTATCAATCACATGTCTTTTCTTTAATTGCATTTAAAGTCACTGTTGTTATTTGTCACAAGAATATTCGAAGTGTATCTCTTTTCTTCAATTGGGAGTAGGACTGGTCTCCATTAAAAGGATGCCATGCTTTGCAAAGCAGGGAAGCAAGAAAATTTCACTCCCCCTCTTTTCCTAGCTAACTCTCTTTTACCCTTCAGGAGAGAGTTCAAATATTATGTCTTCAAACAAGTCTTCCTTACCATCAGGATAGGTTAAATTGCCCTGATAAAAGCTTTCACTGTAACTTGAATGTTTCTTTCATATAGACTACTCCTCAAATATTTATGCAATTACTTAATTGTTCATTGTCCACCTTTGTCACTATGTTATAAGTTCCTTGTGGGAGTCAGGAGGCATACTCAATTCTTACAAAACTATCTTCAGTAAACAACCACTGACTGTCATGTGGTTGGCATGCTACATTTTTCTGAGTTCATCAAAAGTTCGTATACATAGTATCTCTAGGCCAAATGTAAATTTAAGAGTTTTGATGACCAACAGAGCTGCCTTTCTCCTCTTGCATTATTGCATTTAAATAGGCATGTTCACGTTCAGTGCTCAGCATGAGGCTTATGATCTTCCTGAGGACAAGGATTGGGTAGAGATAAAAGAACTGACACAAGAACTGATGTTGTTCCACTCTAGCAAAATGGAACTAGAAAGTTATAAATGATAGGATTTAAGTGTTAGGGGCACCTGCGTGGCTCAGTCAGTTAAGCATCTGATTCTTGATTTCGGCTCAGGTCATGATCTCACTGTTTGTGAGAGCGTGTGTCAGACTCTGTGGGATTCTCTTTTTCCTTCTCTCTCTGCCCCTCTCCCATTCACTTTCTCTGTCTCTCTCTCAAAATAAGTAAACCTGAAAATAATTTTAAAAAATTAAGTGTTAGATAATGAGAAGTATAATAAGAATAAAAGAGCTTTGAAAAATTTCAAAAACCATTGGTATGATACTAATTTACTTGTTTTCTAATTATGTTTAATATCGTGTAGCCCAAATCTGTAAGATGCAGGTAAACAGCTCTTTGTTATTAATAAAGAACTTAAATTATTTCACTACATTTAAATAAATATTGTTACTCAAAAATATGCTTTTTTCAGTGACAGGAAACTCAATTCCATTGCTTCATTTATATTTGACCACCTATCTTCACATTTTAAAAATTATTTAGACTAGAAAACATAAGGTGTTACTTGTTAAATAACATCCACCTGGTGGTTCTTATTTTTCTCAGTTTTAAGGTGTTGCCTAAAATGGTATCATCACAGCATATTTAAATACTGCAGCCACATTTGCCTAAAGCATATACCATATAATATAAAAGTTTATTTTCTATTTTTACTCTTATCTTGTTCCTTTTTATCATTTCCCTTTAAGTTTCCATGGGAACTCCAAAGGAAAAAAAATAATGATAAATATCCTAGGTGTACCAGTTAAAACAATATTTTTATTGTGGGGATTAATGGTGGGAGAGTTTTTACCTTATCACAGACATCAATATATCGCCTTTAAAATGCATGTGATAAAAATTTTCATATGAGATTTTAATATTGTTTTTCTTTTTGAGTGCAACAGAATTATGTGATCTGGCTTCTGTGTGAAACTATGTGAATGTGAACATTTATATATTAAGTTTTTACTTAAATTACAGTTTATTGACATACACTGTAATATTAGCTTCTACCATACAATACCTGGTGATCATCACATCAAGTAAACACCTTAATTCCCATCACCAATTTTACCCATTCCCCTATACACCTCCCTTCTGGTAACCATCAGTTTGTTCTCTATAGTTAAGAATCTGTTTCTTGATTTGCCTTCCTTTCTCTTTGTTTTCCTCTTGCTTATTCATTTTATTTCTTAAATTCCACATATAAGTGAAATCATATGATATTTGTCTTTTTTTTTACTTATTTTGCTTAGCAAATAATACTTTCTACCTCCATCTAAGTCTTTGGAAATGACAAGATTTCATTCTTTTTTATGGCTGAGTAATATTCCATAATATTATGCATCCATCAATCAGTGGACACTTAAGCTATTTCCATAATTTGACCATTGTTGACAGTTCTGCTATATACATCAGGCTACATGTATCACTCTGAATTAGTATTTTTATATTCTTTGGGTAAATACCTAGTAATGAGATTGCTGAATCATAGGGTAGTTCTATTTTTAACTTTTTTGGGGTATCTTCCTACTGTTCTCCAGAGTGGCCGTACCAGTCTGCATTCCTACCACCAGTGCAAGAGGGTTTCCCATTCTCCACATCATCACCAATATCTGTTGTTTTTTGTGTTGTTGGTTTTAGCCCTTCTGACAAGTGTGAAGTGATGGTTCATCGTAGGTTTTTTGTTTCGTTTTGCTTTAAAAATTTTTTTAAATTCATTTATATTTGAGAGACAGTGTAAACCAGGAAGGAGCAGAAAGAAAGGGAGACACAGAATCCGAAGCAGGCTCCAGGCTCTGAGCTATCAGCACAGAGCCTGACATGGCACTTAACTCACGGACCTTGAGATCTGACCTAAGCTGAAATCTGATGTTTAACTGAGCCACCCAGGCACCCCAGTTCATTGTAGTTTTGATATATCTCCCTGATGATCAGTGATGTTAAACATCTTTTCATGTGTCTATTAGCCATCTGGATGTCTTTTTTGGAAAAATGTGTATTCATGTCTTCTGACCACTTTTAAAATTGGATTATTCATCTTTTGGGGTTGAGTTTGATAAGTTCTTTATAGATTTTGGATACTAACCCTTTATCAGCTATGTTCTTTGCAAATGTCTTCTCCCATTCTGTAGGTTGCCTTTTAGTTTTGTTGATTGTTTCTTTTGCCATGCAAAGTTTTCATTTTGATACAGTTCTAATTGTTTGTTTTTGCTTTTGTTTCCCTTATCTCAGGAGATATATCTAGAAAGAAGTTGCTATGGCTAATGTCAAAGAGGTTACTGCCTCTAGGACTTTTATTGATTCAAGTCTCACATTTAGGTCTTTAATCTGTTTGAATTTATTTTTGTGTATGTTGTAAGAAAATGGTCTGGTTTCATTCTGCATGTTGCTGTCCAGTTTTCCCAGCACCTTTTGTTGAAGATACTGTCTTTTTCCCATTGCATATTCTTTCCTGCTTTGTCAAAGATTAGTTGCCCATATATCTGTGGATTCATTTCTGGGTTTTCTGTTCTGTTCTGTTGTATTCTGATCTATGTGTCTATTTTTGTGACAATAATTTACTGTTGTTTTGTTTTGTTTTTTTAAATCAGTACAGCTATGTAATACAACTTGAAGACTGTAATTGTGATGCCTCTAGCTTTGCTTTGCTTTTTCAAGGTTGCTTTGGCATTCATATTTTAAGATTTTCGGTTCTAGCTCTGTGAAAAATGCTGGTGGTATTTTGAAAGGGATTGCATTAACTATGTAGATTGCTTTGGGTAGTATGGACTTTTTAACAATATTTGACATTCCAATCTGTGAGGATGGAATATCTTTCCATTACTTTGTGTTATCCTCAATTTCTTTCATCAGTGTTTAGTAGTTTTTGCAGTACAGATCTTCTACCTCTTGGTTGGTTTATTCCTGGGTATCTTAAAGTTTTTGCTGCACTTCTAAATGAAATCAGTTCCTTAATTTCTCTTTCTGCTGCTTCCTTATGGGTGTATAGAAATGCAACAGATTTCTGTACTTGATGTTGTATCCTGTGATTTTACTGAATGTTTATCAGTTCTAGCAGTTTGTTAGTAGGGTCTTTTGGATTTTCTACATAGAGTACCGTGACATATGAAAATAGTGAAAGTTTGACTTCTTCATTGCCAATTTGGATGCCTTTTCTTTTCATTATCTGATTGCTGTGGCTAGGACTTGCAGAATTATGTTAAGAAAACAGTGGTGAGAATGGATATCCCTTTCATATTTCTGACTGTAGAAGAAAACTCTCAGTTTCTTCCAACTTGAGGATGATATTAGCTCTGGGTTTTTCATATATAGCCTTTATTATGCTGAGGTATGTTCTAAACTTATTTTGTTGAGGGTTTTTATCATGAATGGATGTTCTGTCAAATGCTTTTTGTGTAGAAATGACCATATGGTTCTTTTCCTTTCTTTTATTAATGTGGTGTATCATATTGATAGATTTGCAAATTCTAAACCACCCTTACATCCTACGAATAAATCCCACTTGATCATGGTGAATGATTTTTTAAAATATATTGTTGGATTTAGTTTGATAATATTTTATTGAGAATTTTTGCATCCATGTTCATCAAGGATATTGGCCTGCAGTTCTCTTTTCTCATGGTATTTTTTTTAAATCTGCTTTTGGTATCACAGTAATGCTGGCCTCATAGAATGAATTTGGAAATTTCCTTCTGTTTCTGTTTTTGAAATAGTTTGAGAAAAATAGGTATTTACTCTTCTTTAAATGTTTGGTAGAATTCATCTGTGAAGCCATCTGGCCTTGGACTTTTGTTTGTTGGGAGTTTGTTTATATTTTATTTTATTTTATTTTATTTTATTTTATTTATTTCTTTAGGGTTTATTCATTTTTGAGAGAGAAAGACGAAGCAGGGGAGAGNAAATCCCACTTGATCATGGTGAATGATTTTTTAAAATATATTGTTGGATTTAGTTTGATAATATTTTATTGAGAATTTTTGCATCCATGTTCATCAAGGATATTGGCCTGCAGTTCTCTTTTCTCATGGTATTTTTTTTAAATCTGCTTTTGGTATCACAGTAATGCTGGCCTCATAGAATGAATTTGGAAATTTCCTTCTGTTTCTGTTTTTGAAATAGTTTGAGAAAAATAGGTATTTACTCTTCTTTAAATGTTTGGTAGAATTCATCTGTGAAGCCATCTGGCCTTGGACTTTTGTTTGTTGGGAGTTTGTTTATATTTTATTTTATTTTATTTTATTTTATTTTATTTATTTCTTTAGGGTTTATTCATTTTTGAGAGAGAAAGACGAAGCAGGGGAGAGGTAGAGAGCAGAGAGAGAGGGAGACAAAGAATCCAAAGCAGGCTTTGTGCTGACAGCAGAGAGCCTGATACAAGGACCAAACTCATGAACTGCAAGATCATGACCTGAACTGAAGTCAGACACTTGTCACTCTAAGCCACACAGGTTCCCCTGTTGGGAGTTTTTTTTTTTTTATTACCTATTAAGTTGCTTTGCTGGTTATCAGTCTGTTATCCCTTTTTCAGTTTTGGTAGTTTCTACATTTCTAGGAATTCATTCATATCTTCCAGGTTGTCCAGTTTGTTGGGATATAGTTTTCCATAATATCCTCATATAATTGTTTGTATTTATGTGGTTTTGGTTACTATTTCTGCTTTCTCATTTGTGATTTCACTTATTTTGGTACTTTCTCTTTTCTTTTTGATAAATTTGGCTATAAGTTTATCAATTCTACTAATTTTTTCAAAGAACCAACTCTTGGTTTCATTGATCTTTTCTGTTTTTTCTTTTTTATTTGTTTGTTTAGTTTCTGTATTATTTATTTCTGCTCTAATCCTTATGATATTTTTCCTTCTTCTGGCTTTAGGTTACATTTATTATTTTTTTTTCTAGTTCTTTTAGGTGTAAGATTAGGTCGTATATTTGAGATTTTTCTTGCTTTTGAGGTAGACCTGTAATAGTATATATTCCCTCTTAAGATTGCTTTTGCTGCGACCCAAACATCTTAGACTGTTGTGTTTTAATTTTCATTTGTTTCCATGTATTTTTCAATTTCTTCTTTCATCTCCTGGTTGACCAATTCATTGTTTATTACTGTGTTCTTTAACCTCCATGTACTTGTGATCTTTCCAAAATTTTTCTTGTTGTTAACTTCAAGTTTCATAGTGCTATAGTCAGAAAGGGTGTAGAGAATGATTTCCATCTTTTTTTTGTATTTTTTGAGGCCAGTTTTGAGACCTAATGTATTCTGGAGAGTGTTCCAGGTGCACTTGAAAAGAATGTGCGTTCTGCTGTGTTTAGGATGTAATGTTTTAAGTATATCTGTTAAGTCCATTTGGTCCAGTGTGTCATTCAAAACCATTGTATTTTCTGTTTAGATGATCTGTCCATTGATGTAAGTGAGGTGTTAAAGTCCCCTACTATTATTGTATTGCTATCAATGAGTTACTTTGTTTGTTATTAATTGTTTTATATATTTGGGTGCTCTCATGTTGCGTGCATAAATAGTTATATTTGTTACGCCTTCTTATTTGATTGTACCTTTATGATTATATAACACCCTTCTTTGTGTCTTTTTATAGTCTTTGTTTTTTAAGTCTAGTTTGTTCAATGTAAGTATTTCTACTCTAGCTTTCTTTAGACATCCATTTGTATGATAAATGTTTGCCATTCCCTCACTTTCAATCTGCAGGCAGCTTTACATCTAAAATCCGTCTCTTGTAGGCAGCATACAAATCAGTTTTGTTTATATAACCATATATCCAATGTCTTTTGATTGGAGTGTTTAGTCCACTTACATTCAGAATAATTATTGATAGATATGTGTTTATACCCATTTCGTTCTTTGTTTTGTCATTGTTTCTGGAGATTTTCTCTGTTGCTTTCTAGTCTTTGTCACTTTTTGTCTTTTCACTCCCTGTAGTATTTCTTGCAGGGCTGGTTTAGTGGTCACAAACTCCTTTAGTTTTTATATGTCTGGGAAACTCCTTATTTCTCCTTCTATTCTGAATGATAGCCTTGCTGGATATAGTATGCTTGGCTGCATATTTTTTCCATTCAGCACATTGAATATATCATGCCACTGCCTTCTGATTTGCCAAGTTTCTGTTGAGAGATCTACAGCTAGTCTAATGGGTCTTCCCTTGTAAGTTAGGGACTTTTGTCTTACTGCTTTTAAGACTTTTTCTTTATCACTGTATTTTACAAATTTAATTACAATATGTCTTGGTGTTGGCCTATTGTTTAGATTTTGATGGGAGCTCTTTGTGCCTTCTGGATCTGGATGTCCTTTTCCTTCCCCAGATGAAGGAAGTTTTCTGCTATTATTACTTGAAATAAAACTTCTGCCCCCTTTTCTCTTCTTCTTCTGAGACTCAAATAGTATAGAGGTTATTATGTTTGATGGGGTCATGGAGTTCCCCAAGTCTATTCTCATGATCCATAATTCTTTCTCTCTTTTGTTCAGCTTCATTATTTTCCATTATTTTGTTTTCTATATCCCTAATTCATTCCTCTGCTTCTTCCAGTCTGTTGTTCATTGCATCAATCCTATTTCTAGTCTCGGTTATTGTATTCTTCATATTTGATTGATTCCTTTTTAACTCCTTTCTTTTTGATAAGGGTCTCTCTGATGTTTTCTATTCTGTTCTCCAGCCCAGTGAGAATCCTTATGATTGTTGCTTTAAACTGTCCATCAGTCATATTACTTATATCTGTTTCACTTAGATCTCTGGCTGTGGACTTATCTTGTTCATTTAGTTGAGATAAATTTTTCTGTCTTAGCATTTTGTGTAAGTCTCTGCCTTTTTTCCCCCTTTGTTATAAAAGCTAGTTATGTCTCCTGTTTCTCAAAGTAATGGCCGTATGAGGAAGAGGTCTTGTAGTGCCCAGGACCTGGCACAACAGGGAGTGTATCTGGTATATGCTGCATACATTCTGCTGTTGTGTTTTCACTGTTCTATCCTTCAGACTAGTCATCTGCAAAGGCTCTCCTAGCCTGTAGTGGGCACTATTTGTTCCCTGGCCTGAATATGGTTGAGTTTTAATTAGGTGTGCTCTGTTCTGCTTGTTAAATGAGACCTGTCACCAAATCCACCACAACTGAAGCCCTGAAGAACTCTCTGGTCAGATGTGATATGAGCAGGAGTTTGTGCTGGTCTTCTGGGGGAGCAGCTTGGCACACTGGGACTGGAGGAGAGCTTGATTGAGAATGGCAGTTCCATGGGAGGTCAGGGGGTGGGGGTGGGGGTTGATGTAAGCAAGTTAGGCAGCCTATCTATGGCAGTGCTGTGTTGCTTCCCACTGGTGGCTCTGTGGTTATGTTGAGGAGCTTGTAAGGGAAATAGTGCTGTTCAGTTCCTTTGTTTCCAGAGAGGCTACCTTGTCACAAGAAAATTAATTCCCAAGATGCCCAGAAAGGCATTTCTATCATCAATGCTGCCTCTTAGAGATGCACTCTGAGAAGCCCCAGTGATTCCCAAGCATTTTTCAGATTGCTGTTTCCATGCTGTCTGCCTCTGGGTTGTTTGTTTGCTTTCTCTCCAGGAGCACCACAGTGCCCTCTTGACACTATCTCAACCAAGCTCATGGGCCTTTAAAACTCCAGGCTTTAAGTCCCACTGGTTGCAGGAACTCATGAAATTCTACCCCTTTTGTTTTCTAAGCCAATGGCTTTGGGGAAGCATTCTGTGTGTTCTCCTGTGGGCTCCTCTCTTTCACCCTTTCTTGTGACCATGGCTCTCTCCCTTCTGCAGCACCTGCAATTTGTTTCTCACCTACACCCCACTCTGCACTTCTTACCTTCTTCAATATGGCCTCTTCTCTCCCTTTAGTTCTGGAGTTTGTTCTGTCAATCCTCAGATCACTTTCTGGGGAATTTAGAATGATTATGATAGTTATCTAGTTGTGTTCATGGGATGAAAGGAGCCTAGTATAGTCTAAGTACCGACAATTGGCTTTTTTTTTTTTTAAATTTTAAGTGCCTGACATTAAGCTTTTGATTCCTGAGGCATCTATTTAAAAGATCTCCATCTTGAATTCATTTGTACTTTTTTGAAGTGTGATATATATCCTTACTGAGCTCAGTAAGTTTGGTGGTGTGTTTCCATTTATTTCTCTAATGTTAGGAATGTGTAAAATTTTGATTAAGTGCAAAGAAAACAATTGAGGAACATCTTGGGAATTAATTTTCTTGTGACAAAGTAGTAGTAGTTGATAGTAACAGGCAAAAACAACTACTTTTAGAAAAAATAGTCTCTTCCAACAGTTCTAATATGTGAGTATTCATATCTACAAAGTGAAACTAGTTTAGAAATCAGAACAAAAATAAGATTGCACTGAATCCATGATATAATGCTTCCTTTAAAAAATATTGATTCCATTTATTTCCTCTCTACTTACTTTCCAAGAGGAAAAACTGATTGTTATCCTTAAGATAAAAAACATGTAAAATCATGTTCTGTAAGCCTCAGTTCCCATAAAAAGACAAAAAATAAAAAAAGAAACAAAATGAAGCAGTAAGATAAAGGCAGATATAAAAAAATCATCATTTGATTAAATATCTTTGAGAAATTTTAAAATATGTATTGTATGTTAATTTAGGTAGATCATCTGTTTTTCCACATTTTTACTTTTAGGTAGTTTCTATTTCATTTTTTTGAGTATTGAAAATACATTTAAATATTTGCTTTTCCTTATTTTGTTTCATAAAACAAGCATGCACCTCATAAGAATTGGCCAAAGCAGAGTTCATTTGAATCTTCAGTTAAACAGCAGAACTGAATTGCTTTCCAATTCAGCCCAAGCCATTTTCCAGTTGAAGTATCCAAGGAGATTTTACCTGTGTCTGCCAACACCAGTTGAAGCACAACAGACATGGCAGAGGCTAATCACTCTTTCTGTGGAGGTCCTTCCAAAGGAGGGTTTAAGTCCCCACAAAGGTTTCCTAGAGGGAATAACATAAAATCCCATTTTCTTAGAGTTTACAATGAATTGCATTATAGAAAATATTATGAAGTTCAAATTGGAAAGCGCTGAGGTAAGTAATACTAAACTATTATCTTTACTTCAAGATTTTTCTGAGTATTTTTTTGCTATGTTGATAGTCATTATAAAGAGCAAAGAGAGCTCTTTTTCTTGGCACCTTGGAGGTGGTAGGCTGCTTCAGGATGAAGGTGAACATCTCATTCCCAGCTACTGGCTGCCAGAAACTCATTGAAGTGGACAATGAACACCAACTTTGTACCTTATATGAGAAGCAAATGACCACAGAAGTTGTTGCTGATGCTTTAGGGGAAGAATGGAAGGGTTACATGGTCCAAATCAATGGTGGCAATGACAAACAAGGCTTCCCCATAAAGCAAGATGTCTTGACCCTGGCTGGGCCACCTACTGCTGAGTAAGGGACATTCCTGGTACCAGCCAAGGAAGACTGGAGAAAGAAGTCACAAATCTATTCAGGGTTGCATTGTGGATGCCAATTTCAGTGTTCTCAGCTTAATCATTGTGAATAAAGGGGGGAAGGATATTCCTGGACTCACTGACACTACTGTGCCTCATCGCCTGGGGTCCAAAAGAGCTAACAGAATCCGCAAGCTTTTCAGTCTCTCGAAGGCAGATAATGTCTGCCAGTATGTTGTGAGAAAGCCCCTAAACCAAGAAGGTAAGAAACCTCGATCCAAAGCACCCAAGATTCAGTGTCTTGCTTTACTCCACCATGCCCTCCAGCATCGTGCAAACATTGGCACATTGCTTTGAAGAAGCAGTGCATGGAGAAAAACAAGGAAGAGGCTGCAGAATACACTAAGCTTTTGACCAAGAGAATGAAGGGGAACAAAGAAAACCACCAGGAACAGATTGACAAGAGACAGGGGTTGTCTTCTCTGAAAGCTTCTACCTCAAAGTCTGAGTCCAGTCAAAAATGAGAGTGTTGTAAGAGGAAGAAATAAAAAAGATCAGACATACTTAATTAATAGCAAAAAGAGAATTTATTTTGTAATGCCTATCAAAGTAAGTTGAACACAGTATAATTTTTAATGAATATTGCTAATTAGTCTCTCCCTGCTCGCAGCACTTTAAGAAAAAGATTGATTTGGATAACGGGTTTTATTTCAGGACTAGTAAAGATAATATGTTTTTTGTAACTTATTTATCTTGGATTTCTCCACGAGTAAGGTGACAAGATATTTCAAAAAGGTTAGTAGCTTTGAGAGACCTTAAGGAGAGATGCTGTTTAGTGGACTCTAAAAATAAAGAACAGCATTTGTGCTGGTGATACAAATTTGGGATTCACCAGTTTATTGGTCATTATTACGTATATGGAAAATCATTAGGCATCGGATATGGGGGACAAGACTATAAAACAAGAAAAAAGACCACAGACTACAATGCTGGAAAACATCAATGTTTAAGAACCACATGAAAAGAGTTGTCAAAAGGGAAATGAAAAGGCATGAGTCAGACTGGTATAAGAAAAGAATAAATATTAGGAAAAGATAATTGATAAAAATAAATAATAATATTGTATTCTAATAACAACTTGATACATGTTGACACAGAGGAAGTCTGTGTATTATAAGATTGTTGCATACTTATATTTGTAATTTTTCTAAAATCTTTCTTAATTTATCAGATAGAATCAAAGTAACATAGCATATGTTTTCTCTACAACACTTTAGTGTATATGTGTGTGTCTGAGTATATAAAATATGCTGTGAATGCATTGAATTATTTTTGCTAATCAATTTATACAGAAATCAGATTCTATTATAATCAGAATCAATTATTATGCTGGGTAGTTTGCTGTAGCAAAGAATGTGTTTATAAAATATTAAAAGGGCTCCCAGGGACGTATACTTTAGTCATTAATTTTTTAAACTTACAATTTTGAGAAAGTTTATACATTTGTAAAATACAGAGAATAATATGATTCTACCTGAGGGCATCATACAATTTCAACAATTATTAAGTCATCTTATTTTATCAGCAATATTTTAGAACATAGATTTAACATATAAGGATGCTATTAAAATAAATGAGCTACCATACCATTATTGCTGTTAAAAAACTGACGTTTTTAAAACAATGTAACACAAATTAAATATTTGACATAAAATCTCAAATATTCCAACATTTTTGACCTACAGTTTAGTTTAATGTGATCAAATGTCTAGTCAGTGCTCAAATTCACTCAATTGTTTAATAAACATTTACATATGTGCTTCTTATTTGCTATGTCTGCTTATTTACTTCTTTATGGTTGAGAATAGTTTGTTTGAACCAGGATCCCATACTCTTTAAACATGGCAATTAGTTATTATATCTATGAAATATACATATATGTACATATTTTTTATTTTACAGATTCCTCCTTGATAACATTTGTTCTCCTTGAACATTTTGTTGAACAAGTTAGGTCATATTTTCCATAGAGTTTTCACAATCTGAATTTTTAAAAAAAGTTTTAACATTTATTTATTTCTAAGAGACTGGGAAAGACAGGGCATGAGCGGGGGAGGGGCAGAGGGAGAGAGGGAGACACAGAATCTCAAGCAGGCTCCAGGCTCTGAGCTGTCAGCACAGAGCCTGATGCAGGGCTCAAACTTACAAGCTGTGAGATCATGACCTAAGCCAAAGTCGGATGCTCAACCGAATGAGCCACCCAGGTGACCCAACAATCTGATTTTTTTAAATTGCATCTTCATGTTATACTTGAACTCATTTTTGTGACTCTATGTTTGACATATATTTTATATGTTTTCATAAATATTTCATATAAGTATGTATTCATACTTTTCCTCTATAAATTGGTACTTAGATCTACTAATGTATATTGCCTATACATTACTACTTAGATATAGGATTACTTTTCAATTTTTGGTCAAGAATAGCTCTAGATTGTGGTAATTCCATCTGTAGCATAGTAATCAATTTAGTCTCTTCTTGAGATGTTAGCAGATACTGGTTATCATTAACTTATTGTTTTGTTAAGTGTTATGAAATTGTGACCTTCTGATATTGTATCTCCTACTTGATTGAAAAACTGGAATCACTCTATTAAAAGAAACTTCAGTGCCCTGAAAAATACAAGAGACTGATAAAGATATTCTGTGATTATGGATTAGAAGAATTAATATTGTTAAAATGTCAATATTACCTAAAGCAATGTACAGATTCAATGCAATCCTGATCAAAACCCCAATGGCATTTCTCACAGAACTAGAACAAATGATTAGAAAATTTGTATAAAACCACAAATGATATGGAAAACCAAAGTAATCTTGAGACAGAAAAACAAATCTGGAACTATGACATTCCCTGATTTCAAACTATGTTACAATGCTATGGTAACCAACATGTATGGTATTGGCATAAATACGTATACAGATTAATAGAACAAAATTTGAGATCCTATAAATAAATCCATATATAATATGGACAATTAGTATATGACAAAGTAGCGAAGAATATACAATGGAGAAAGGACAGTCTCTTCAATAAATGGTTCTGGAAAAACTGGGCAGACACATACAAAAGAATGAAACTAGATCACAGTCTTTCACCATATAAAAAAATTAACTCAAAATGGATTAAAGAGTTGACTGTGAGACTCAATACCATAAAATTCTCAGAAGAAAGCATAGGCAGTAACCTCTTTGACATCAGTTTTTGTGATATGTTTATGGCTCCAACTCCAAAGGTAAATGCAATAAAAGAAAAAAAAGATAAATGGGGCTACATCAAACTGAAAGCCTGCTGTGCGGCAAAGGAAGCTTTTGTCAAAATGAAAAGGCAACCTACTGATTGGGAAAAGATATATCCGATAAAGGGTTGATATCTAAAATATATAAAGAACTCATACAAATAAAAATAAAGCAAAACAACAACAACTTTATTAAAAATTTGGCAGAAGATCTTAACAGACATTTTTTTTCCAAAGAAGACATACAGATGTCCAACAGGAGTATGAAAAGATGATCAGTGTCACTAATTATTA
This sequence comes from Crocuta crocuta, assembly GCF_008692635.1. Classification (NCBI taxonomy): domain Eukaryota; kingdom Metazoa; phylum Chordata; class Mammalia; order Carnivora; family Hyaenidae; genus Crocuta; species Crocuta crocuta. The sequence goes on along the minus strand of NW_027531917.1, from coordinate 7,412,661 downwards.
GGATAATGCAAATCATAACCACAATGAGATACCATTTTGTATCTGTTAGGGTGACTGTTATCAAAAAGACAAAAAATAAGTGTTGGAGAGGATGTGGAGAAAAAAGAACTCTCATACATTGTTGGTGTAAATATAAGTTGATATGGCCATTGTAAAAAACAGTAGGAGAGTCCTCAAAAAATTAAGAATAGATTGCCATATTTTCCATCTGTTGTACTATTCTGGATATTTACCTAAAGGATATGAAAACACTAATTCAAAAAGTTATATGCACCACTATGTTAACTGTGTACTATTCACAATATATTGACAAAAAGTGGAAACAACCTAAGTGTCCATCAGTAGATGAATGGAAAGAAGAGTTATACACACACACACACACACACACACACACACGCATGCACAGAATACTACTCAGTTACAAAGAAGCATAAATCTTGCCATTTGTGACAGCATGAATAGACCTTGATAGTATTATGCTAAGTGAAATAAGTCAAAGACACTGTCTGATTTTACTCATATGTAGAATCTAAAATACAAAACAAATGAACAAAAAAACACAAAAACAAAATCATAGAAACAGAAATCAGAATTGATTGCTACCAGCAGGGAAGAGGATTGGAAGTGATGAAATTGGTTAATGTGGTCAATTACATAGTGATGAATGGTAATTAGACTTTTGGTCATGATCAGTTTGTATGGTTTACAGATGTTAAATTATAATTTTGTACACCTGGGGCACCTGGGTGGCTCAGCCAGTTAAGCGTCCGACTTCGCCTCAGGTCATGATCTCACGGTTTGTGTGTCAAAGCCCCGCGTAGGGCTCTGTGCTGACAGCTAGCTCAGAGTCTGGAGCCTGTTTCAGATTCTGTGTCACCCTCTCTCTCTGACCCTCCCCTGCTCACGTTGTCTCTCTCTCTCAGAAATAAAAAAAAAAATTAAAAATAATGTTGTGCACCTGAAACATATACTGCTATATGCTAAATTTACCTCAATTAACAAAAAAGTCAAAATAGGGAAAAATATCTTTATCAACAATTTGTTACTCTAAAGTACAAGTGATGAGGAAGCAGGGTAAATACTGGATTTTTCCAATATATTTAGGTTTTGAAAATAAATTTAAAAAAATTTTTAAGTTTATTATTTTTGACACAGAGAGAGACAGAGCACGAGTGGGGGAGCAGCAGAGAGAGAGGGAGACACAGAATCAGAAACAGACTTCAGGCTCTGAGCTGTCAGCACACAGCCCAACGTGGGGTTCAAGTCCACGGACCTGAAGATCATGACCCGGCAGAAGGCAGATGCTGGATCGACTCAGCCACCCAGGCACCCCGAAAATAAATTTTTTAAACACTTTTAGATTTACAGAAAAATTATAAAGGTAGTACAGAGACTTTCCATTAAACCCAAACTCAATTTTCCTTTCTCTTAACATCTAACATTAGTACAGTATATTAGTTGAAGTTAATGAACTAATATTGATATATTATTATTATTAGCTAAATTGTATACTTTATTCTGATTTCCTTAATTTTTACTCAATAATCTTTTTCTGTTTCAGGATACCACATTATGTTTAGTCATCATGTCTCTTAGGCTTAACTTGGTTATGACAATTTCTCAGAATATGCTTACGTTATAGATGACCATGATAGTTTTGAGAAGTACTTATCAGGTAATTTATAAAATGCATGTCATGATTACATTGAGGTTATGGGTTTTTGAAAGGTAGACCACAGAGAAAAAGTACCTTTTTATCACATCCTATCACTGGCATATACTTTCAAACATGACTTAAAACTGTTGCTGTTGATATTGAGTGCCTTGCTGTTGTGGTGGCTGTTGGGTCTCTCTACTGTAAAGACATCTTTTGCTTTCTTGTTTCCAATACTCTGAGAAGGAAATAACTCTATACAGCTCATCGTTAAGGAGTGCAGAGTTATATTCCTCAACGGTGACTTGTCTTTTTCCCCATATTATTTGTTTATTTATTAAATCATTTCTTTAAAATAGTATGAACTTGTGGATAGTTTTATTTGGGTTATAACTCAATACTTCTTTACATATTCAAATTATTTCACCTTTGATCTTTGAGGGCTCTTTCGTTTGGCTCCTGTGTCCCCTCGATATAGGTCCATCAGAGTGTGTGTGTGTGTGTGTGTGTGTGTGTGTGTGTGTGTGTGTGTGGAGGGAAGTGTTTTCACTTCTTTTCTTTCTAGCATTACAAGATGTTCAGGTTCATATAATATTTTCCCCACCCCAGTTCTAAATCAGTAATTTTTTCAAAGAGTCTATGTTCCTTTATGTCCATTGTTATGGGTATAGTTGTTTCTAGGCCCTCTCAGAAAAATGACATAAGAAATAGATGTGTATGTACTAAACCTTATATATACACATATATAAATATTTCTCTATATATCTGTTTTTATATTAAGCTAAATAAGAGTTCATACTGATGTCTCCAAATGTAATCTATTATCACATTGTTCATTCTTGCTTATCTGTAAACTTCTAGTCTAACAGTAAGAATCTGTCATGTATTTACTTAATTATACAATTCTAATATTCATGTACAGTAATATCTGAAATATTAACTTGTACCCACAAGGGAAATCACTTCAACATCTAGGCCATAGTGCTATAGTGCATGGCTTCTTTTGTTTTTACAGACCCTCTTCATTTCCAAACTTATTTAAGTCAGCACCTCTCTACCCACCACCATTAATGAGGTTGTTTTATACATTTAGAATACAGTTAAATTTTATCATCATGTTCTGCGTTCCATATGGGGACTTCCCTAACTTTTAAATTATTTCTACTGAAAGCCTTATACAATACAGTCTTCTTTTTGTGCTTTAATATTAATGGGTTTTGATAAACACATAGTGTCATATATTCACCATTAGTGCCATAGAGGATAATTTCAGTGCCCTAAAAGTTCTCCTGTGTTTCACCTATATAACCATCACTCTGCTATATCTAAACCCTGGGTACCACTGATTTTTTTAGCTGTCTCTGTAAATTTGTCCTTTCCAGAATATAGTATAACTGGGATTATTCAGCATGTAACCTTTTCAGATTGGCTTATTTCTCTTAGCAATAGCCATTAAAGAATCATCCATGTATTTTCATGACTTGATACTTCATTTTTATTTTCATCAAATACTATTTTTTTATGTAGATATACCTCAGTCACCTTTTGAAGGACATCTTGGTTGCTTGCAGATTATGATGATTAAAAATAAGGATGTTATAAACATCTGTTCACAGGTTTTTCTGCGGACATGTTTTCAGATTAGTTGAATAAGTACTTGAGGGGATTGTATGATAAGACTATGTTTAGCTTTGTAATAAACTGTCAAAATCTTATCAAAAGTGGCAATATGGATGGAACTAGAATATATTATGCTAAGTGAAATGTCAGTCAGAGAAAGACAAACGNATTAAGGAGGGCACTTGTTTGGATGAACACTGGGTGTCATATGTAAGTGATAAATCACTGGGTTCTACTCCTGAAACCAATACTACACTGTATGTTAAATAGCTTGGATTTAACAAAAAGAAAATGGCTTATCATTTTGCATTTCCACCAGCAATGACAGATTTCTTGCACTACATTCTCCCCAGCTATTGGTATCTTCCTGTTTATTTTTATTTTAGTACTTTAACCATTCTCATAAATATGGAGTGATATTTTATTCTTTTATTTGTAATTCCTTAATGATAAGTAACATTGAACATCTCTGCATTTGTTTGTTTGCCATTTATGTGTCTTATTTGGTGAAGTAGCTGTTCAGATTTGTTGTCTAGTTTTTAATTGAATTATTTATTTTCTTATTGAATTTTTTTAAGTTATGTTTCAAGAATTCTCTGCATACTTTAGTTTAAACTAGTTCATGAGAAATGTATGTTGTTGCATATATTTTCTGGAGACTCTGACTTGTTATATTTGGTGTCAGTGTATTTCTCACAGCAGTTTTTAATTTAAAAAATGTCCAACTTTTTAATGAACTTATTTTTATTAAAATCCTCAGTGCTAAACTTAAGCCATGTAGATTTATTTTGCTGTTTCCTTCTAGATATCTGGAGTTTTGTGTTTTATGTTTGAGTGTATAATCTATTTTGAATTAATTTTTATGAAAAGTATAGGTTATATGTCCGGGTTCTTTTTTTTTTTTTCTTTTTTACGTATGAATGGCCAATTGTTCCAACACCATTTGCTGAAAAGATTACCCTTTTTCCATTGAATTACCTTTGAGCCTCTGTCCAAGATCAGTTGACTATATTTGTGTGGTTCTATTTCTGAGCTCCCTACTCTGCACCTCTGATATATGTGTTGATTCTTTCACAGATAGTATACTGTCTTGATTGCTGTAGCTTTCTAGTATATCTTGTAATGTATTAGTGATTCCTCCAACTCTTCTTCTTCAATATTATGTTGGCTTTTCTAAGTGTTTTAGAGGAAAAGCTTGAGTGATGGGCTGAGAGTGATTGGGGGTGAGGGAGTGTCCTATGTAAACATAGTGGCACCTGTTTGACTCAGTTGGTGAAACATGCAACTCTTGATCTAGGAGTTCTGAGTTCAAGTCCCAAATTGGGTATAGAGATTACTTAAAAATAAAATCTTAAAAAACAAAACAAGCAAAACACAAAAACCAGCCCAGCATAGACACTGATCAAAACAAAGCACATCTAAATACCTAAACTTCCTCTATTGATTCATACTTGCTGTACATCAGGGCTAACTCTCTCCTTTGACACAAATCATACAAGTGGAAAATTCAAATTCCCATTCAACTATTCAAAGTGATGTTACCAGTAACTCATTGCCTTTAATAGGAAACCAAATAGAGATTCTCTTTTAATCTGATCTTACATATCCCTAATCTTTAAAATGATTTTTCTAAGTACCTTAGGTTAAGATTTTTTCAGAAGGCAGAACTGATGCATGAATTTTGTGCTCACTGAGTTTCTTTTCACTAGATAAGAATCTAAAAGGGATTTCTGTCAAAAGAAAAAACGATGATTTTCTTTATTTGATGTGACTGTTTCATTTATCATAAAATTAGCTTGTAGTAACTCAGCTCTTAAAATGGCCTTTTAAAGAATCTTGGTAAGTTGACAAGACTATTTCTACAGTTTTGTTTCTTTAAGAATTATGCTGATTTGTTAGTTTTTCTCAAAAATGCACAGGCAATTTGAAGAGAGAAAAATACATAGTAATAAATTCAGCTTGTATGGGGATGAATAATACCCTAATCTCCAGTAGATGAAACTAGGCTTTGAGCTGTTAAAATTTTAGCTGATGCAAACTATAAATCTAAACTTCTGATACTGTATTTCAGGGATAGTATGGCATCAGTAAGGGGACATTTTTAGTCAGATAAGAAAAATAATCCCATTAAATAAACAAATCAGAATTTATTAAGCATTTGCAATATGCAAACTATTGTGATAGATGCTATGGAGACTATAACAAAATAAAGAATGCCTACAGAAATCTCACAAGCACAACCAAATCCAAGGTATGAATATTTGCAATAAATAAGTCACTTAATTTAACATGAAAAGTAATTTGTGAAGTTTTGGTACCTTTTATTTACAAGCAAAAGTAAGTTAAGAACATCTAAACCAAAAAAAAGAAAAAGTAAAAAAAAACATGTCTGTAAGTCTGAGTAGCTTTGCCATTTTCATTATATATTTTGAGATGCTGCATAATATATTTAAGTATGAGGGAATGACAGAAAGAGAACAAACATGAAAGTCTTTATTTAAATATTTCAGACACTGTTGAAAAATGACTGTGTGGGGAAAAAAACTTTATTCTTGAGATACAAGTTGAAAGAAAATGGCTAGAGCTTGCCTTTTTATAATGGAGTTATTTAGTTTACTTATACAACTTGCTATTTACCTATTAAAACCTCAAAGTAAATCTAACAAACATTATTTATGCCACTAAATTGAGCATAAAGTAAAGGATAATAAAATAAAATAAAATAAATTCTACATATCCCACAAAAATATTCACAAAGGTATTAAATTAAATAAAATTCATTGTGTAATTAAATCCCCAAATATGTCAACTCAGTCATTTTAGTGCAATAATTTTACAGTTCAATGAACTAAAGAATCTGTCTGGTTATTTGGTATCATGTGAACTCTCCCTGGTTTCCCTGCTTCAAAAATAAGATCAATTTGGCCAGTTTTTCCTTTTTTATCTGATTAATGTGATATCTCATAAATGAAAATAAGGGTTTTTTTTTTCCATCCCCAAATGCCTCTTTGTGGTAGACCTGATGGGGCAAAAGTAGATAATAGACACATGGGTTAATTCCTTATAGAATTAAAGCAAAACAATATAGAAGCTGGATTTTAGGAGAGGCACCATTGTTTTTACTGATTACAGCAAAAGACCTTTCTTTTCTTGAATAACACTTTGGAAATTCACATCTGGAAATTGTAAGCTGGCATAGATTCCATTACAGTAACTTTCATTGTTTTGGGGCAGGCATTTCATCAGTGACATTTTACTTGCAAGCATTAAATATACCACAGTTTTCCAGAATAAGACATAGTGTTTCTTACATTGGAATTTGAATTCTTTATGTTTGAAAAATATTACCTTTTCTCAAAATTTTGATCTAATGGTGTTTGATGTTCAGTATTTTTTTTCAGACATCAATTATGCACTGAAAAGGGAGCAATTTCTAATCATTTCTAGGCTCAAGATTTTTAGCATGCAGATTTCAATGGGCACTAATAATTCTGGTTACTTAGGTGAAGTATATTACTGTGGTTTCTATTCTTTTCCTGTTATCTTACTAAATCTACTAATTATATTTTCCTCCAATATTTAAAAGAAATGTATTTCCTGAGTGGTTTTTATGACTAGCAACATTTACTGGGAACTGATTCTATTCAAGATACTTACAAAACTTGTTCAGGTAAAACTCATCACCATCAGAAAAGGATTTTCTGGTCCTTCTGACTCTATAATTTAATGATAGGAAAATAAGCGGAAGCTCCCTAAAACCAATCAATAAATATTACTTGGATTAGTAGAGAGGGAAACAGAAGAATAGATGACCCTGCACTCAAGATACTTAAGGGTTCAATAGTGCAGTTAGGCAATATTGGCTTACATACTGTAGGATGAGGAGTCCAGCTCAGTTCATGCTCTTTGGGGTGAGGGATGCCTAGGTGTTTATCAGTTAAGCTTCCGACTCTTCATCTCAGCTCAGGTCTTGATCTTAGGGTCGTGAGTTCAAGCCCCACAATGGGGCCTACCTAAAGAAAAATGCTAGGTGTGATATTTCGGGCCTTAACATACATAGGCAACTAAAAAACCTTTACCTGGCAGGCATCATGGGAGAGAGCTGCCCTCCTCACACCAGAGATGGTATACAGACAATGCATTGCAATCTTTGAAAAGACCTGTAGTCTAGAACTCAGGATCTCTTTTTGGTCACCCCCTCATACATAGCTGCGTTCCTAGCCAAGGTGCCTCATTTGCAGGTGTCTTTATGGAGGCCTTCTAAAGGCATTTATGTCAAAACCTCTTTATAGTTGGGGATGAAGGCAGGAAAGCTTAAGGACACTTTTTCTTCACTCTGAATCAGGATTCAGTACTTTTCCACTTCTAGTCTCTCCCCTCGCCCTCCCTGAAGCCCCCCAGATCCATAAACTGCAGGATTCTTTTGCTTTGGTTTTTCCCTTTGCTGTGAGACCATCTTCACTGGTGCCGTTCCATGGAGAAAAGTGGATTGGAGGAGTTTGTACTTTCTTTGGGTTAGCCTACCAGCAAGTTTAAAGGCTTGACTGTTACTTTTATTTTGACTTGTCTTATCAACTACTCTGACACCTGGCAGCTTAGCTCTGTTGATCTCCTGACACAGGAGAGAATGTGCATAAAAAAATATCTCAGTGCATGGGGCACCTGGGTGGCTTCGTCAGTTGAGCATCTGACTTCAGCCCAGGTCATGATCTAGCAGTTCATGAGTTCGAGCCCTGTCTCAGGCTCTGTGCTGACAGCTCAGAGCCTGGAACCAACTTCAGATTCTGTGTCTCCCTCTCTCTCTGCCCCTCCCCAGCTTGTGCTCTGTCTCTCTATCTCTCAAAAATAAACAATAACATTAAAAGAATCTCAGTGCAGACTAGAATAGTAAAGGAAAATGTAGTACATGGGAAGGAAAGTGGAGGATTAAGGATAATTATATGTAGGTCATAAGGAAATGTGAAGTAAAACAGATTCTGAGGCATTAGTAAGAGAGTGAAGATAAGAACCTGTTTCAAATGAAGATTTGCAGTTCGAGTTATGGCAAGAAATTTAGTCTGATAATCCAGGTGGGGGTATTTTTTAGTTAAACTAGAATTCAAGAATATGCAGTTTGTTTTTATTCTGTACAGATAATGAGAAAGTCATGATGCGTTGGAGCAGAAAAATAACATAATAAAACTTGTATTTTAGGAGAGGTTCAAGAAGTGCCTTATCCAAATTTCTGTCTAGCCTAGCCAAACATTAATTGTTAATATGCTCTTGGAATGTATTTTGCAAAATACTGGAGTACGTTGGCATAGCTCATGATCTAAGAGGGTGATACGTATTTCAACAAAGGCTAAGAAGTTATCCTACAGGGTGACTTAACAGAGACCCCTTAACAATCTTGCGGGGAAATAGGGGTATAATTGACTAACTCAGGAGACCATGAGGAAGGTCTCTCAAAGTGGGTGATTCATAAGCTGAAGTTTTAAAATGTTAGGAGCACAGGAACAGGGGCAAATAATTATGAAAATATCCCATAAACTCACAGCTTCTATTTTGCTTCAGATATTCTCCAAACTTTATTTTATCCTTCAGAAAATGGAAATAATTTCATTTGTCCTGAAAACCTATATAAATTAAAGGGTTGCCTTGACAACTGATCAAGGTGGTTGTAAATCCACAAAAAACATCTTATTATCAACAATGAATCTCTGTACTTGTAAAGTCTTGGCCAATATATTCAGAAAAGTATAAATGATACTTCATAATATGCCTCATTTACATCTCCAGCTTATTTTCCCACCAATTTTCCATAGTTGCATATCATTTTGACCAAGCCAGTTTATAGTCAAAAACAACCCAAACTATCCCTTCTTAATGAATTTAGAACAGTAGGATTTGGTTAAAAATATCTGGTAGTTAGAAACAATTTTAAAATTATACTTAGGCCTTGTAAAAGCTGGATTTTAACATGAAACAGATGATAGATAGATAGATAGATAGATAGATAGATAGATAGATAGATGATAGATAGATAGATGTAGATATAGATATTCATTTCCCGAACATTTGCTGCTGGTCTGTTGTCTTGCCCTTTGTGAATGGAATTGGTGATTGAAGTTTGATATTGCCTTACTTCTACATTTTCACCATAATCTAAATTTTCCAGCTTTACATTCTCTAGAGAACAAAAACTTTGAAGATGGTTTTCCAGATTTATTCTAGACGCTTATGATTAATTTTCCAATATATCACTATTACCTTTTCACACCCATTTTAACAATACATTTTTAAATTACACACCTTTGCCAACTATTTATAAATCACGTAATTTGTTTGTCATAGTGACTATGTATTTTGAACTCATTTAGTTGATTTACACGATACTTAAATGTATTACATAGCTACCATAATAATTGCAAGTGGGATAAACAGAATTAGAAAGAAAGCCAGCTGCTTCTGACCGCACAACTGGAAGTACTAGAAGACTGTGTCTATCTGTTAGCGGGTGGTTTACCTGCTCATGAGCATTTAGCATATGCTGACAGTACTCCTCAGCACTTTCCTTTTTTTAAAGTTTCTTGATGTTTATTTATTTTTGAGAGAGAGCAAAAGAGCAAGAACAAGCAGGGGAGGGGCAGAGAGAGAGGGAAACAGAATTCGAAGCAGGCTCCAGGCTCTGAGCTGTCAGCACAGAGATGACGTGGGGCTTAAGCCACAAACCAGGAGCTCATGACCTGAGCTGAAGTCAGATGCTTAACTGACTGAGCCACCCACGTGCCCTACTCCTCCGCACTTTCTCACAGAGAGAAAGTTATCAATTCATTTGGATAAATGGATTAGATGAATTTCCTTATGAGGGTTTCTACTATCATTATCATTATTTTCCAAACTCTCATTTATTTACATTTGCACATGTTGGTCCCTCTGCTCAAAGACCTGCTCACTTATCATGCTGGGAAATTACTACTCATTTTTAAAGACTCCAGGAGAAGAAGCAATTTCCCTGGAAATTATTTTAAAATTATTTCTTGCTAAAGACTGTCAGGCAGCCTTCCTTCTGGGCTCAAAGACCTTCCTCTCTAAATCACTGTTGTCAATCTTTTTACACAAAGATTAATCGTAGCTTAAATTATTGAGCACCTTACTATTATAGACTAGGACTTGTGTACAGCAATTTGCATGTATTAACTTATTTAATCCTCTTAGCAACCTATGAGGTAGGTACTATTATTTTTCTCCTTATGTTATTTTATACATATGAAAGAATCCTATAGAGTTTGGGTAATTTGTATAAAGTAACATAGTTAGTAGGTAAAACTGTCAGGATTCAAGCTTCATTCAGCATTCTAGCTTCTCGAGGTCATGTTTTTAGAGTTTGCACTTACTGCCTCTCAATCATAAAACATTATATTTTACTTGTTGGAGCTTGCAATTAGGGGTGTTTTTCCTATTAAAATTATGTATTTTTTATCTTTCTATCCTTAATAGAGAGCACCAATTTCTGTTATATAATATTATTCACCACATTGTTTTTTAATTAAAGAATGAGATTTCAAATACTTTATGACCACTGGAAATAATAGATGTATCAGACATCATTTTAAAGTATGTTTAGTGAAAAGTAGAGGAAAGGCTGTATTTTTCTCATATTCTAGGTTCTTTGTTGTTTTGGAAGTCCACAGAGGCTTATTTTTCATCTCAGAATAGTATCAAAATTATTTGTTATTTGATTGTGCAGTCTTGTTACATTAATAAATCATGGAAGGTGAAAATTGATGTATCATTGAATGAATCCAAATAATATATATATTTTTTTTCTTCCATTCTATCCATAAAGTTCAAAGCACTGGTTGTCTGAGTTCATGAAATATCTACTGGATAGATAGGTTAGAGCCACTCCATAGAATCAATGTCATACAAACCATGTGGGTTGATGGATTTTTTCACATCAAACTGTCATCTTGTCTCTGCTGTTTACATTACATTTGCTACCTCAACAGTGACTCAAATTGTGATTTTCTACAGCTGGTGCCCTGCTATAAAATAATCCAGTATATTTTTGACCACCTATTTAACTGTTTACTGATATCCAAAAGGCTTTAGTTTTTCATCCTAAGCTTGAGTCTAAAAATTGTCGAGATTTTTGTCGATGTTGTTGTTTATGGTGGCACACATTTAGAAACAGATCTTTTCATGGAAATCTCACTGTGACTGGGAAATTATTTTAGAAGTCACGGCTGACTTATTGATGTAACATTTTGCTTTCCTTTCATTTATTTCTTTATGCCAGTTACGACCTGGCTTAACTGATGACATTTCCTGATGACTGCTGGCAGTGGTACTCTGAGAGTTAACTCTGGGGAATTTGGTATTTGTGTAGGCTTGCGTATCCACAGCCAAGGAACCACACATGTCCACAGATATCCATAAGAAGACATAATTTTGGTAGATAATTTCTGAAGGATGATTTTGAATTTAGATGGGAAAGACTTGCTTTTTCAAGAATGATAATGGATTGGCCTGCAAAGAGAGAGTAAAGGACCATCCACGCAGTGGGAACCACTATTTGAATAACAGAGGAAAAAACAAAGAGAAAAAGATCTAGGAGTTGATAAATAATCTGGATCGGAACTGCATATTGTGCTCATGCATGTGTGTGGTATTGTGTGTGTATGCAGAAGTTCACATTTGTATTTTGGGAAGAAGATGGAGGGATATAAAAATAATAAAAACATACAAACATACAAAGATTAAAAAGTAATGAAATATCTTCTATAAGGATAAAAGAGTTTATATTTTATACCACATTCACTAAAGAATTTTAAGCAGGACATTAATGTAATCAGATTTCTATTTTAGACTTTGAAGCTGTATAGAGAAAGCATTGAGGTGGGAAAGAACAGAGACAGATGGAGGACTAATTATGCTATTTTTGTGATAGTTGGGATGAGAGATAAGTGGATCTCTACTGGGGTAGTAACTAGGAAGGCAAGGAGAAGAGATAAATTTGAAAGAATTTAGAGAGAGAATACCACTTGGTAAATTACCACTAGGTAAATTACTAAATTTGGCTGGGGAACATATGGGAACATTTGGGAAAGAGTCAGAATGAGGTCGCAGCTTCTGGCCTGTGCTCCTGTGTAGAAAAGCTCATTGAGATTTATGAACACTAATGTTTACTTGTATATGAGGGAGGCAGAGATTGGGATAGAGAATTGTTTGGGACATGAAGGATTGCACGTGCTTATAATATGCACAGGAGGAGAGCTGCAAAGGCAGCTGGAGCTCAGGGGAGAGATTCGGACTGACAGTGTAGGTTTGCAAATCAGCACCATATGCCTGGTCATCGAAGTCAGGGGTTGCCAGGCTGATCATAAAGACTCATCTCAGAGCTGTAAATGGGCAATCAAGTAGGTAAAGAATGCACCAGGATAAAATCTACATGCTTCACATTTTGAACTTATTACTGATCTCCATTAACACTTTCGCTCTTCCGTATCTCCTCACTTTTGAGGATGTTACTCCTCTACCTGGAAGACCCGGTGCTTCTGTCTCACTCTCTGTCTTATGTGCTCCTCACCAGCATTAACCAAGTGCACTTGAGATGTCAGTTAGGCACAAGGAATCTGAAAGTAGGAGGAATGGAGATAGCTGATGCAGAGCAGAAAGAGTCACCTACATTCCCTACTTACTCTTATTCATCATAGGTACTTGTGAAGAGCTCATTCAAATATGAACTGTTTCCTGTCTTGTCAGGATGACATCTTTTTTGTTGCCTGAACAATCTGACCACATGATTTTTTAAATAATATTTAAAGCATTGCTTTATATTTACCTACTTGTAATATAGAAGCTTCTCTTAGACTAGAAATTTTTCAGTGTCCTGGTGTCCAAAGAGAAGACAGAATAAGATGCCAAAATGTCATTAGTCACTTAAGAACTTATTGGGAGGCACCTATGAGGGATAAAGCCAGGTGGGGGCAAGAGAATGTGGGAGTGCCTAAGACCATAACACAGATCTGACACCTGTGAAAGGAGAGTGGGGAAAAACATGTTTAGGAAAGAGTAGCTTCAATCTTGAATGCGATTTCACACCCAGTGGCTTTGGGGTGAATGTTGTCATAAACACATACACATACATATACACATATACATATGCATATACATATACATATGCATATACATATACATACACATATGCATACACATACATATATATACACATATACATATATGTACATATACATATATATACACATATATATTTTTTCACAAGGGAGATGTAGGCAGCATACCTCCTTGGCTGCCACCTGTTGTATATTGAGTGCTACTTGGAATAAAACCGATGTACAGTAAATGTTTTAATGAATAGGTGAATTGAATGAATGACTTAATGAATAGAGTTTTCTAGGAGTTTTAGTGGGTGTCTTGCTTGCCCTTTTTTAGAAAATAGATTTTCTTTGCTTGTGCTTTTTAAAGCAAATGCATATTTTGAAATATGAATAGTAAGGAGAATTTAATGAACTCTTATAATGTCCTTGATTTCTTTAGGATTACATATTCATCAATTAAGATTACTAGCCAGATAAATCATATAATTGGTATTTATATCCAAAGAATTGGTAAATGTATTTTAGTATGGCCACAGATCTATTGCTTCCCTTTGTATTCCTCACAAAGACTTAATTAAGAATGTGTGGTTACTCTCTGCTATCTCGTGCCAAATAATGACAACTGTTTTATTGTAGTTTTTCATTTCTACACACCTTATACGGCAAGAAAATTAACCACAGAATGACACTGTTGCCATAACATTAATGTCAAACAACTATTGCTTCAGCAAGAATCGATATTTAAAGCCACCAAAAAAATCTTGTTTTCAAAGTTTTCCAATTGAACTAAAGCCCTTTCTTTAAACAATGCAGGCTGTGGGTTTTAAATATTCTATTATTGCTCAGTGAAATGATGGAACAAGCTTAAAATGTTAATGTGAATTAAACTTGACTAAATAAAAAAGATATAACTTATTTCCACTCAGTGTTATTTAAGTATTGTCCTTAATTACAAAATAGATAGAATGATTGCATGTTTTTTGTACAAAGTATCTTCTAAAATGCTATTCTTAATAACTTGAGCTCTATTCAGGTTTTTTAATGTATGTAAAAATATAATTTGGAGATGCCTGCGTGGCTCATTTGGTTAAGTGTCGGCTTCAGCTCAGGTCATGATCTTGTGGATAGTGAGTTCAACCCCCCGTTGGGTTCTGTGCTGAGGGTATGGAGTCTGGAGCCTAAAGCCTGCTTCAGATTCTGTGTGTGTCTCTCTCTCTGCCCCTCCCCTGCTTGTGCTCTGAATGTTTCTGTCTCTCAAAAATTAAACATTAAAAAAATTTAATTTAGAATTTAAATCCAAATATATGTATATATATTTATGTATATTTTAAATACGTGTATTCGTACATGTGAGATTTTTGCACATGTGTAAATGTGACATATTTAAGCAATGACAAGTGATTATCAATCTGAATTTAAAATGTAAATTAATTTAAATAAAAGAATTATCTTCCTTGTGTAGATTATATACATAATTTTGAAAGTAAAATTTATTTGAGTAAATTCAAAATTCCAGGTTTCTTTTAAATGACATTTTCTTAAAGAAGCACATAAGGCAATATTTATATTAACCAGGCATGTATATTAGTATCCTAGAGCTCCCACAACAAAGTAGCACACACTGGTTGCCCCAACAATGGAAATTCATTCTTTCAGTTTTGGACGGTAGAAATATAAAAGGGTCAGCAGGACCAGGATCTTCCTGAAGGCTCTAGAGGAGTATCTTTCATTTTTGCTGGATTCTGCTTCTGGTGGAATCTGGCCATCCTTGGCATTCATTAGCTTGTTCATGTATGCTCCAATCTCTCCCCTGTCTTCACGAGGCTTTCTCTCCTTTGTCTTCATATCACCTTCCCCTGTGTCTGTGTCTCTGTATTTGTTCTCCTCTATTATAAAGATACCAGTGGTACTAGATTTAGAGTTTACCCTACTCCCGCTTGACTTCATCTTAACCTAATTATAAAGGCTCTATTTTCAAACAAGGTCACATTCTGAGTCTCCAGGAAGAACTTGAATTTGAGAGGCTCTAGCTACTCAGTACAAAATGTAATAAATAAGTAACATTTACATCATATTTACATACATATTTTATATTTTTTGCAGGTTCAAAGTGATTAGATAGTTTATCAAATACTTTTGAAGAAAATTATATTGTTAGATACTCTAAAGAAAAATAACAAAATTGATCATATTGGCCATAACTGAAAATAATACAGACACCCACTCTGTGTTTGTACAATGAACACAGAGTGATGGATCAACTTAGTGCTCTGGGATAGTAGGAAAGTATCCCAGACTGTATCACTTTTTATAAGAGCAGTCTAATATTTACAGTTTTTAAAATTGTCAAAAACTCAAATATGTTCAGCTACAATATACTAATTACAAATAAGGTGACATAGCACATGTTTTTAAAATTCTTTAGTTCGTTGTCATTAGGCTGTATGGGAAGTTAAGAATTTACCTAAAACATATGTGAAAACCTAATGGCCAAGAAAGACTCCTAGTACAGGGAACAAGTCACCGAGAGCTTTGGCCTGGAGGGAAACAGAGAGCAAGCTACAAGTGAGTGTTTGCAGAGAGTTTAATAAAGAAATTATTTATAAAGATGTACACAGAATATAGGGTAGCATTAAGTTATAGTGCAGTGTACTAGAGCTAGTGGCAGTACTAGCTCCTCTTCTTTCTCTATGGCCAGAAAGGGAGAGGGGAAAGAAGTTACCTGAAACCAGAAACAGAGAGGCTAAGAAGAGGGTCACCTTACAGAAGCTGGGACCCTAAGTCATGTGTTCAAATAAGTGAAGCCAACCTTGCGCAGAAGAAGCTAAGGTAATAATTAATTTGGGTTCTCTCTATTTCTTCCCTCTATATGCCTACCACTCCAACCCCAACTCCATTGTCAGATTTCATCCAGAAGTCTGAAGCAAGAAAGCTCACTGATCTATCCATATGCAGGTTAGCCTCTCAGAACACAGACCTGAGTAGACAAGAATGTAGTGCGGATCTGAAAGTCCATGTCAGTATTATTCTCTACCCATCCTAGAAAATTGTTTACGCTGTCTGATAAAGGTTAAATATATTACTTTTTAAACTTTCATTTTTAATACGACTTAGTCTTAATGTCAACCTGAAAAACTGAGAGTCTAGCTAGACCCTGCAATCAAAACAGTGATAGCAGGTAGGGTCACTGGCTTTTTGTTACATGTAGCAGCAAGCACCGTACGATTGACAGTGACATCATGTGGTGTTTGTGTAGCGGGCAGCAGATTCAGTCTAGCATGCTTTACAGAAATTGCTGCCATTTGATAAGTAACTCCATATGGACTGAGGCTGAAACACTAAATCATTGTGTCTCTTTCATGCCAAGCCCTGATTCATTGCACTGTCTTACCCTGGAACTCATTGCTATTAGGTTTTAGAAAATACACTTGTTTTTCCCAATAACAATGATATCTTCAATTTATTATTTCTCTGGCTGAATTCGATGTTGTTGATATTTGAACATCACCATGTGTGCGCTAACCTATTTTCAATAAGGCATCTACTTATAATCATAGCAGGGTTTGAAGGAACCTTAAAGGTCACATAATCTCACTTCTACCACATGCATACCATCCCCAAATGATAGTCATATATCTGGCTTCTGCTTGAATAATTTCAATGACACAGAACTGACTACTTGAGATGCAGCCTTTTCTATGCTTGGATAGCTTTCATTGCTAAAAAGTTCTTCCTTATGTTGAGTGGAAATTTATTAACTCTATTTTCCAAAACTTGGTCCTAGTTCTATTGTGTCTAACAATAAATTTAACTTTATATTCTATGGTTAACTCTTAGGTCTTCACTAGTGTGAGATTTTTAGCAAAGCACATACTATAGAGATGTGGTGTATATCCCATCATGGCCATACAGAACAAATTTGTTCTGTTTCCTATTTTCAGAAGCAGTGAGTGTTATTGTGTTCTAATTTTATATAAAAACTCAAGTTAAAAATCAAACTAGAATTTATAGAAGTGTCAAAATCAAAGAGGTATTCAAAATTATACATTGATATCCTGATTCTGCTTCAGAGTTCATGGTAGATGCAGGCTATATGTAGGAATGTCAGAGAAAAAATTTTTTCATCTGTATATAAATGGCATTGCTCATGCAGAGTTCTCAATCCCAAATTGTGAACTTAAACTTGACATTGAAAATAACTCTGAATTTTGAGTGAAGGTTTTACTAGTTCCCTTTATTTTATTTTCCATCTATATCTGAAAAAGAGAAAAGAAAAAGTGAATATGTTAACAGGTATGTCAACAAAACACAAACACTAACTAAATATTGACCACTAAATTTAATAATGAAACATACATATACAACACGGTATCTCCATGCTTTGGCTTAAGAGCACTTCTTTATGAGTGGTTTCTCCATTGCCCCTTCCCGCCATGGGGAGGATTACTCACATTACTTATCCTCCTGCATCTAGTCTATGTTGTCTCTCAAACTTACCTCTACTATAACTACTAGACAATGGGCTGAACACTTGCTAAGTTAGTCTTACCTGGGTTCAAGTCAACATAGTTAATTTATTTAATGAGAATTGAACATTCACTCTGTCGGGCACAAAAGAAAAAAGGAAAAGGAGTCAATGTAAACTATGGAAATGGCAACATTTTTTCCCAGGATTACTTCTTCATATCACATCCTGCTACATTCTTTTCCTAAGCAGCAATGTCTTGAGAATGTTATTTTTTGTTCCTCATCTTCTACTATTCTCTATTTTAGTTGAATTCCAGTCCATTAGAACTTGTTGCAGTTATTCAGATTTTGCAAATGGCTCTGGTTTACACTCCAATGCAATTCAGATCCAATTTTGCTATTA
Organism: Crocuta crocuta; assembly: GCF_008692635.1. NCBI lineage: Eukaryota > Metazoa > Chordata > Mammalia > Carnivora > Hyaenidae > Crocuta > Crocuta crocuta. The sequence continues at coordinate 7,394,414 of NW_027531917.1, read as the reverse complement.
GGAGAGCTGACCCACATTTAACAAGAATCATGCTCAAAATTTTGATTTTCTCAGTGAAATAGAATCTGAGAAGCTGAAACACTGAAAAAGTTTAACTCATTTTGCTTACATAGATACTGCTTAAAGCTAAGGACAGTATGAATGTTATCAACTGAATAAATGTAAAAAATTAAATTCCGAAGTCATCTAAAATATTTAATAATTCCTCTGATGTTTTATGAATGTTCTACTCTTCAAGACACTATTTATCTTTTTTTTTCTGAATAACGTAATTGAAATTAATGTTTCAAAATAATATCAACCAAAATCATGGATCAATTTATGTACAACAAAAAGAAAAACATTGATTATTTTTATATGAATTGCTCACAGTTAAGTGGACTTAAGTCTAAGAAAAGTAATATAAAATCAAATGAATAATATGGTTAAAATTTCATGATTATATGACTTATAATGACTTATAATGTAATGACTAGTCATTCTACCATTTTTACTAATTTGAATCTGTAATTAGGGCTTCTTAATAAAGCATAGAGCAAAAAATTTGCAAAGCCAAAATAACATAATTGTTTCCTTGTGATAAGCAGCCCATAATATATGTACAGTATTTAGAGATAAACTTTATGGAGAGTGTTGTTTAAGTGGACTTTTGGTACCTGTCCTTAACTATAATGTGTCACAACAAAAGACTTTTCTACACAAGTGCTTATGTATTTTGGTTTCAATAATGTTTTGGATAATGAGTGCATTTTTCCCTTGAAACAGAGCAGCTGTGTACTTAGGTGATGTCAGCATATTTATGGAAGTATTGCATCATTTCTTAGATGCACTTTTTAAGCTACATTACACAAATGAGGTAAAAACAGCAGAATATTATTTATGTTGCACTGTGGCTTTGAAAGTGACACCACAGTCTTTCTAAAAGTTGTTAATTTAGCAACACAAATGCAGATTTCTTCCTACTTTTCTGATAGCAACAATATCCAGTTTCTTTTAAAATAAGAAAAAAATGTACTTAGCATGTTTGAATCTTTATTTCCATAATTTGTTTCATTTTAGTAACAGGTAAACATAGGGAAGAGGGTTCAAGTTGCAGCCTATTTGATCAGTGTTCTCAAACATTTTAAAGAGGAGTGTGACCTCAAAATCATTTCTACCCAAAACTGAATTGAACTGGAATAATGGTGGGGTTGGAAATTGAGCAAGCCTTCCTGAGCTCTGTCAGTGATTTATCATTAACTGAGAGCCTTTGGGGATCTTCCATGAAAGAAAGGCTTCCTCTCTGAGCTCTTCTACTTAACTTGTAATATACTGAAATGTTTTTATTTTCCCCATCTTTGTAACCTATGTGTTTTGGCTTCCAACTTCCTGGTTTGACAGCATTGCCCCAAAGCATGGAGGAACAGCCAAAATAAAATTGCTCCCCAGTGTCAGATGTCAGGGTAGCTCCTTGCTCATGTATTAGAGGCAATAAAGTTGTTTATGTCTGTCCCACCCGGCTCTCCCTCTGGTTTAGGTTCCTGGTAGTGGCAGAGTGATGATTAAGCACAAGTAGGATGGAGAGAGAAAGAAGTCTTATTTATTACACAGCTAGCTTTCCAACCAGGCACTGTGCTAGTTCTTCGTTTATGTTATTATTCAATTTCCTCTCTGCTTTAATGACTCTTCACATCTCTCCACCAATGCATTCAATTTCCTGATGAGACCTTCCAGAGAAATGCACAGTCTTGATTCCTGGTTGGTTTTTTCCCTACAGTCCCGAATTGCTTTCTTATACTGGCAAACAAAGGCCCTATGCTTGGTTTTGTTTTGTGGTTTTTATTCATCTTTCTGAAAGTCTAAAACTGCAGCCAAGGGTGAGAGACCATTTCCTGGGTCATATCCTGGGCCCACTTTCCTTCCAAAGTGGAAGGTACCTCTCAACCAAGAGACCATATTACTTGTTTTCTCTTTTTTCTTGTCTTGTCTTTTCGGTTTTTTTGTCTTGTCTTGTCTTTTCTCCTTCCTCTCCTTCTCCTCTTCCTTCTCCTCCTCCTTCTTCTTTCAGTTCTGGAGAAACAGAAATAGGTAGATAAAAGAACTCTGAGCATCATTTTTCTGTTTCCCTCAAAGGTACAAATGAAAGAGGGTTGACTTCTTTATGTCTTCTAGATATATGATCACTTAATCTCTATTTCACTTCCAAGAAATAACTTTTAAAAAGCTGACATTATTCCGCATCCCAGGTTATTGAAAGAGAGTAGGTAGAGTTTTGTTCTAACTTGGTATACTTAATGTCCTACAATATGACTTAATTCAGTCTGGGCTTGACTATCTCAGAAATTTTAAGTGAAACAGATAAGGGTAAGAGATAATCATATTCAAAATAATCTTACAGGGTAAACATTATTATTTATATTTTATTGATGAAACAAACTGAGACTCAGACAAATTTAGTATTTGTTTATGTGGCAAAAATGAACTCTTTAAATCTCAAGATAATAGACTTTGCATTATGTTTCCTAACAGAAGAGATACATAGAAAAAGCTTATCTGTTTCTTATTTACACTAAATATTCAACATGTGAATGAGAGTTTGCAACCAAGAGACTTTATATTTTATGATAGATCACATATCATATAGCTGATATATGACAAATGGTTGAGTTTGATTCATTTTCTAAATAAATGAATAAGAGTTATAATCTTCATCTAATAAAATACAATCATTTTAAGATTACAGTTCAGTAAGTTTTAGTAAATGTATGCACTTAGGCAAATACTACCTGAATCAAAATCTGGAGTGTTTTTATAACTTTAGAAAGTTCTCTCATTCCTTGATGCAGTCAATCCACTCTGACCTCTCACCTCATACAACCCTTATCCAATCTCTACCAGAGATACAGACTCGTTTGACCTGGTCTAGATTTCAAAGAAATGGTCACATAGTACTTCCTTATTTGTGCCTGGTCATGCCTGGTTTATTTTCCTCATATTTTTTTGAGACTCGTCCTTGTTGTTGTATACATATCAGAATTTCATAAATTTTATTGAAAATACTGTTCCATTATATTTATGTGCCTTAATTTATTTATCCATTCACCAGTTAACTGGTATTAGGTTTGTTTCCATTTTCAGTCATTATGAATAAAATGGTTTTGAACATTTGTGTAGTGATCCCTTTGCGGATAATTTTCCTTTTGAATTAAAAAATGTCCAGATATATTTTGGATGCAAGTCCTTTATTAGATAGATATATTTACAAACATGTCTTCCATGTCTGTGACTTATCTAAGCATTCCCTTGCTTTGAAAATCATAATATTTAATTTTGATGAAATATATTTCATGTTTCTTTTTTTCTATGCACTTTTATTATCTTATATTTCTGGATATCAAAAGTACAAAATGGGTCTCATAGGGCTAAAACCAAGATGCCCACAGAACTGTATTCCTCCAGGAAGCTGCAGAGGATAATCTGTTTCCTTCACCTTTGCCAACTCCTGCAGATCACTCACTTTCATCACTCATGGCTTCCTTCCTCCATCTTCAAAGCCGACAAGATAAGGCAGAATGCCTTTCATGCTACCATCTTTCTGCTCCTCTGTTTCCTGTCTTTCTTTTCAACTGGGAAGGATCCACTTTGGGCCAGACAGGTAATGCAGTATAGTCTTCCATTGCAAGGTCAGCTGCTAAGTAAGCTTGATTCTTTCTGCAGCCTTTACTCAACCTTGCCATGTAAGGTAACATATTCACAGGATCCAGGATTAGTATTTGGACATATTTGAGGGGCTACCCTTCTGCCTACCAAATTCACATAGCTTATGGTGTATCTTGAAATAACAGCACAAGCATTCTTCCAACTTTGTTCTTTTTCTATTGTGTCTTCTTTTCTTGTATTTGTTTTCTTTTACTTTTCCAAAAATATTTTGAAATTATCTTCTTAATATCACACACACACACACACACACACACACACACACACACCACACATCACACATCAAAACTGGAGGAATTCTGATGTATCTGGGTGGCTCAGTCGGTTAAGCCTCTGACTTTGGCTCAGGTCATGATCTCACAGCTCTTGAGTTCAAGCCCCACATCGAGCTCTGTGGTGACAGGTCAGAGCCTGGAGCCTGCTTTGGATTCTGTCTCTCTCTGTCTCTGTCTCTGTCCCTCCCCTGCTTGCGTGAGCACAAGAGAGCTCTCTCTCGCTCTCGCTCTCTCTCTTTCTCTATCTCTCTCTCAAAAATAAATAATATTAATTTTTTTAAAACCTTGGGGAATTTTTATTTCAATTGCAAGTTCCCATTATTGTGCTTTTTCCTCTGAATTCTTTTGAATTATGGTTTAGCATTTAATTTTACTCCTCCATTTGTTTGCTAGCTTTCTTCCCTGCCTGCTTGCCTACCTGCCTGTCTTCCTTTCCTTTCCTTTCCTTTCCTTTCCTTTCCTTTCCTTTCCCTTTTCTTCCTTTTCCTTTCCCTTCCCTTCCCTCCCCTTCCCTTCCCTCCCCTTCCCTTCCCTCTCTTTTCCTTTTCCTTTTTCTTTCTTTCCTTTCCTTTCTCTTCCTTTTACTTTTGATATTTTATCCAGGGTTCACAATATGTATTTTTAACCTCTCACATGCACCTTAAAACAATGCTATGGTACCATTGTGCTACTTTACCTATAACCTAAAAATATCACCCTTAGATTGTTTGGGTTTTTTGGCTATTGAGTTGTATGAGTTTTTCTACATTTTGTATATTACTCCTTATCAGGTAAGTGATTTCTAAATATTTTCTCCGATTCCCTAGGCTGCCTTTTCAGTTTGTTGATGGTTTGTTTTGCTGTGCAGAAGCTTTCAAGTTTTATGTAGTCCTACTTGTTTACTTTTGGTTATGTTGCCTATACTTTTGGTGCTAAATTCAAAAAAATTGTGAGGTCTGCCTGGGTGGCTCAGTCAATTAAACTACCAACTCTTGATTTCAGCTCGGGTTATTATCTCACAGTGGTAAGACAGAACCCCATACTCAGTGTGGAGCCTGCTTAAGATTCTCTTCCTCCCTCTGCTTCTTACCTGCTCTCTCTTTCTCTGTCTCTTTCTCCCTCAAAAAAAAAAAAAAATCATATAGATAAAAAAAGAATCATTGTGTAAATTACTATCAAGGACCTTACTGCCTAGGTTTTATTCTGGGAGTTTTTATGGCTTCAAGTCTTAAGTTCTTTTACATCTCTAATCCATTTTGAACTGATTTTTATAAATGGTGTTAGATAGGAGTTCAGTTTCATTATTTTTCACATAGCTATCCATTGTTCCCAACACTATTTATTAAAGAGACTATTTTTTCCCCACAGTATATTCTTGGTTTCTTGGTTGTAATTAATTGACCACATACTAGGGGATTTATTTCTGGGTTCTTTATTCTGCTTACTGATCCAATAATCAGTAAAATTAAAAAAATAAAAATAAAAACAAAAACATTGCAAAATATATTTCTGTTTCTCCCCTGTTCTCTGTATTATTAAGGTCATATGATTTATTGTACTTACGTTATAAGTCTCGCTGTACAACAGTATGGTTTTGCTTTAAAGGGTCAAGTATGTTTTGAAGTAACTTTTATTTTTAAAAGAAAAATAATCTTTTGTATTTATTCACATTCTTATCATTGGCAACATTGTTAATTTCTTTCTAAAGATTTTCTTTTTTTTTTTTTATTTATTATTTCTAGGAGAGAGAGAGAGAGAGAGAGAGAGACAGCTTGTGCAGGGGAGGGTCAGAGAGAGAGGGAGTCACAGACTGAAACAGGCTCCAGACTCTGAGCTGGCAGTCAGCACAGAGCCCGACACAGAGCTCGAACCCACGAACCATGAGATCATGACCTAAGCGAAAGTCGGACGCTTAACCGACTAAGCCACCCAGGCGCCCCTAAAGATTTTCATTTCTAACTGGAATAATTTTCCTTTAGATTATTGAATATCTTTTAAGATTTCTCATATTGTGAACTTTCTCAATTTTTTTCAGAAAAAAAATAAAAATAAAGGTATAATAAAAATATTTTCTAAAAAGTTTTTCTAAATGCAACATTCCCTTTCCC
>NW_027531917.1:7176936-7388348 GCF_008692635.1 Crocuta crocuta | reverse complement strand
CATTTGACCTTGAGAGGTATTTTTATTTGTTTTGTTTTTGTTTGTTGGTTGGTTTTAACTGTATTAATAATTTATTCTTTTGTTTTCTGGCTTGCATTGTTTCCAATATGAAATCAGCCATGCTTTTTATATTTATGTCCCTGTACATAATGTATTTTTCTTTGTTGGCTACTATCAAGATTTTCTGTTGATCATTGGTTTCCAGAGTTTTTATCATGATTTCTTGAGGTTATCTTTTTTATTTTTATTCTACTCTGATTTTGCTGAGGTTCTTGGATCTGTGGAGTTATATTATATTTTATTATGTTAAATTAATTTCTTTAAATTAGAAAATATTTTCTTATTATTTTTTCAAATATTTTTTTCCTCATGTTGCCGTAGATTCCAATTGCATATATATTAAGATACTTATTTTCCTTTAGATCACTGAATTCTATTTACTTTTAGCCTTTGTATTAACTATGACCATTTTGGATTGTTTCTATTGATCTGTCTTTAAACTCCAGTTCTTGATATTTTTTGTTTATAGGGTCTGATCTGTTATTTTATCAGTAATGTTTTTCATTTCAGATTTTCATAAGAAAATATCATTTGTTTCCTTCATGTAATTTATTTCCTTTATTATCTTCAGTTAATAGTTCTGTACATATTTATCATAGCTGTTTTTAAGATCATGTTTAATAACTACATTATATTCATTCTTTCTGTTCTCTGTTATTTGCTGATTTTGTTTTTGACCATAGAAGACATGTCCCTACCTATACGTTTTTCTTGAATGTTAGACAATGAGAATTTGATTGTTGAATATCTGGATTTGTTGTTTTTCTTTAAGAATATTTAATTTTGTTCTGGTCAGCAGCAAAAATATTTGTGGCTCAACTTGACATTAAACTTCAGGGCCAGGTAGGTTAGTTATACTCCTAAGATGTGATATGGGGGTTTCACTGAAAGCAGGGTCCTCAATGTGGACAATTTGATTTCTGATTTCTCATTCTGTCACACTTGAACCTCTCCCAAACCCATGCAAGTTCCAGGAGTTTTTCAGCATATAGCTCTTTGATATTTATTCCTTTTTGACTCTAATTGAGTTTTACCCTATATGTACCTTATTCTCTGCCCAAACCCATGGTACACCTAAACAGATATCTAGATGTCTTTCTTCTAGATAACTTCCTACTCTCTGTTATTCTGTCTTAAAAAATCCTGCTGCATCAGACTTTCTGAGTTTTAGTCCCTTTCAACCACAGCAAAGTCACTCTGCTTAATCTTCCCTACTCAGATCTTTGTTTCAGGGCAGAAATCTGATATTAGCAAAGGATTCATTTGATTAGTTTCCTGAATTAAATTAAAACAACTAAAAATATTCCTAATTTAAGAAAAACAATAACAGCAGTAATATTAATGTAAAAATAAGTTCGTAATTTTACTTTAACTGCTTAAGTAACTCCATGGAGCTAATTAAAATTGCCTACTTGCTCACATTCTCTTAGATGCCTTGGCTATCCACATACCTAATTATTAGCATATGAATGGGCAGATCAGCTCCTTCCACACTATTCAACTACTCAGATCCCTCCAAAATAGCACATGTAAGTGCTGAATGAAAAATACAAAACCAAAACCTTTTTCAAAATGAAAATTTGAAAATGAAAACTTTCAAAAATTAACTTTTATGAAAGAAGTAATACCTGTCATAAGTTATTTATTGCATTTCATGAAAATAAATTTCTATAAGATATTCATCAAAACATCTACACATTTGTACCTAACAGTGGTAAGCATCTGCCTTCATGCATGGTTTGATAAACCAATGTGAATTTTTGAAGAATGTTATAAAAGAAGTAACTGGCAATCATTTGAAAAAATTAGCAAATATTGACTTGATTTTTCTTTTTTTTTCTTTTCCTTTATACCAAACACAAATAATGCACTAGGCAGCATTCTGGTGATCTCATATACTTTCATTTAGTCTCCACAACAACACTGTGAGTTAACTTAAGAAGGGAGTTTATTTACTAAGATATAACAACTATCAAGTCACAGTGTTGGAGTTTCAACCTAATTATTTTAAGCTGGAACACATTTTCTTTCCCTAAATATGATGCTTTTTTATTATTACCTATTGCTATTTTCTTTTAACTGCATACCACATGTTATAACCATACATCTAACATCTGTACAAGCACAGACCACCTGTGTCAGCAGATGTTAGCTGTTCTTCTCCTTCTTTAAAAAAAAATTCTTTAAATTAATTTATTTATTTTTGAGAGAGAGTGGAGGGAGGGGGAGAAAAAGGAAAGAGGGAGAACTTCAAACAGGCTTCAAACAGGATCTGTCAGCACAGATCCAAACGTGGAACTCCGTGAGATTATGACCTGAGCTGAAATCAAGTCAAAAGCTTAACCAACTGAGTGACCGAAATGCCCCTCTTTGTCTTTCCTCTGAATTCCCACTCACACATGTGTATTAGTGAAAGATATAGATTCCCTGGAGGTGAAATAAAGCAAGAAAGAGAAGTTATAGAGCCCCTGTGTGACAGTAAAAACATAAAAGCAAAAAGATGAAACAAAAAACAAAAACAAAACAACCCTCCCAAATTGTGATATTTCTGTTCTCTAAAAAATCTGTTTTCCAAACTGTTTTATCACAAGGTCTTTAGCTTTTATTCTTCCCTATTGTGTCTCGTCTCAAGGCCTCACCTCCTTTCTTGCTGCCTTTTTCCCTCCATCCCTATACTCTGTTCCTCTGTGTTCAGTGTCACTAAGCATTTTCCACTTCCTGTTCCCTTCACTAGTCTCGTGTATTTCTCTTTAACTTAGCACATGTCCTAAGTAGTTTATCAGGAGCAATATCCCCATTAATTTAAGTAAAAAAGTCATGGAAACTCTCAAGAGAATACATACTAAAGCTTCCAAGGCATTGTTACCAAACAATTCTTTAAAACATACCTGAAAATTTGCACTTCACATATATATATGTTTTACTTTTTGTACTTCTCTCTGCTATTTAGGTAGGTGCTAATAAGGTAAAAATAGTTGATAACAATGAAACATTTATACTAGAGAAAATGAGGCCCAGACAACCAGTTTTTAAGGATTGTATGACATCAGAGATTGTCAGTAATATTACTGATTATTAGTGATTATTATAAATATCTGTACACTGAATCATTTGCCTCAATATAATTGAATGTTAAAAGAGACACACTTTCGTATTATTGCTATAAATAACAAAATATTGGTTAAAATTATTTATTAATTTTCTGAAGGATTTTCGTAAGGCTCATGAGTGTTTTACATTTATACTTTATGACAATGAAAAACTTGAAGGAATTATATCAAAGTGCCAGATCAAAGTTTTAATAATATTCATCGTGTCTTATTTTGTACTTAATGAAAATGATAAAGTGGAGCAATGTTTTATTTCACAACTGCAGGTGTTTCCCAGTCATGTTGTAACAATTCACTTCAGAAGTGTGCATGTACGTGTGTGTATAAATAAATTTCTGGGAGTATATATATAAACTATATATATATATAGCTTTTATATATAAACTATATATATATAGTTTTTTTATATATATAAACTATATATATAAACTATATTTTATAGTTTTATATTTTATATATATATTTTATATATATAAAAACTATATATATATAGTTTTTAGAAATACATACATTTTATTAAGAAAACAAACTAGCAAATTTCCCTGACAATTTGACCCCAAGGATTTGAAATTTGCATTCATTATTTAAGAAAAAATGTTATATTCCTTGAGATATGAGGTGATTGATGGAGCATTTCAGAATTATTCTCTGCATCATTATAACCTTTTAAGCAAATGAAAGTATGAAACATCTAAATAGTTATGCCTCATCATTTGTTTTAGGGCCTTGGAAAGTCTAAAACTAACTTTAAGGAGAGTATCACCTTAAAGAAGTAAGTGTTGGGATATCTCTACGCTTGTCACTATAGCATAGAAATAGCACAGTTATGGGATGCCTGGGAGGCTCAGTCAGTTAAGCATATATCTTCAGCTCAGGTCATGGTCTCACAGTCTGTGGGTTCGAGCCCTGCATCAGGCTCTGCACTGATAGCTCAGTGCCTGGAGCCTGCTTCAGATTCTGTGTGTCTCTCTCTTTGCCCCTCCCCTGTTCATACTCTGTCTCTTTCTAAAAAATAAAACAAAAGGTTAAAAAAATTAAAAAAAAAAAAAGAAATAGCACAGTTATGAGGGAAGCTCATATAAACTATTTTATTAAGAAGTTACTTTAAAAAAATGAAGTGGCCTAGCATTATAAATCATTTAATTTGCTCACTCCATTCCAGAATTTCTGGGGCAGTAAGCTCATTACTCAAGGGACAACTGCAAACTGTTTTATGAGAATAGTGTACTTGTAATGATTGGCTGTGTTTCATCTAGAAGTTGTTTTTATAATCAAACACAAACATAATTCCACTATGTTGCTCTAAAAATCTATACACAAAAATTGGTCACGTTAGATTGCATGGCTTTATATACCTTTGATCTTAGGAGAAATAGTAATATAAAAATTCTCTTACTTAAGACTAAAAATTTCATTAACTAAGATTAATAATAGAGGTAGAAGTACTAAGTGCTAATCTACAGGAGACCTGTGAGAACTTCAATACACAGATAGCTAATGCCAGTCTGTTTTAATAACTTTTTAATTGTGTGTTAATTATTTATTCATTAAATTGTTTATTCTAGTACTTTATCTAGAGTCTCTAGTGGCAGCGGATGAAGGAATGCAAGCCCCCAGTTGCTTGTAAACAACCAAGCAGACGTTTTTATTACATTTAAATTAGTTGTGATGGGAAAACACACGAGAATAGGCACTGAACTCTTTCGGACTTCATAAGCTTACACTTCCCTCCTGAATTAAAAATCTTAACATTTAAATATTACCTCTAAAATTAATTTAATTATGCTGACTTTTGGACTCAAAACTAGAATATGAATTTATGGTAAATGCATATCATAGTGGGGCAGAATATTTATCATTATGTCTTGCTATAAACTGGACCCATAATTACACAAATGGTACATATGTTTTTTTCACAAAAACTTATTTGGGGCCAAGGATATGGAATAACAAAATACAATTTCTGTCCTTGATGAGACCATGACCTAGTGGAAGATACAGCTGTGAAAATAAACTATTAAACTATGATGAGATAAGTGTAAAATACCACGGAGTTACAAAAGAGGAGGCAGGGATTAGGGGATTCATATTTAAGCTGGTTTTTGAAAAATGGCTAGGGTTTAACCAGGCTAAGCATGCTATTTCCAGGGAATTGCTCAGAAGCATTAAAAAATGGGTCAGACACAGCAAGATTAAAGGGAGTACAACATAGGGACATCCAGACATGGAAGAAGGTGAAACTCAAAGCCTGTGTGAGGTTGACTAGTAAATAGTATTGTCTGTCAGGATTTAAATTTTATATTTTATTTAGTACATGAAAAGCTGAGGGCCAACATATGTTTTTGCAGAAAGTTGATACATTTTTTTTTTCTTTTAGATAAATAACTCTGGCATCAGACTAAAATATGTATGGCAGTATTGATTTTCTGTGGGTAATGGGGAACAGAGTAAGAGTCATTAAAAACTATAGATAAGACATAGTAAAAGGTCTGAACTAAGGAATTGGTAGTGAGATTGAACAGGGGTAAGACAATTGCAAGAAATTCTATAGAGATAGAATAAATGTTAACTGACTGAATATGAGTGGAAAGAGAATAAATTGTTCAATAGGATTCTAAATTTTTAGGGTTTTTTTTTTAATAGTCTATTTATTTGAGAGAGAAGAGACAGAGCAAGTGGGGGAGAGGCAGGGACAGAGGGAGACACAGAGAATCCCAAGCAGGCTCCTAGCTGCCAGTGCGCAGAGCCTGACACGGGCTCAAACTCATGGAACTGTGAGATTATGACCTGACCCATAATCAAGAGTCGAATGCTTAACAGACTGAGTCACCCAGGCACCCATCTAAACGTTTTTATGTTTAACTTATGATGAAGCCATGAACTAACTTAAGGGAGTTAACAAAAGTGGAAAAAAATCTAATCATGCTAGTGGTTCTTAATTTGTGTCCTAACATATCCAAAACCTCAAATGTGTCTTATCCTTTCTAACGATTCCCTTACATTGGGTAGGAGATAGTGCAGCACTACAATTGTAACAAAAAAATCCACTAGTTTTGTTAGTGGGACAAGTCCATTGGGTAATAATACAATCTAAATAAAGGGGGATGGCAGATTAACAAATTCTGATATTTAGTTTCCTAACAAACATGAACACAGACCTCAAAGCTGTGGAGATGTTAAATTTTCAACATATCTGTGTACACATAGAAGGTGGGAAGTTGATTCCAAAAGAGTTACTCATAAAGAAAAACAGGAGCCATTCAATGTAAGACTATACATAAAGAGCCCAGAGACCAGGAAAGCAAAGGAGGCCAGAAGCAATGGTATAGATCTCTATGTATCTCTAGGATGGATTCCAGTTATGTGGTAAAATCTGTCTGACCTTTATACTGTTTGGTGCTATACATGGAGCCCAGCAGAAGTAATAGACTTTATAGTTTCTTTATGTCTGTCAATATCCACTGCTTCAATAACAGAGTATCTAGAAAATGTGAAAGATAATCTTTATGAATCATGAAATTTTTAAATCATCAGAGAATGGTATACAACTATTCCTTATATCTCAAACTCAAGGAAAAAAAATCTCTGAATTACATCATATAGGGAGATCAGCCTACAGTGCTGGTGAATTGTTGAATAAAGTGACTTTTGAGAACATATGAAGTGGAGGAATTCATTTAAATAATTGCTGTTAAAACTTATTTGAATTTTAAAATAGTTCTCATTAAAATATAGTTTTTATTGTCATATATTTTTGTATTGACAAGTATCTTATATGAGAGAATAAAGATTAGAAAGAGAGGTGTCAGAAAAGTACTATCAGATACTGTCAGATGGATTAAGATGCTAAACTCAAAATTTTGTGGCTCCGAGGCACATATTTTAAACTGACAAATGACTTGTTATCTTTTTAAAAATTTTTTAATGTTTTATTTATTTCTGAGAGAGAGAGAGTGTGAGCAGGGGAGGGTCAGAGAGAGAGGGAGGCACAAAATCGGAAACAGGCTCCAGGTTCTGAGGTGACTGTCAGCACAGAACCCTATGCGGGGCTTGAACCCATGAACAGTGAGATCATGACCTGAGCCGAAGTCAGATGCTTAACTGACTGAGCCACCCAGGCGGCCCAACTTGTTATTTTTTAGATTGTAAATGTTTTTTTTTTAATCTTTGTCCTGTCTCTTTTGCCCACTGTGCCATAAATTAAAATACACAGACATACACATTCATGTAGGTACATAAACAAAGATCACAAAAGTTACAAAAAATTATAAAATGTTAAGGAGTCAAATCTGTCCATTTAATTTTTTATTTACAAAATCATTGGAAGATGCTTTGGAAGCATTTCGTTTTTTTCTCAAAATATCAGCCTGGAAAGATTACAATATCTATAAATTGACATTTCATGTAAATGTTTGATATAGAAGAATTAATATCTCAATGCAAGAAAATATATTTGGAGAAAGTACCTATTTTGGTATTAAGAAACGTGTAATGTAATTAACGACAAAAGTGTGTGTGTGTATCCGTGTGTGTGTGTGTATCCGTGTGTGTGTGTGTATCTGTGTGTGTGCATTTGTAAAGTAGTCTTTTGGATATTGGTGATTATTTCTTCTTTTAAGCTGAAAAATAAAAATAAAAACAAAAATCAACTTGATTGCTAAGAAATATTCATATTGAGGAACTCTGGGAAAAGAGTAGTTTCTCAATAAATATTTGATTATGAATTGGATTGCATTTCTTACAAATAGGAAACTTGAGCTTATGGGACAGTACCACCATGACAGAATTTTATCAGAAGTTTCTAAAAACTGTCTTAATACCAACTTGGACATTAGGAAACTGATTCTGTGGATTTAGACTTGTTTTATGTTTCTATTTGGCCAATATGGAAGGAAACTAACATCCAGAAGTAAAATATACATATTAACTTTTGACCATAGAGAATACAATGGAAAATTTGGAGTGATATCTAATATTTTTTGTTAGCACTTTCATAATTTTATTACTTGCATGTCATTTTCAACAAATTTTAAGCTAGATGGTTTTCTAGATGTCTATATACACATAAAGTACCTCAGATAAGTGGTTAGAAATACACTCCTGTAAGTTATTTAAGTATTTATTTTAAGTGTTTTTGATTCATTATATATCATTTTTATTTATCTTTTTAAATAATGAAAACTTTATTTTTGTGGTTGCACCATCATCGTTACTCCTATTGCTGCAATTACTAAAACTAATATTAGCTATTATGTATTGCATAATTGGTTTAAGTACTAAATATTTTATGTGCATTGTCTCATTGATATTCATGCTAAGTATATGAATCAGTTATCGGACATACTATAATTAAATTTATATTTCAGGTAAGATACTATGACTCAAGAAGTTTCTTTATGGGTCTCAGACTACTGAGTAAGTACAATGGCAGAGCTTGGATTCAAATCTGGATCAGTGTGGTACAAAATTCAGGTTCTAAGTTACTACATTGTGTTACTTTCCCCTACTATGGAAACAGAATATCTAAAAGCAGAGCTGTTAAGCATTAGTTATTCTTGGTATATCTTATCATTAAAAGTAGTAAAGTGTTTCTAAGGCACATTTTTTATTGCTAGTATAGAATATCCATCCATAAACTTCCTGAATGACAGGAATCCGTGGGGACTCTCATTAGATTGACTGTCTGTGGTCTAGAAAGCGTGCAAGATCCTGATGTCGATTTAGATTGCAACATACACTTATTTCCGTGTTTCATTTCATTCTTCATTCTGGTTATCATTATCATTTTAAGAGGTGATAGTTTGATGAGTTAAAATTGCTTCCAGAAGTATTCTGACATATGAGAAAATGATCATAACTTAATGTGTCCCACGTAAATACAAATAAACTCTGCTTTTGAAAATTTGGCTCTTTAGATTGGATGGTATTTGTTGTAAGTGATGTATCACTAAATTCTATACCTGAAATTAATATTATGCTGTATGTTAACTAATTGGAATTTACTAAACAGAAAATTTGGCTGTTCAGGAAACACAAACATGTACATACAAACACACATAAAAACTAAGGTAACCTGGAACCCTAGGGGAATGAGCACTTGTTATATGCTTTCCTAAATTTAATAAAACAAAATCTTTGTTGAAAACAATTGATATGTATATTTACAAATATGACATGATTTTAATCCCTGCTTTATTTGGCAGGATCATCAATAATAACAGTAAGTACATGATCACATCTTATGTTTTCATATAAATTTTTCATTGAAGCAAAGCTCAGATGACTAGACTACTAGAAAACTTCCTGTATTTTAAGCAAAATAGGCTAGGTTAAGCTGAAGTGACTGAAAACAATAGAATTTGTTGAGCATGTACATTGCATGTCCTTTGTGAATTCTCTGAGGCCTTTGCCATCATTCCATCTGGATCAATAATTTAGGGGATATGGCTTACACCATCTGGAATACCAGTCCCTATGGTAATAAAAAGAGAGTTGATGAATTGTATATACACACTTGAAAGTTACATGTGAATTCTGTTCTTATTTTATTGGCCACAGCAAGTCACATGGCCTTGACTAACTCCAGGGTGTGGATAAGCAATTCTCTTACATCAGAGGAAGTGACATTATTTGTGAACAACCCTAAGAAAATTACAACTCATTTACCAAAACCAAAGAGAAAAATGATAAGAAAAATTTCATGTGAAATTGGATAAATATGTATGTTAATACATGAATTTTTTATTTGAGCATATTAGTAATACTAAACCTAATTACCATATTAGTTCTATCTTAATCTGCTTTGTGGTGACTGACAACATTTCAGATCAAAGAAAAATCTCTACCTCACTTTCTTTATATCTTTGAAAGTCAAGTTGGCTACATCTAAGTCTTGAGATATTGTGGTTAGTGCTTCCAGCAGAAACAGAAAATGCTTCAAGCTGCAGGGAGGATTTGGACAGGGGAATCTTTTTTATTCCCCTAAAATAAGTTTGAGCTACTACATTATATTTTATTTTTTTCAGCCTTATTGAGGTATGATTGACAAACGAAAATTGTGTATGTTTTGTAGAATCTTTTAAGTTTGAGAGTTACAAATATATTAATTTGTCCAAGTTTTTCTCTCATTGAGCTGAAAGCCCTATACAGCCAGCGTTATTTCTCAGTCATCTGAGGTGTCTGTTTTCTTCCTTTCTTGATGTTTCAAGTGGTTCTGGAAGTACTATGCATTAACGTAGTACACCAAAACGGTACCTAACGACTGCAAAATGTATTGCAGTATTACTTCACATTACTCTTAAATTTGTCTATATAAAGTTTGAATGTTACTTTCCTGAAAAGTAAGAATTCTTGGTTTCTTTTCTTTTTTTTCTTTTTCTTTTTGTTAATCCCACAAGCATGCATTGTGCACCCTGTGCCCAGCGCTCTGCTCCATCTTGGCACACAGATCACTGTACTTGCAGCCCAGCTCTTGAAAGCCGGCTTGGCACAGCTCGGAATGGAACTGATCCTAGAGAACCCACACTTTTGAGTTGACTTTTATTTACTCATTCATTCAACAATTACTTTTTGGATACGGAGATGCCCCGGGTCTGTTTACATTCTCGGGGGGAAGAAAACCAGTGGCCAAGTACAATAAGAGTGTGTCTCTGTGTGTTGCACATAACAGAACCTTGAGCCACATGAATGATCCACAAAGGGGAATTTATTGGAAGGCTTTTTTTTTTTTCTTTAAGTAGCCTCCATACCCAATGTGGGGCTCAAACTCATGACCCAGACCGAGATCAAAAGATGCCCTACCGACTGAGCCATCTGGCACACCTGTTGGAAGTCTTCTTGATTCAAATCCATCCACTTTGAGAGAGACAGGGGATTGCTGTCCCTGGACTTGGGAAAACCACTTGGGAGGCAGCTCTGATTGTCGACCTCGATCAGTTGCCATATCCTGGTCAGGGTGGCTAGGGGTCCGGGGAGCTAGGAGCGCTGGAGAAAAAGCATTTTCCAGGAGAGATAAGACAATGTAGAACATTTTACAGGGATGAACCCAGTCGCATCCCTCCCCACCACCCACCGTTCTGCATGACCAGTGGAGAGGAAGGGGAGAGCATGGAGGCAGGGAGGTGAATCACAAGGCATGTGGCCAGTCCATATGGCGGACAGTGGTAGTTGGAATAGAGCAGTGAGGGAGAATGAGTTAGGCTTCTTGGAAAAACAGTTCCCAAGTAGAAGTAGTAAGAACTGGTGGACTCTTGGCTGGGGTGGGAAGTGAAGGAAGAATGATTCCCAGGTCTCTGGGCTTGGCAGTCGGTGGGTTGAGGTGCCATCCACGCAGACAGGGAAGACTGAAGGAAGGGAACATCGGAGAAGACCCCCAAGGGGTGATGTCTGCTGGGCAGCTAGACACATGGGTCTGGAGCACTCAAGAAAGAGCAGCGTGATGTCCAGGTATATTTAAGGCCTGGGGAAGAAAGAGATTCCTCCGGGGCAGCAGGGAGCATATGCAGAGAAGAGTGGATGGAGCTCTCGGAGATATAAGGGGAGGAGCAGCTGGCAGAGAAGTGAGATCAGCCTGGGCCGACAGGTGGGAGAGAATGGGGGTGACGACTGCCCAGGGATGCCGGGTGGGGCAACACTGTGTGCAGTGGCGGGGCAGATTCGGGTCTCAGGGCTCCAGTGGGGTAGAGAGAGAGTGATGGTGGCCATAGGGAGGTTTAGAGATTCAGAGGAAACCTCATCTGGTGGCTTCTGTTTCTCGAGAAGTGCAAGGCAAGATCAACAGAGAGTGTGAGGAAGGAGTGCGGAGGGAGCGGAGCAGGGTAAGCCCCGAGTAAGAATTCTTTATATTGCCAACACTGTTAGTTTTGTCTGAAATCATTCAAAAAGATTTAATTGACTTTTCAAAAACTTAAGAAGTCAGTTTTATTTACATAATTTTCATTTTAAAATTGTGATATATCTTAACTAAAATTCGTTGTTTTTATAATTTCAAATATGCAAGCAGGAAAATAATTTTTAAAATATATGCATAAAAATGAATTTTGCATTGATACAGTTGAATATTTATAATTAAAACTTAATATAAATTTATTCAAACACGAATCATCTTCAGATATTTATATTATTATTAAATGAGTCCAAATGTGAAAATTATAACCACATCACTAGTACTTTTGATTAATTAATTTTGATATGTATTTTCAATCAACCGTATTTATTGAACTCCTAATATAGTCCAGGAATTGTTCTAAACATTGCTATGAATACTACCAGCCTTTTCTTTTCAGGTCAACCTTTTTTACTGTAAATTTTACTATGGCTCTTAATTCACTCTTTTGCTAACAAAGTATTGCTTTAGTCATTGTGACACATAAAACAGATGTGGAAAAATCAATGGCATCCTAAAAGTAAACAGTGCCTCTCAATTTAGCTACCATACCTACATGAAACCATCCCTATAGCTCAAGATTAAAAGATCATGAAACAAGTCAGTCTTAAATATACATTGGTCTCCCTTAGAACATAAAGAAAAGAAACAAGGCTTGAAAAAGCAGATTATTTTTTATATGGCACTGCTTCCCAATTTAGGTTTATTGGTTTCTGATAGTCTAAGATGAAATAATTATACTTAATTCAAATGTGTTTTAGTGGAATTATTCCCCAGTATATTGTATGTCTTTGGAGAGGTGAACCAGTTGTGAAAAAATAAGTACTGGTGTAGTCTATTTAATGCTTTCCTGCTAACCATGTAGCAGCTTAACATTTTCAGAATTGTATCTCACTAACACTATTTAAATTCTGTATTTGGACATCATTACAGTGAATCTAACAACACATCTCATTTGTACTAGTAGAACTTTAATGAATTGGTGCGTTAAGGAGAAGTTAACTTTACTATAGTAAACAAGCTGTATTAGCTACTAAGGACCAATCCAATTCTCTCTGAATATTTTGAAGAGATTTTAAAAGTGACCTTACTTCTTAACAGAACCCAGAGCTTCTGTAGATTTCTGAGCCAACACTAGGGTTCCAGATTCTTTCATTTTTATTTCGTTGGTCTAACTCTGAAATCTGTATATTTAATAACATCACCATCAGTGCTGTTTCAGGTGTTCTTTGGATGAAACAGAACACAGTCTTAATCATTATTTCCCTCCTATATAAAGATTTTATATAGGAAATCATTGGCTTAGACATAGAGGAGAAGATGGATTTGATTTAAAATATATTTTACAAATAGTTTTTTTCTTTTATTTTAATTTTTATCTTATGTTTGAGAGAGAGAGCGAGAGATCACACAAGTGGGGAAAGGCAGAGAGAAAGGGAGACAGAATTTGAAGCAGGCTCCAGGTTCTGAGCTATTAGCACAGAGCCCGACATGGGGCTCCAACCCATGAACTGTGAGATCATGGCCTGAGCCAAAGTCAGACGCCTTACCTATTGAGCCACCCAGGTGCCCCTATAATAGCTGCTTTCTAAGGGAGACATAATGGTAAATTTTGTGGAAAATCCCAACTTCACTTCTCAGCATCCACCTAAATTTATAAAGAACATTTCTAACCTCGTCAAAAAACTATTTGTTCACAGATTACAAATCATTTATCTTATGTTGAACCTCATCCAGTTTAGCTCTACAGAAAGCATTTGTGTCATGCTTTTAAAGCTTGATCACCTGAGAAAGTAATGTAGTCTTGGCATAAATGTTGATGTATATCACATATTATGCATATTCAATGCAAGTAGGTACTGAAAGGGAAAATATGGGATAATTTGAGGTCAAAGAAAATATCATCCAAATGTTTACTGTAAAAAAAAAGGAAGGAAAGAAAGAAAAAGAAACACCCTTAAGCTTATTAGGAACAAACTTTCAGTTGTGTTCACATCATAAAATCTCGTAGCATGAAATAGTCATAGATGGTAACTTATTCTCATTTACATTTACTTGTGTCAGTGTGGAAATTCAAATTCTAAGCATTTACTACAAATTTATCCCATACTTGTCAAGAAACTAAATAACACTATTAGGAGGTACTCATATACAAGAGGTCGTATTTATAAATACACTTAAAAATATTGTTTTGAAAACCAATACATAAAAGCTTAAACAGATAGAAACAATACATATAAATTAATTATGATTATGTAATTTACCAAATATTCAGAACAGGATTGTGTGAAAGGACACATTGTCCTAAAGCAATGGTTCTCAAATGTAGATTGTGTCCAAATCACCTGGAAGGCTTGTGAATACACAGACCCTGGATCCCACCTGCACCATCCAATTCCTTGTGTCTTGGGAGGGGCTCAAGTACTTGCATTTCTAAGAAGTTCCCAGATAAAGCTGATGCTGCTTTTAATAACCGTCTTTTAGAGCTATTGCTTCAAACTGTGATTCCATTTTCAAAACTTTGCTTTTACACACAACTTTACCTAGAATATTAACAATAGAAGGGAATTTATGGATAACCTAGCATAGCATTCTAGATGTACCCTGTAGTGATTACCTTTTAGAGATTAGGGAACTGGGCTCAAGAGTATCAAGTGACTCAGTGAGTGCATAACCCCTGGCACTTGACACTGAAAATGAATTGAAGATGTGCGGGAAGGTTCATACTTTATTTATGTGTTTGTAAAAATGGCAAGACTTAGTAGAAGATATGAGATTCTGTGGGAAAAAAAAAAGGATTCAATGTGCCAGAGTGACCACAGATGATTAGAAAATGCATTCTAAATTCACATAAAGAATATCACTTGAAATCAACTTCAATTCTAGCTTTTACATGTTAAGGAGATTGGAAATAGTCATCTCCACCTTTACTAAATAAAAGCTGAACAAGCTAAGGATTAACAGTCTTTTCCCACCCATTAGAGAACTGAAGTCTCAATGCAAACCACCGCCTAGGACTCTGGAGAGAAAGACACAGACCAAAAAAAAAAAAAAAAGCCACTGAAGTCACACACTGACAGGAATACTTTAATGATGAGGATTGGCGGACTAACAAGAGAGAGAAACTTCTGGAGACCCCAGTCTTAGGGTAACTTCACACTTTCATGGGTTTACTTCCAGGAATTCCACCAGGTTCTTAAGGTAAAGAGCTAAGAAAAATCAGAGGCAGAAGGATGGAAACAGTAACCTTCAAAAATACACTCAGTATGTTTTCCTTAACAAAGGCTTACTCTTTATTGTAAAAGATTTTATAAGAGCCTTTTCTCACAGAGACTAAAGAACAATTATTCTGCCTATCATACTAATAATACCAATTGCTGGAGAAAATGAGCTCAGTGTTGGTGGGAATGTAAAATGGCCCAGCCACTTTGGAATACAGTGTGTAATTTCTTACAAAAGTAAAGAAAGTCTTATCACACTGTCTTGTAATTATATTCCCAGGTATTCACATAAATAATTTGAAAACTTATAGCCACACAAAACCTGTACAAGAATGTATACAGAATCTTTACTCTTAAACACCATAATTAAAAGCAACAAGAATATATATCAATAGAAGAATGAAGAAATATAGTGTGATATAGCTATATTATAGCATATTATTCAATGATAAAAAGTATGAGCTACCAAGCCATGAAGACACAGATAAACATCAGTAGATATTTTAAAATGTAAAAGCCAGTCTATCTATATACTGTATGATTCCCATTATATGACATTCTGAAAGGGCAAAACTATGGAGGCAATAAAAATTTATGGTTGCTGGAGGCTCTGGAGAAGGGAAGGAGGGTGACTAGGTGAAACATAGGGAATTTCTAGGTGATGGAACTTTTTTATGATACTGTAATGGTGGGTACATGATATGCATATATCAAAACCCAAAGAACTTTACAAGATATGCCTTAATATGTGTAAATGTGTTAAAAATCATTTAAGAGATGGGAGGTCACAGGATGGAATGCAGAATGTGAGAAAACAAGTCAACTGCATTACAAATGCATGAAACGATATCACTAAAGGGGATGGAGGGAAAGATGCAGCCCTAGAGAAACTTTGGAAATGAGTGCAAACTGTGAGATTAAAGGGAAAGGAATGGCAGATAAACATTGCACTATGGTTGAAAAAACTGTTTATTGGATCCACAGGTTAATTCTGATAGTGCCATGCTTGCATCCTGGAAATAAGCAACTGAGTAATGGATGGTAGGTTGTGAGCCAGGTTTCTCACAGTTTGCAGATAAGTAAGGTGACCAGTTTGCAGGTAAGTTAGGGTAGAATGATTCATAGGTAATGAATTATAGCTGGAGACAGTATAATCTTACAACTTAATTAGATGCATACATACATATTTGAATATAAATTATTTATAGCTACATGTATATATACAGAGTAGTGTTTATTTTCTTGCTATTTCAGCTAAAAGAGTTTGAAAATATCAACACTCCAGTAACAGTGTGGCCACCAATGCACATATCTTGGTTTTGAGTACTATTATCAAAAAAAAAAAAAAGAGTGAGAGTTTCTTGGAGAAATGTCTGATTTTAGAAATATAGAATAGACATATAATGCATAAGCTATACAAAATGAACTTGGAGCATCTTGCATTGCCAGAAATAACAGAAATGTGCAATAATAGTAATAAAAAATACCTACATGTACGGGATTATATCCAGGAGCCAACTGGAACTCTAAATTGCCAAAACTGGAACAATTTAAATATTAAAGTAATATTGGATAATAAACCAAAGCATAAGAATTTCATAGGATATAAATAAATGCTTTTGTAAATAAATAACTGGAAAAGACAAGCCTGTCTTGTAGAATAATTAATTCCATGTAATTTATGTGAATACTCCACACTCTTTAAGTGTGAGCTGTGTGTGGAGACTCTCTTTCAAAGAGTACAATACGGAAACACAGCAGGAGGAAGGTGTCTTTGCAGTAGAGTGGAGAAACCTGGCAAAGACTATCCCAACTAAGTAATCAAGGTCAACATCAACAATGATAAATCATACTGATAGTATGTACTCTTGATATGATGTGAAAAAAATGACGTTACAGCTATAGTCTTCTTCCCAAAAAATAATAACTTCAGTTTGATTATGAGAAAAACAGCAAATGAATTTCAACAGAGGGCATCCTGCAAAATCCGACAAAATCACATGCAAAAATAGGAAATTCTGAGAAACTCACAGGCATGAAAAGCCTAAGGAAATATAACAAGTGAATGTAACGTTGTACTCTGGAACAGAAAAAAGACTTTAGATAAAAACTAAGGAAATCTGAATAAAGTATATAGCAATAGTGTATCAATGTTGGTTATTAAACGCAACAAACATACCATTCTAATATAATAGTAATTATAAGTGAAGGAGTATATGTGAGTTCTTTGTACCATCTTCTGATTCTGTCTGTAATTTTGAAACTATTTAAAAATAAAGTCTAGAGGTACCTGGGTAACTCAGTCAGATAAAGCGTCCAGCTTTGGTTCAGGTCATGATTTCATAGTTCGTGAGTTTGAGTCCTGCATCAGGCTCTGTGCTGACCGCTCAGAGCCTGGAGCATTCTTCAGATTCTCTGTCTCCCTCTCTCTCTGTCCCTCCCTGCTTGTGCTCTGTCTCTCAAAAATTAATAAACATTTTTAAAAGTTTTAAATAAAGTCTATTAAAAACATTTGAAGCCTTTGTTAAATAGCTACATTACATAAAAGATGCATTTACATATCTGAAAAGTCTTATTATTCATGTGACTGTTAGATCAAAATCAAAATCTTACTACTTCCCTAGAGACATGCTATAAATGATAGAAATATCTACACCCAGATTCTTTAATGCATCTTTAAATTATTCTGTGTGCGGGAATGAATAGTTAATGGCTTTGCATTGTGTGTCTCTAAGTTTTGAAATCTTTTTCTCCTTCATACCTAAGTCCTCTAACCCTTTTAGAAGCTAAGTTTTGTCGTTCTAATATGACTGTAATTGCTGTATGCTACTCTACTCCCTATCCAACAGTATCGCCTCAGGGAAAGAAAGAGATAAGTGTCCTATTGAGTTTAAATAGATTTATTCTGCAGATATGCCAAACTACATTGTATTTTTTAAAAAAAACTGTAAAATGAATCTGAATCTGTTTCCATTGCTTCATTTTTATGATGGTGAGATTTTTTTGAATGTGATTTTGTGTGTGTGTCTTATATGAAAAATCCAAGAAAAACAAATAATCTTTTGGTAAGAACAATACACATCTGTCTCTGATTGTACTGGAAAGTTTATTTAATTAGGCAGCAGCTCTGCAATGCTTTCCCAGGAATGAATCATGATACCCACAAGAGAAATAGTTGTATAATGACCAGTAGCATCTTCTTGTCTAAAGAAGTAAATCACACATTTTAACAGTACATGGGTTGCAATCATTCAAATTTTATAATACATTATTGTAATTTTACCCACAAAGCAGATATATTTTATTTGAATAGTGGAAAATAGTATGAACAAGGACATGGAATCAATAGAATATATCATTTTCTTTTGTTTTAAATTGGCTAAGGTTTTTGGAAAATCTAATTCAAAGCTTTCAAATTTAATTCCAGGGCACTTTTATCGAATTGAATCTTTAAAATGTATAAATATCAAACTGTTCAGGTTGAGAGGGAGTGGAGGAGATGGAAAAGAAAAGTCCTTTATTCTTGTTCCTAACCACTCCATCACAGAATCTTTGCTAAAATCAAAACATGGACTTGAAATTAGTGACAAATCCAGTGCCTTCATTTAGCAATATGCTTATAATGGGATCCTTTTGAATAAAAAGGAAAGTCTGAAGGGAGGAGAAATGCTAAGCCATTGAGGGACTTACTGGTGGTCTTATGGTGGATGGCAGAAGTAAGCTTGATAACTATTCAGAAGTATTCACAGGGAATAGAGCCCTTGAGTCCATGACTGCTTGTCTTTCCACTACACCACATATCTTCAATCGTAATTACGATTATGAAGGAAAAAAACCAAAAACTTTTTAAAAATATATGACCTCATTTAAAGGAATTGAATTGCATAGATACATTTGGGAAAGTAATTTTTCAATTCAAAATCTCAAATTGTTCAATTATTTATTTTAAACTTCCCAAACCTCAACTAATATCACAATGCCTTTGTTACTTTACCAATTCTCTGTATCAGATCCATCTATTCTGTAATTCAGCATTGTTCTTACATCAAACTTGCATCAATGCCTTTTTACAGTTCAATAAATTTATTTTTAAAAAACCATGTATTCAATATAAATTGTCATTAATGGAAGTTAACTGTCAAAATAAAAATTATTAAAATCAAGAAAATTCTCTCTAGAAACTGTTACCTGTCAAAAGCTGCCCTTCCTTTGTGAAAAGCAAGATCAATATAGTCATCATTCAAGATTTTTTAAAGCAACTTTGAACCAAGCTGAAATTTCATTTTGGGTGATTGGAATAGAAGATTAGAGAGTAATCTTTCTAAAGTATAATTTGCTAATTTTCTTTCTCAATCTTCAGTTTTTCCACTTTTTCCAACTCCTCTAACACTCTAGCCACATGCTGTTCCCTGAAAACATGTATCATCACTTCACGTTCTTCCAAGAAGGATGAAAACACTTTCTTCAGTCTGAAGCCCTCCCCCTCCCCCTTTCACCCTTCCCCTCCCCTCCTCCCCTCTCCTCCTCCTCCTCCTCCTCCTTCTTCTTCTTCTTTCTTTTAACATTTATTTATTTTTGAGAGACAGAGACACAGTGTAAACAGGGGAGGGTCAAAAAGAAAGGGAGACAAAATCCTAAGCTGGCTCCAGGTTTGAGCTGTTAGCACAGAGACTGACACAGGGTTCAAACTCATGAACTGTGAGACCATGACCTGAGTAGAAGTCAGACACTTAACCAACTGAGATACTCAGGTGCCCCTGAAGCTTCTTCTTTACTCCAGACAGAGAACAAAATTGCAGTTGGATCATGGTAGTGACTTAGTTTCATAAAATTGATTTTTTTCCTGAGTTTAAAGCAATTTATATTTACTATGAAAAACAGGGAAAAACCCTAATAAAATTATTTTTTTAAAAATTATCTCAGGGCATTTGGGTGTCTCACTCAGTTGAGAATCTGACTCTTATATTTGGTTCAGATCGTGATCTCGCGGTTCATGGGTTCAAGCCCTGCATCAAGCCTGCACTGACAGTGCAGAGCCTGCTTGGGATTCTCTCTCATGTTTATACTGTCAGTGCAGAACCTTTTGAGATTCTCTCTCCCCCTCTCTCTCTGCCCCTTCCCCACTCTTTCCCTCTCTCTCTCAAAATAAATACACTTAAAAATAAAAAAATAAAAATTATCTTATACAAATACGGTTTCAATTTTTTAATGCAGCACCTCAGTATGTACAAAAATATTCACACATGTCTTTTACATAATGTGACCCTATTTACATTAGCATTTACCCTAAAACATGCAGTGAACATGTTTCTCTATCATTATTTTGTACCTATTTATTTTGTTTTTGCTGAATGAATGAATGTGTAAATACATACATAAGAAAATTCATGATCCTGTACTTTGATACCTTTTAGAATTAATGGCAATCATTGATGCAGGGACAAAGAAATTTAGCCACTCTGTTAATAACTACTTCTATTACTATGATGAGAGCTTTTGAAATTTGTTGCCTCAGATTGTGTGTAAAATGAAGGTGCTGGATATGTAATCTTGTGGTGCTGAAGGAAATGAGTCAGCCCATTAAAGGTTCTTGGTGGCAAGCAATAGAAAGCAGTTTTATAATTAAGCAGAAACTTAATTTTAGTCGGAATGATACCAAGGACTAATGAAAAATTGTTAGCAAGAATTGTAGTTAAGATTGCACAACTGAAATTGTGTGTTCAGGATCCATTCTAACCACTGTCACTATCACTGGATTCTTGCTGCCCTTGGGGTCTCTCAGTGCTGCCACTGTGAATAATTGGCCTATTTTGACAGTATCTTTGTGTTAGCTCAACAGAATTTTATGTCATGGGAGAGAACATATGATTGGCCAACCTTGTATGCCCACACTCAAGAACTAGGAAAACAGAATGTAGTATATTCATGTAATGAAAAGAAAAGGAAAAGAAATGAATGAAAAGAAATGAAATGAAAAGAATGAAAAAAATGGGAAAAGAAATGAATGAAAAGAAATGAAATGAAAAGAATGAAAAAAATGGGAAAAGAAATGAAATGAAAGGTAAAAGAAAAGAAGAAAATGGCGGGGGGGCGGGGGGGGAGGAAGAAATGCTAACATATAAGAAACACAGATGAGACTCTGTAAAGTTTTACCTACCTCTGCTAGGTAAAAGAAGCCAGATACAAGACGATACATACTATATGGTATATTTTTTTTATGAAATTCAAGAACAGGTAAAACCAATCTGTTAGTACTAGAAATCAAAGCAATGACTCCCTATGAGAGGTGGATAGTGACTGGAAGGGGTCATCAAGAAACTGTGGCATTATGGATATATTCTATATTTTGTTGTGGTGATGGTTATAAATACTAGTAGTTATTAGGGACAACAACAATAAAACTTTTGTTCAACCTTTTACCCAGTTGTTTTTCACACTGCACATTATTATCTTATCCTGATATGACATATTTACCAATACCAAGAGGGTTGAACTGGAGACTTATTGTGAAGCACTACTAAATTCTTTAATTTCCAAAGAACTTGACATAGTTCTTTTGATCCCACTTAAATAATTATTCACAATTATTCATCTCCATAATGTAGAAGAAGTGAGGGCTGTGGATTCTGCCTCAGACTATCTGGGTTAGAACTCAAGCTCTGCTACTGACCAATTGTGCAATGTGGCTGAGTGTCTTAACTTTTTAGTCCAGGTTCTTTGTCCACAAAAAAAGGCAATAATAATACCTACATTTTATAATAAAGTTAATACCTGAAATGTGGAAACAATTCAATGTGTATTAGCTGTTATTATTTGACAATCATCAATTTCTAAAATGTCTTTGATCCTTTTTATATTGCCCTCTGATGTGACCATAAAAATGGAAAGACAATGAATGAATTTATGAGAGGTAAGTCATTGTAAATCTCTTCCAAATGAAGAGCCCAAGGTAAAAGCTGACTTTAGAAGAGCAGACAGTTTGACCTTGGCCTGAATTTCCTTTCAGAACCAATTCTCAAAGGATGCTGCTGGGAAGAACTAGCCAGGAAATATTGACTGGTATTTTGGAGAGATTCTGTAGTTGAATTTACTTTAGCAGGGCAGAAAACGAAAGCTTGTCAAGGGGATTCATGTCACAAATCAGCAAGATTCTCAGAAGCTATAGCAACAATATTTGCTTACTTGTTAAATAAGAAGTGTATTTACTCATTAGCAGGCATTTTGATCAACATACATAGTAAGCACCTTATTGGAAATTGGAGATTTGAGTTTTAAATATAAATAAGGAAGAATAAAGGCACTGACATTTCATTTTCAGTTGGTGAGTAAAAGGAGATTTTCAATAAACAGCATTTTCTATAAATACAATCCAAAACATAAAAACGTTTAAAATTAAAGCTGTAGTTAAAAACCCTAGAGTAGCTAAAACTTGTCATTAAAGCTCTCTTCCTTTCTGGAGTTATTTTAGTTTTTCTTATTACTGATTTCTACTTTCTCTCATTCTTGTATGTATATCCTTCCTCACCTAGACACCTTATGTATTTACAGTGTAGTCCATTGTGTTCCTTCCCTTAGGGGAAATGTGATTCTGAATGGTCCCTGACTCATAGAGGGATTTTATATAATATATTCTGGCTTTGTTAATATTTGGTGTGTGACCTTGGACGCTTTAACATCTCTGTATTCCAGCTTTTGTGTCTGTAAAACTGGGAATTTAATAGTATCTCCTCCTAGATTTATTGCCATAATTAAGTGAATTCATATATGCGAAGTGCCTAGAACAGTGATAGTAAGAATTATAAAGGTGTTATTCATCTCATCAGAGATGAGGTTATTTGCACTACAAGTAATCAATATTATTTTTATTATGAAAACTCCTATAAGTATTTATGTTTTATGGGAGAATCTCATGGAAGAGAACTTAGATGATTCAATGGATAGAGTCTTGGTTTGAGTACAATATTTGATAGGCATTGACCTGCCACAGAATCATATCACCTACTCCATCCATTCATGAAGCCATACCTTTACATAATAAATGTGTTGTTTATTCTTCATACAATGGATAGGATAAAAGAAGGTGATATTTATAGCCCTGGATTGGTAAAATCAACTACTGTTATTTGTTGCTTCTTTCAGGTTGCCTCAAAGAATACTTTAAAAATTCATATTTTAGATGTCTTTCAATCTTGTGTATTCAGAAGCCATAGGGAGACTATAAGATTAAGTCAAAAGTGCTATTGTACAATATTTAAATTTCTTTTTATTCTATTTAATTTTATTCTATTATAGAAACTATACAAATAGTGATAAATTTTGAGGCAAGTGAAGATTAATTTATATCCATTAGGAAAAGGGTATATTCACATGTTTTGAGCATCTACTTTATATCACACATTATGATAACAGCAAAAGTACCATCCAAAGTAATCATCATTTTTGATCATTAGGTAAAAAATTGCAGGATTATGAATGTCTGGCATATTTAATGGTCAAGGATAGGAGATGGCAATTAATGTAAGAATCATGGCTTCCCCTCTATTCAGGACCAGTGATGTTTTAAGACCGGCCATTGAAAACCCAGAAGTAAAGTCTTCATTATGAGATAAATGACCCTTATTCTGTAGCATCTGACTTTTAATATTGTGGCATCACAGATTAAAAATACACAAATGGACAAGCAAACACACACTTACCTCTCATCCTCCCTTGCTATCTAGTCCTGTCATCCCAGTATGATCCTTCCCGGACACTGTACCTTAGAGTATATCTGCCTCCAGGTTTTTTCAAGTTAAGTGTAGGATCCTCAGAGAAGACCATCTATGTACATTTCCAAGTTTCAAAATATGAAAGAGCCTTCATGATAAGCAGATTTATCCTATTCAAGTCTTCAATTCTCCTAAGACTATTGACTCTCTCTCTCTTTCTCTCTCCTGATCCAAAAGTTGCCATAATACACAGCCTCTGTTCTAACGGGCTCCAATTTCATGTTTGACATTCATTTGTTCACTCATACAGTCATTCATTCCTTTCTTAAATAAAGATTTATTGAAAGCCTACTCTATACCAGGTAATGTTCTAAGTATTAGAATATGACCACAGTCTGAGTTACTGGCATATAATAATGCATGCGAGAGAGAGAGAGAGGGAAGGAAGGATGAAAGGAAGGAAGGAAGAAGGGAAGGAAAGAAGGAAGGAAGGAGGGAAGGAAGGAAGGAAGGAAGGAAAGAAAGAAAGAAAGAAAGAAAGAAAGAAAGAAAGAAAGAAAGAAAGAAAGAAAGAAAGAAAGAAAGAAAGAAAGAAAGAAAGAAGGAAAGAAAGATGTTGAGTTTGTTTTTTGGGGAGCTGGAACAAACTTTTTAGGATTAGACATATGAGAGAATGCAGGGTGGTATGAGATGGTAGAAGTAATTGGTAAAGAATCTTAGGGTCAATTTCAGATCTAATAAAGCAAGAAACCTTGGAAGCAACCGTCAAACTAGTTCCTAGACATCTACTGTACAGGGCAAAGATGCCATAAGACAGATGATGTAGATATGATGAGAACATTCTAAAAATTAGAAGTGTGGGCTTTTGGGAGGTTATGAGGGCAGAGCCCTCAGGAAGGGAATCAGTGCTCTTATAAAAGAGGGCCCAGAGAGCTCCTGCTCCCCTTCCTCCATGTGAGGATACAAGGAGTCTGCAGTCCAGGACTCTTACACAACCATACTCATACCCTGATCTCGGACTTAAACCCTCCAGAACTGTGAGAAATTTGTTTATAAGCTATCCAACTTGTGTATTTTGTTATAGCAGCCCTGACAGACTAAGGCATATGAAAAACATTTTGTCCCCATATTTTCCTTTCTCCATTTAAACAGAGTCTAGGTAAAAAGTATGAGATGTAGAATTAAAAAAAAGCACATGAACATTTGATAATTTTTTTTCCAGAAGTTTAGGCCCTTTACATTAAAGGGCCATAACATGGAGGGAGTTTGGACACAGATAATATGTTGCAAAAAAAAAAAAAAAAAAACATTAAGAGAAAATATTTTTTCTTTTGCTGGGGTGGGATTTTTTTTTTTTTTTTTTTAATGTTTTATTTATTTCTAAGAGAGAGAGAGAGTGTGAGCAGGGGAGGGTCAGAGAGAGAGGGAGTCACAGACCAAAACAGGCTCCAGGCTCTGAGCTGGCAGTCAGCACTTGGTCAATTCAGTCATTAACAATTCTTTGGCCAGTTACTATGTGCTAAACCCACTTCTGGGATCTGAGATACAGAACTAAATAAAGCAAATAGAAGAAGCCGTTTCTATTGAACATAGAACACTTTCCTTTGGATGGCAGTGCACCCACCCCATGGAACATCTCCAGGAAAAACTTATTGAGGCACGCTACTGTAAGTCAAGAAATTAAGAAATATTTATGGATTATACTATATCTACAGTAGTATTCAAGGTAATGTAAATTTTGTCTTATTTGATAGAAAACTCTAATTTCATAGACTACATTGTGTGATTTAAAAATATTAATATTTCTGTTTCTCAATTAGTTACGTTTTTCCCTGTCTCTGTCTCTTTTTCTCTTTCTTTCTGCCTTTCACCCTTCCTTTCTCTACTTCCCATTCTTTCTTTCTATGAAGACTTCTGCAATGCTTTGAAATAAGTACCTTTAATACTGTTATTTTGGGAAATACTAATGTAGAACAAAAGCTTAACTAGGAAAAATTGTTCTGATCCATTTATTATAACAATAGTTATATTGTTGTATATCAGAGTGTAAATTTCGTTTGAATATAACTAGTATTTGAAAATAGTATTTGATCTAATTTCTGAGTCATAGTTTGGCCATTAACATTAAGTCATTCTTTTTCTACTTCATAAATCAATAATCTCACATCTCTCTTTAGACGGAATTGAAAGCCGGTTTTTATTTTCTGTTCTTGATAAAACGTCCTTTCTAGTTCAGGAATCTGAAAACCTTCACAGCGCCAAATACCAAGAGCAATATTACAGCGTGGAGGGTGATCTTTCTTTTTTTTTTTTTCATCCTTTGGAAGGGAAGCCATACAAAAGCACAGTGGGAGAGCCCTTTTCTGCATACACAGAGTGCTCAATCCCAGGGCCTCCTATTTACAGTAACTGATGAAGGATTGAAAAGAGGATCTTGCTGAGAGCACCTCCTTCACGCTCACCTGATTGATTAAAAGGAATGTGTTTGGCTTAATGGCTCAATAATAAAAACCAAAGTAGATGTCATTACGCATTTTGTGCTTTCTGATTAGTAATTGTCTCAAAAAAATCAGAAAATAAAGTTTTCTTCTTCCAAAACATTGTCAATATGCTTCAAGCAGGTGAAATCTGATGACGAAGAAGTATTTAATCTAAAAGCAGATGAAATTTATTTTTTGTATATATAATTTTCTTTTGTTGACCATTTTAGAAATTGAAAACTTGTTTCAAGTAGGTTTGCCTTCTCTCTCAAATATAAGGTTCATAAAGGCAGAGACTAAACTGTATGTTTTTAGTGTATTTGTTAAAGAAGTTAGCATAATGGACCAGGCTCATAACTGCTTCTTCAAATAATCTGAATCTGTCTCTCTGTTCCTACCCCCAAATCCTCAGTTCATTGTGATATTTTCTCCCCCTCAAGAAAGGACTGTAAAGATTTTTTTTTTTTTTTTGGTCCTTTGGTCTGATAACAGAAGAGGCCCTGATCCCCTTCTCCAGGGACTTGGGACTGCCACGAGGCCATGTGACAGCTGCTGCCTTTCCTTCTGCCTGATGGTGTTCCACTATGCCGTGGGGAGGCAGAGCCACAAATGGTACTTACTTTTGGCTCTCAGGCTCAGAAATGCTTCTCTCGAGTCCTCCAATTGGAGAGCTACACGGCCACCGGGTTTTTCCACAACTTGAATTTAAACCCTTCTTCTCTGTAAGTGTAGAAGTTTGACTCCTTATTTGCATAAAATTCTGCATCAGTCTTTCCACATTCTAAATTGAATGACAGATGATTTATTTCCTTAGTGAAAGAGATAGAAAGGTATTTGGAAGAAATCAGATCTAGTGATATAAATTCATGTTTTCTGTTTTTGTGGTACCCGGTACTTTTTTTTAAAATTTGATTTTCTAAATTGTATACCTCCAAAATCTGTTTTCTTCCTTTGCCCCCTTGCTTTTAGTTTTATACACCTGCAAAATTATTAGCTTTTTGAAAAAAAAAAGAATTATAGTTTTCAATGCATGCACTCCTTCATATTTTCATGTATTCATGTTTAACTCTCTATTAAAGATGGGATCACAAATGTGACACAAACACAAAAGTTCCCTTTAAAAAATCTTAGTATTTTAGAGATGATCCTGTTATATTTTCATTTAAGATAACTTTCAGTGACATTAACTATTTCATCAGGGTTTTGTGTTCAGGACACATTTGCTATTGGTTTAAAACATAACATTTAACAGCTACAAATTATGATATAAATTCAAGTATAAATTCCCCTGCTAATAATTTTAAAATAAAAACATATTATTGAAAATAAATCTTGGGGCACCTGGGTGGCTCAATTGGTTGAGTGACTGACTTCGGCTCAGGTCATGACCTCATGGTTCGCGGATTCCAGCCCCACATCCCGCTTTGTACTGACAGGTAGCTCAGAGCCTTCGGATTCTGTGACTCCTCCTCTCTCTGCCCCTACCCTGTTCATGCTCTGTCTCTGTCTCTCAATAATAAATAAATGTAAAAAATTAAAAATAAAAAGAAATCTTAATTCTGTGATCAAAGTAACCTCAGAAATACCACTTTGCATATTTTTATTAAGACACACTAAGTCAGTAGTACAGAACAGATTCCCTGGCCTAAAGAATGAAATGGGCAAGAGGTGCTACAGGTGCTCAAGAGGAATAAAAAGAAGCAATAACATGATAAAGCCCCTGGCACAAAAGGGATGTAAAATGTTGTAATCACTGATTCTTATGTGCAGTCTTGTTATCTACAGAAACATAGAGATGAAAATTTGCTACTAGCAAGCGGGAAGTTTACTGGAGTGTCAGCAAAGCATGCCACTGTTGCCAGAGGAAATGGGGAATGAGAAAATATTATTGTTAATTACTCTTGCTAATTAGAAGATGTGTATGTTGTAACATATTTCGTATTTCATATAGGACCAACCTGAATCTCTGGTGCCAACATTCTTGTCTACATCGCTGTTGCCTCTTACACCTGCCTGGATAGAGGTAAGAAAATGTGTTTGTGTGGGAGGAAGGAGATCAAGAGACAGACTCTCCAGAGGGACTCTCCCCACTTGAAACTAATTGTGAAAATTACATTTGGTATATAAATTAAAAACAGGTAGAAATCTGTCTAATTATTTTTCTTAAAAAGATTCTCCCTTGCTATAGAATCCTTGCTATTCTTTCTCAAATCAGTTATCTAAAATACTATTATACAGGTACAATGAGACTGCATTCTAGGAAGAAGAGTAGAAACTATCAGTTTGTAGAAATATATATATGTCTTTCAAAATACTCCTTTATATAGGGTCATAATAAAATATTAAAATGCTATGAATTTATAATCAAATCAGGCACCAAAGAAAATCACTGAGGAAAATACTGCTCTTTGGCTTAAATATAAGGCACCAAATGTTAATATTTAACTCTGTGATTTTATTTTATTTATTTTTATTTTTTTTAATGTTTATTTTTGAGAGAGAGGGAAAGAGCATGGGAGAAGGAGGGGCAGAAAGAGAGGGAGACACAGCATCTGAAACAGGATCCAGGCTCTGAACTGTCAGCACAGAACGTGACACAGGGCTCAAACCCACAAACTGTGAGATCATGACCCAAGCTGAAGTCAGACTCTTAAGTGACTGGGCCACCCAGGTGCCCCTAACTCTATTATGTTAGATACCAACATAATCTCTATCTATTTGATTCAAACATCCAATTGATCTTGGCTTTTTATTATTTGTGTATCAACAGAGATGACTGGTTATTTAAACCAACCCACAAAGTAATTCTTTCTTAATATTCTATCCTATTTCATTTCAAATAAGTATTATCTTAGTTTATTGATATTAATAACACTAGTCTTTTGGAGGGTGACTACTCTGTTGGGAAACACACTTTCCAGAAATGTTCTGTAATTCTTAGAGTAGTTGAAAAAATGTGATGAAAATAATTTGCAGCTAAAGGTAGTTCAATTAGGTTTCTCAATAATGCACATTGCAGTTTCTAAGTGGTAAAGAGAAGATAGAAACCCACTTGTGTCATATTCTAAAACTCTTATTTTGTCTTTACACCAGACTGAATTATTGTATTTCATGGTTTTAATTCTTGCCCAAATAAGGTGACAATGTCTTTCACCTCACCTCTTCAATTAAAAAAAAAAAAAAAAGTTAAAACAGATACTAATCAGTTAATTTTATATCTTGACACCATTTTTCCATCCAGAAATATCTGAAGGAAATTTTGTTGGAAGAATTGAGGAAGGCTGAAATAGAGCCTAGAGCCACCGAAGAGGTCATGGCTATAAATATGTGAATGGTATGCATTATACTTTCATGGTCTAGACTCAAGGATATTTGAAGTCACTAGTACAATCTTATCTGGTGTTGTAGATATTTGGATTTGAAAATCTTGCATTGGAAATGCCAAGATTGTTGACTTCTCCTGGAAATAAGGGCAGAACAAGTTAAGGACTGGAGTTACATATTTGGCAAAAAAAAAGCCTGGATGAAGAATCCAGCTAAAAATAAAGGCTCAGCCCAATTTCTAAGATTTTTAAGATGTTTTCCAACGCAATCACGGGTATACTTGAAAACATTAGGAACATGTGGGGCACCTGGGTGGCTCAGTCAGTTGAGTGTCCGACTCCAGTTCAGGTCATGATCTCACGGTTCATGGGTTCAAGCCTCGCATTGAGCTGTGTGCTGACAGCTAGCTCAGAGCCTGGAGCCTGTCTTCAGATTCTGTGTCTCCCTCTCTCTCTGACCTTCCTCTGCTCATGCTGTTTCTCTCTCAAAAATAAATAATAATTTAAAAAAAACATTTTAAAAAAGAAAACATTAGAAACATGCATAGTTTTCTAACCATACTGTTTAAAATTATTCTAGTGTCCAGCTAGACTACTGGTGTTCTAATGAACCTCACTTCCCATTTAGAAACTTTGATGGCTTCTATACTTAAAGCCACCAAAATGAAATCTATATTAGAATTGGTTCTAAGTAGACATATAAAAAGATTAACAAAAGGCAGTTATTTAAGAATTCTCACTGGTACATTCTAAATGGCTCACAAGGTTTTAAATGTGATAGTGACCAGAACTCATGTAGACTGTACCCTTTGGTAGAAACTAAATACCACTCTCCATCCAAATTTCTTGCATTTTGAACTCTAAAATTGCCATATACGGCCAATTTTATAGCTTATTTGAGAGACAATTTCCAATTTGTTACTGGGTGTTGAAGGAGACCATTCCTGCCAATACAATATATCAGATGATTTTAAGAACGAAAGTAGCTATCATGTCGCCGGTAGTGTTGGAAAAATTCCATAGAGAGAACAGTGTAACAATGTTCACAGACCAAGTGGAACTGATAGATCCAGAACCATGATCCGGAAAGTCTCATCATGAGTCCATGCAGACCTGGTTTCTTCACCGCCTTCAGAGTCCCATGATAGAGCCCTTGAGAGATCTCCCTTCCCCCATCTCAGTATGGTCTACACCCTATGTTTCCTTTTCAGCAAAGCCCATCATGCTGTTTGGTCCACAATTAGTGTTCTAGAACTTAGGGTTGAATGGCTGTTTTGGAAATGGGTTGCAGTATACTTGAGAGACAGTATAAAACCATAGTGGGGAAGGAGAGGAGACAGTTCACACTAGGTGAAGCTGAGAGCAAGTCATTTAATAGACACAGGTGATATTTGGCTCCCACAGAGAGAATACCACTTGTAGACCCTTGTGCTGTAGCCAATGGCCTTAGAGTATAATGAGACAGAGAAGTTCTAGCTAACTAAATGACAAAGTCCACTGCTATAGATGTCTCCTTGGGAATTTACAGGAAGATTCAAGGTAATTTGTGTAGAAGTCCTTGAAANAAATTTTTTTTTTTTTTTTTTTTTTTTTTTTGCCTGCCGAGAAGAGATGCTGAAAAGAGATTGGAAACCAACAGAGATACCTTAGTCAGATCCCTAGAACTAGTATCCTGAGTTCATGAAATGAGTATGCATAGGTATGATCAGGCTGTGCAAAGTAGAACTCAAATCAAGTAAAACCACTAATGTGGTAAGAGACTCTGCTCTCTGCTGGTACCAACAGGAAAGGCATCTCCTTAAGATGGCCCTAGATAATTCTCTTACTGCTCAGAGGCCCGCACTTTAGAATTTATGGACTCCTGCCAGTAGCCACGGGGGTGCTAAAACTGGGTATTTTTTAGAACTTAGAGTTTTCGTTTTGCTTATCCTATGTGTCTTCAGTTTCAGAAGCAACTGTGGAAAACATGATTAAAGTTTGCGATACCAAACAGGCTATTGCTTTGGACTGCCTGTTTCTTCTGATCAACATACACACTTTAATTTACAAATGTTTGGCTGTAAGTAGGAAACTATTTTAAGCAAGATATGTTATATTCCTTCATACCCTCTGAGTAGAGGTTTCATTGACTACATAATTTTAAACATCTTGTTACTTAAAAGGAGTGATGGGAAAGGTTTGAGAGACTAGCTGAGGCAATTAAATGAATATGTCCTGACGATGAATTTAGAAGACATGAAGAAAAGTACTCCACCTGGAACTCCATTAGAATCTGGAGATAGGATTGAGGTGTTGAGTGATAATGCAATTATACAACTTTTTATCTCTCCAACCTTGCAAAAGTTTTCTTTTCACCTACTTGACTTGGTTACTCTAAGACAACAGCTGCATTTACATACACCAAGATCGAGAATGATATTGATGCATAAGACACAATATCTATTAGCTAAATCTGTCAGTTAACATTTCTAAATGAACTTTAGAGTGGGTAACATTTTGGCCCTTGTAGCTAATTTAGATATAATTATGATTATGTCTTCATTACCAAGTGGCAAGGACAGTCTAACAACTTTTTACCTATCAAGGCCTAAGACTTCTTCCTGGAAACAGTATGAAGATAGGACCGGGTGAGCCACTTATTGGTGTTTTTGTCTGTCTATAAGTAAGAATTATGACCAAACAGAGCACCCTATCAAGGAAGAAAGGATATGGTTTAAAACAGGTAATGAAAGACAAATGAAATTTATAGCAAATGGGAAGGACACCCAGTGTTTGTTTGTAATTCCAGGGAAAGATGCAGTAATTTTATTCCCATAAGAGTGTCTCAGAGCAAGAGAATAATACTAAGCTATCTCTAAGATCCAGTATTAACTAATGGCAAATATGGGAAAAGTCATCTGATCTGTTTCATACAAAGAGTGAAAATTGACATGTGCTGATTTATGAGCTCTTCCTAAAAACTCTATCTGGATAGCCTGAGGAGAAAAGATCACAATGCACACCTAGGATTAAACTAGTTAGAAATAACACTGGGTGCATGATTTGTGGACTATATTTACTCTTTTGGCTCTTTTAAAATATACTCTGAGATGAATATTACACTTGAATTATGCTGCTTACCTTC
This sequence comes from Crocuta crocuta, assembly GCF_008692635.1. NCBI lineage: Eukaryota > Metazoa > Chordata > Mammalia > Carnivora > Hyaenidae > Crocuta > Crocuta crocuta. Next base: position 7,355,438 of record NW_027531917.1, on the reverse strand, counting down.
TGAACATGGTGTTGATTTGAAATGAGTTGACAAATAAAGGCAGCTGCCTAGGTGTGATAGGAAGCCAATTGCTACCGCCTTTCCAAAAGGTGAGTGCTTGACTTGCTCCATTGAACGTACTAAAATGTGAATGTAGATCAAATACCTTTAAAAAAAAGTGGCATGGAAACAGGATAACCTTAAGGGGAGGGGATTCAGGTTTATAACGCAGTAATACATCACAAATAACTCCCCTTTGGAGGTGCAGATGTATCATTGATGGCAACCCATATTGTATTGTTTTTAGAGTTAGACTCTGCCCAGTGGAGAGTTTCATGGGCTACACAGTTCTTCTGTCTTATGACAAAACACCCTACAGTAACAACATTTATGGTGACTTCATGACAACTGGACATATTAAACAGGATGCAAAATGGGAATTTTAGTTGACTTATGATTTTGGGATTTAATGGATGCTCTATTTCAGGAGAATGGCATCAGCAGTCATTTTGGAATGATGAATAATTTGTGAGGTGGCTAGTTATATCATTAAAGTGATAAAACACCAACCTCATTAATAGTTCTGATAGAGTGCTTAAACCTTCACTCAGGAAGGACAGTATGGATTCTGGTGTATTTAAAGATCCATAGCCAGTAAGGTTAATGACCTAGGATAAGGTGGCATATATTGGGGGACACTATGGATAACATAAACAATGACAATGCCCCAGGGGAGTAAGGCATGATTGTTTCTCTCTAATGTCTCAGATGCAAAAGATGAAAAAACAAACTCCTCCCATGATTCAACTGGGATTGGACACATAAAGGATCAACACCATTTTGTTCTTATTTGGGGAGAAATGGGTAATGCATTATAGTATCTGGGAAACTATATCTGTAAAAGCTTATATTATGACATTCAGGATCTGCACATACCCATAAGCCAGATAGAACCTACAATTTACTAAATAATGGTTTCTGATAGCCATCCTAGTCACTGGAAACATGGAACAGATCACTTCCACTGGGAATGAACAGAATATGATAGTGTAACTTTTAAATCTCTAATGTCATGGCCGTGTGATGTAATGAAGAATTTGCAGATAAATTAATAGAATTAAATAGAACCAAACCTATTTACGTAGTACCCTCTCTACCCCCCAAAAGAGGAAATATTAGGCATACTGATTTGAAATCCACCAATGATATAAAAATTATTGGCCAGGAAAAAAAGTGAAATTGGTCTCAAGAAGTTGATAATAGCAGTATTACCTTTCTCAGAGCTAAGGTGTGAACGATCGATTTAGGATTCTACTTCCTTGTAAATATGCTGTGATGTTTACTAGTGGAAGGATAAGAGTGGTATTCTCTACTGAGAAAGAAATGGCTTTTTATTAGGATCTGCCAATATGCCTAGAATCGTACTTGTATGTACACTTGAGAGTTTATGGATTCTTTTGGGGGAATAGCTGACTGGAGAATAGGAGGTAGGAATGTAAACATCTTTTATACATGAAGCTGAGGAGCCCCCAAAACAAATGACTTCTTTTGAGAATGTTTTCATGCACATTGTTTATACCTTGCCCATTAATCCTCAACCACAATGCATAGTAAAGTGGGAGTGATGATTTTTCCTTTTCTGAATCCATGTCTGAAAGATCTGGGTTATTTCACATAGATTGTGTTTATCTGATGAATAGGATCCTTATCTTTGCTTATGGCTAATAACTATGATTTTTATGAGTCTTTGAAAATCAATCTTCTGTGTTATCACATCATGAATTTAAATATCATCTATTGAATAATGTCACTTTTTTCCCAGCTGAGACCTATGTTCTGAGCTGCTGCAGACTCATAAATTTGTTTAATTGATATATCCACTTAAATCTATCACTTATCTCAAAATTATATTACTTGATTTGTACCTCCCCAATCTATGTCAAATCAATTTTTTTCTCTTTCTCCCCAGTTTATGATGATTCACCCTCTCATTTATTTTTCCCTTGCCATTACTCAGAGAACACAAAATCCCAGATTCCTCATTAAACTATTTTTAACATGTCTATTTTTCAATATCTCAACTTCCTATACCATAAGTGCAAAATATGAGTTTCTCTCACATAGATCAACACAGATAATCAAGTTGGGCTTTCTGAGTTCCCATTTGTCCGTCAGTCTCTACGTTGTAATAAACATCAATGGAAAATGTAAAAGGTGTTAAGCAATTTAGTAACTCTGGCTGACCTGAAATAGCAGCCACCATATCTCTGCAATTTATGTGGCATCATTAATCTTAGGTGAAGGGAATCTTAGATAAAGAGGGTAAAAATCCAAGATGGGAAAGGCCAATCTGAGTACAAGAGCTTTAAACTTTTTATCTCACTTAGTTCTTGCCACACTCAATTCTATTATATACTATTATTATTACTATTTTGTAGATCATGAGACTGAAGCACCTACAGATCAATGGTACCAGAATTCAAAACCATAGCAAAGGCTACTGCAGAGAATGATGATGAATGGAGAAGGAAAGAACAAGAGAAAGGGAGGCAGAGAGACTCAAGAGTCTAAAGTAGGAGACTGAGTAACAGAGAAGCAACAAATGGAAATATATGGAACAACAGTTTACAAGACAATGGGCATCAGAGAATAACTCCTGAAAGATGGAAACTAATATATATACATATATATATGGAAACTAATATATATAGTATTATAAAACATATAAATATATATACATATATATGCATATATATATATACACACATACACACACACACACACACACACACACACACATATATATATATATATATATGAATGATGGGTAAAGTAAAATAAGTAAGTGTCCCAGTGGACTGTCCCAGGTATAGAAAAACTAAATTCTCAAACTGTTAAAACTATGATTTTTATATAAGTACTCAGTATATGGCTAAATTCTACTAAGCCCGTTAAGCATGGAATCAGAACGGCAAAAGCCTTGGTTCAAAAGGGATATAAATAAAAGGCAAAGGAAAATAGAATAACACCGCTCAAAGACATCCAAAACTAGTCAGTATCCTCAAAGAGAATTAAATTGTAACCTTTAGAAATAACTTTACCAGATGAGGAATCATTTTCACATTATTGATTGTCTACAAATTAATCACTAAAGTAGAGTTTGGTTTCCAATCAATAGCAAATAAAAGTCAAACAAAATTGGATTCTTCTAGACAATTAACTCTTAGGTGATTTTGTTTGGCCGTGTTCTAGCATGATTTTGAAGGGACATGCAATCTTTTTCCCCCTTTATTTCCAAGTTTTGAAATTTATTTAATTATGGGTATTATTGAGTATGGGATAAGGTGATGACTGAGGGCTTACTTATTAGCAACTTATGGATTTGACCATTAAAGTGAGTTCAGAATAGTGCAGGCTGGATGAAGTCTAGGAGTATTTAGACCTGTAATAATCAATAAAAGCCACTATATTAAATAAATTTATTTGTAATAACTAAATATAAATGTCACTAAAATAAAAATTCTTGTGGAATTAGTTTATCTGTATATCTATATTATCTGTATATCTACATTATATGTTTATATATTAGGAAAATAACAACAATAAACAGTTTCTTTTTTTTAAATGCTTATTTATTTATTTTTGAGAGAGAGGGCACAAGCAGGGGAAGGGATGAGTAGCTGAGAGGGAGACACAGAATCCAAAGCAGGCTCCAGGTTCTGAGCTGTCAGGACAGAGCCCAATGTGGTCCACGAACCACGAGATCATGCCCTGAGTCGAAGACCAACGCTTAATGAACCGAGCCACCCAGGCACTCTGATGAACATTTGTTGTTAAACACTTAGCTAGTTGAATGAGAAGTTATACAATTTTTTTTCTCAAACTATTTGTGTTAGCATTGCAGTGAGAACTGTTGGTCCCTTTAAGATTTTAAGATTTCTGCCAGTTAACTCATTATTCCCTCCAGGAACAGTCTCATTTTTATCTCATTTCTTTCAATGTCTTGGTTACCTCAACTGGCTCTGCTTATTATATTGCTACAAACTAAGGTTAGGTCCAGCAATTCAGTGAGACTTCTCTGGTCAAGTTGCCAGCAATCAATTAATTGCTAAACCCCACCAAATGAAAAAGGAAAAAAAACCACTTCTTAACCTACTTTTCCTTTTTACTATCATAATAGATTGTACTTATCTCCAAGAGGATGCAAAAACACTTGCAGTTTTATAGTGTTTCCTGGAGGATGTTTCTTGGAAGGAAGAAAATGTTCATTACTTCTTATCATTATCTCAATCTAATGCAAAACTGTTACCTTCACTGGCATTTATTCAATGAATACCGGTAATTTTAAGAGATAGGTTAGTTAAGGATGAAAGCTTATATCTCGTGGGTGAGTATTGCCCACAATTATGAAGGAAACAGTTTCTTGAGAAGATTGGAACACTCTGCATTTGACTAGCTAGTGGTAGCATTCTAATTTAAGATTTTTTTTTTAACTTCTGGAAGCTCTCTAGTGTTATCTGTTAAGTCTACCATTTCAATTATAAGTTTTTCTATGGTCTTGGCACTCTGTTTGGAAATCAAATGCATATAATTAAATGAAGATTATGGAAGGAAAAACACTAACCTTTGCTTGCTTGCTTGCTTGCTTTCTTTCTTTCTTTCTTTTTTTAAGATTTTATTTTTAAGTAATCTCAACACCCAACATGGGGCTTGAACTCACAACCCCTGAGATCAAAAGATGCCTGCTCCACCCACTGACCCAGCCAGACACCCCTAACTTCCTTTTGTTTCTTTATCAAAATTTGTCATTATAACTCATACTAATGCCAATTGATGTCTATTTTATAGTTGTAGTTTAAATATTATAAATGAACAACATACGCCTGTGTATTCCAATAGAAATCTCAAACGTGACATAAATTAGTCACTGCTCCATATGTGACCAGTTACCACAAAGAACATAAGGTACAAATTGTGGAGTTTGGTCTTTGTTTACAAGTAAATTAATATAAAAATTTTATTTTCCGTGAATTTGAACCAGTGTCAATTTTTCAAGCTCTTTTCACCTTGTGCTAAATGAGAACATCATCCCTAATATTGCTTTGCTCCTCTCTATTTTCTGTTGGATGAATAAGCCTACCCTTTTTCAAATATGATTACCCTCTTCTTCAGTTTTACTATTCCTGTGGAATTAGATCACCTTATCAAGTACAGCAGTTCAATAATAGCCTTCCTTAAATAGGTACATGAAGGTCAACTTGAGACTTCCTTCTCTACAGGGATCAAAAAGAGGTATGAAATGCCATTACAGCCTAAATTCTGATTGTCTCTAACCAAGCAGAAGGTGTTTTTCTAAATAAATCTCAGTTTATAACAGATGGCTAAGTGCAAGCAGAAAGAAAATCAATAAGAAATGTGAAAACAACCATAAACCAATGAATATTAACAGCTTAATATTAAAGGGATTATATTAATTCATAGTAATTGTATATATTATTATTTCAAAACTCTAATTTTTAATAAAGGATATATTATTGTCATGTGACAAAGTTTGTTCTTTCAGTACATACTTATCTCTGACATCTGTTTTCACATAATTGTACACTAAAGCAGATTACAGTATGACTATAAATAAATGGCATGCTTATATTTCTGCATATTTTCTAAGCCTTGTGAATATACCATTTATTGCTCTTATAACTATCAGAATGTCAAGAGTTTTCAGCTCAACCACCTGCAATAGAATTCGTGTAAAGTGATCTTTATAATTTCCCAGATGGTAGGATAAAGAAGTCTTTTTGCACGTTTATGAATTTTTATATACTCTGATGTTTTTCTCTTAAAATGAATTTTTCTCTTTTTATTCAAAATATTATTGCCAGCAAAGTGCTTGATGATAGAAAATCTCCCCTGAAAATGAATTAGAATTCAATCATTTTCCATCTCATTTTAACACGTAGATTACGCTAAGCTTTAGGTAAAAAATATGACTTGTTAGGTAGTCATATATTTCCTATGCACTGAATTTTGTATTGGACTGAATTCCAATATGAAAGACAGTGTGTCAGCAACTGTCTTTGTCATCTGTGAAGACAGTTGCTGACATATTGTCTTTCATATTCTCTCTGTTTGTCTCACATAATAAATTAGTGCAAGTTGACTCTCATTCTGGAAATGTCCATGACATTGTAACTCCACAGTGGACCACATGTAACCGTGGACTGTGGAGCCATTGTTGAATGACTGGCCAGACCCTTTAAGCCTATTCTCAACAATGGAACCTGAGTAACGCATTTCAAATACATTATTGTCCTACTTTTCCCTTCAGAAACAACAATGGAGTCCCACATAATTCAAGCATAAATATTCAAAGAGGCTCTGACTGAGTGTTCATTACGTCTCCAAACTCATTTCCTCTTCCGCACCTTGCTCCTTTAGTTACAGCCACCTGGGCCTTCATGCTCTTCCTCAGTTAAACAAGACATGCCCTACTCAGAGTTCTTATCCTTTGCCATTCTCTTTACCTGGAACACTTGTCTCCAGTACACAGATAAGCACATGGACTGGATGCGTCTCCTCCTTTCAGGTCTTATGTCAAATATTACCTCCTCAAGGAGCCCTTTCCTGTCCACCATCCTACCTAAAATGGTAACTTTTTTTCTTATCATGTTGTTTATTTCTTTGCTGCTTTAAGTTTTTTTATCTCTTATTATCTAGCTGTGTGTGTTTGTATTTGTGTGTGTGTGTGTGTGTGCTAATACAAGTGTCAGAATGTATACCTTTCATTTCTCTTTCTCTTCTCTCTCTCTCTCTTCCTAATTTTCACTTTCCTAAAACTATGGTTCAGTCTGATAATCATTCCTGATTTACTTCACAAGCATAGCAGGCATACTTAAACACTCTTGGTATACTTCACAAGTATATACGCATTCTTAAACACTCTGTCCTATAAAACTCATAGGAAACAAAAAACAGGGAAAAGGCTTTATAATGACTTCTTGGCTATGACAGCAAAAGCACAGGCAAGAAAAAAATGATAATTAGACTACATCAAAATTTAAAACTTCTGTGCATTAAGAATAGGCAACCCACAGAATGAAAGAGAACATTTGTAAATCATTGATCTGTTAAGGACATAAATCTTTTAACATGATAAGGAGTTAGTATCCACAATATATAAATAACTTCAAAAAGTCAGCAACACAAAACAACCCAATTAAATAATGAGCAAAGGACTTGAATAAACATTTCTGAATAAACATGTCTCCTAACAAGACATACAAATGACCAATAAGTACATGAAAAGGTACTCAACATCACTAATCATGAGTGAAATACAAATCAAAATCACAATGAGATATCACCTCACACCCATTAGGATGACTACAAATAATAGAAATAACAAAAGTTGCCAAAAATGTGTAGAAATCAGAATCCTTGTGCACTATTGGTAGGGATAAAAATGGAAAACAGCATGTGGTTCCTCAAAAAAATAAAAAATATAAACAAAAATAGTATTATCATATAACCTAGCAATTTTACTCTTGGGTATATACCCTAAAGAATTGAAAGCAGAGTCTCGAAGAAATATAAGTTTATATGTTTATAGCAGCATTATTCACAATAGACAAAAGGTGGTCACCACCCAAGTGTCCATCATTGCACAAATGGATAAGTAAAATGTAGTATATGCATACAATGGAATATTACTCAGCTTAAAACAAACCCAAAATCTGACACATGCTACAGCGCCCATGAACTATCAGAAACATGCTAAGTGAAATATACCAGCCACAAAAAGACATGCACTGTATGATTCCACTTATATGACATACTTAGCACAGTCAGAGTCATAAAGACAGAAAGAACAAGGGTTGTCAGGGGCTGAGGGGAAGGAGTTGTTTAATGAATAGAGTTTTGATTTTGCAAGTTGAAAATATTCTGGAGACTGGTTGTGCAACAATTTGAATGCCTTTAACATTACTGAATCATATGTTAAGTTGGTTAAGATGGTCACTTTTATGCTATATCTATTTTACCACAATTAAAAATAAAATAAATATTTCACTGGGCTGCATACTTGAGATTAGACTTCTGGCAAATCCACAAATTCTTTTACATCAGTTTTACATTACTAATGTGAGAGAAATCTCCACTCTGATTATCTAGTAATTCCAAGGAGCCAGCACTAGAGAAAACAGGGATAAGGAAATCAGAGAATAGTGTTCACACACGGGAATCATAGTGTATTTCCTAGAGTGTTCATATTTGCACGGAAAGGTAATTCTTAGGATATTTTAATGTAAATAGATATGTTTATAATCTAGAGAATTAAATGAGAAAAATGTGTAAGCAGGGATGTTCAAGGTACATTGGTAAATGTTTTGCTGCTTGTTTTCTTTAGAAAGGTGATTAAATATCCAAAATAATACCAGAGCAATGAATTCAGCATTACTTAGTAACACACTGATAATTAATGAAAAATTTGGTGCCTCCTGCTCCACTGGCCTATTCAAATAGGTTATGTTTCATGGTGATTTTTACCCTTCTTTCCTGTGGCTTAGATTTTATGTAATGGAAAGGAAGTTGCTTAATGGGTGAAAGTTTTTTTGTTTTGTTGTTTTAAGAATTTTACTGAAGTTTAATGGGACTATTACATTTGCTATGTGGCTAAACATAAATGTATCTTGAAAAGATTTGTCTCTTCTTTAGCTAAATATATCTCATTATAGCCTACTCACTCTTGTAAATGGTAACATTTTTTATTGATATTTTCTAGAACGCAGACATTCTTCCTGATTCCTTATGAACTCCTGTAGATTTAAGCTACTAGAGAACCCTGAAGATCCATATCCCTCTCTCCTGAGGCAAAAAGGGGATGAGAGGTACTATAATCCCACGTAAAAAGTCTAAAATTAGTTATACCCATCCAGGAAACCTAAGGCAGCTTATGGTGAAAGAGAAATTGCTGGGGCCATTTTCACATATATTCAATTCTTAAAATGTGGACAGGATCCCATTCAGACCTTATTCAATTGTTTTCCTTCCTTGGTTATCACTGGATATCCCTATAGCTGACCCCTTTTTATCATTCAGGTCACAGATTACATGGCACCTCCTCTGTGGGCCTCTTCATTTTCTCTGGTGAATGACTTGTCAAAGGACTTTTTTATTTTTCTCATGGCATTTATCACTTGCTGAGGTTAGTTTATATTTTAATTTATCCACCCCCCTATCTCTCTAAATGGAATAGTTTCATGAATTCTGTCCTCTTGAATGAGGTATCCCTGATGTTTATTACACTTCCTGGAACAGAGGAAGTGATGCTGTGTGTGTGTGTGTGTGTGTGTGTGTGTGTGTAAAATCTATGAATTACTACAGGGCAATGTCACATTGTAAAAATTATTTTAAATTATTCTTAATTCTTAATTAATTAATTTATCTATTTTTGAAGGGGGGCACAAGTGAACGAGGGGCAGAGAAAGAGAGCGAGGGGCAGAGAGAGAGAGAAGCAGGGCCCACTAGAAGCCAGGCTCTAGCTTGCCCGAAGCAACACTCGTGCTCACCCTAAGAAGGGCAAGAGCTCACCCGATGTGGGACTCGAGCTCACAAACCATGAAATCATGAGCTGAGTGAAGTCAAATGCTTAATGACTGAGGCACCCTGACACCCTCTAAGTTATTTGAAACTCTTAGCAATATTGGCCATAATATAGTATTTGTCATTGTCAGAGTCTCTGTAAAATACCAGAACCGGAGGCTAATGTAGCTCTAGGAAAATGATGGAGAATCTACATTTAAATATGTAGTATTAGAAGTGAAGTTCCTTCCTGGCCTGATCTAGATGATCCATTTCAAGGTGATCATCTCCACACGGGCGCTGCAAGGCTCAGCCACAAGGCTCTATGCCCTGTTTCTATGGGCGCATAGAAACTGTCCAGTCACTACACCAAGTGCCTCCTCTTCCCCTTTGAGATGTCACCTCCCACTGGCACTCACGTTTAGGTCCTCACCGCTTTCAGGACCTCCAACCTTTCTCAGTTTTCAAAGATCCAAACTCGCACATTATGATTGACTTTTTTCAATTCTCTAAATATAAAGTGTTATTCTTTTAACCCCTCTTAGTAAACCAGTGGCTTTTCTGGAGGGCCTGGATGTTCTTTGCAACAAAACCAGTGTTTTGACTTGTATGTTATCTGCTCTAGAACTGAAAAACAAACAAACAAACAAAAAACAAGCAACCAGACAACATGTATTGACCTTATCCCTAAGAGTATGAGAATATCTTAATCACTTTTATGAATTATGTTCTTTCGTCTCACATATAATTCACAAGAAGAAACTCAGTGAGATGTTGCGGAGACACCAACTGATTATAAAAATATGCTCTGTACAAATTTCTTATCAAAATACCCATTTGTTTGGTAGATGATTAACATCTCTGAACTTAAGTAAGATTTCTGTTTAAAGTTAATGCTAATCATCAATAAAGCAAACACACATTGTAAATTTTTCATGTTTTTATTTATTTCTGAGAGAGAGAGACAGCATGAGCAGGGGAGGGTCAGAGAGAGAGGGAGACACAGAATCTGAAACAGGCTCCAGGCTCTGACCCGGCTGTCAGCACAGAGCCTGATGTGGGGCTCAAACCCACAAACTGTGAGATCATGACCTGAGCCGAAGTCGGACACTTAACCGACTAAGCCACCTAGGCTCCCCAAACACACATGGTATATGAGGATTTGGAATAAATCAAGTTTTAGCTAACATGATCAATTCCATGAATGAGAGGAAATATGACATTTTCCCCAAAGATAGAAATTACTTTCTTCAGAGAAAGTACAAGATTTAACAGGAAAAAAAAAATGCTTCATATAGGTTTTACTTCCTTCTACCCCTTAGAGAGAGATTATAATCTGACATATATGAGTAGAGGAGAAATAATGAAGCCTCTTTATATAGAATTTTAAGGATTACGGAGCCTCTAGATAAAAATCTAGTTTGGCATCCTTTATGCAAGTAACAACAATCTGATGCTTCTGAGCAGTAAAGCCAGTTAATACCAGTTGCAGGTCTAAAGTTCAAGTACCTTGGTTTTACATTGTTTTAAAAATCTGATAAAGATAAAATAAAGGAGCTAAAGAAACAACTCCCTAACTCAACAGTGAAAATTTAACAGGTTAAATATTTGTTTGTTTGTTTGTTACTGTTAACTAGAAGTCCTAGAACAGAGTCAAAGTCATTGAAGGTTTTGGAAAATAAACTGGTAAGGCAACAAAGAATTAGATTTGATGGAGATTCATTTTCCAAAGTATCAAAAAAGTAAAGATAGGGAATGATAGCATTTATCCTATTGATTTTATATTTTTCTTTCTCTTTTTGTTAAAAATATTATGCATTTTTTGTTTGGTGTGAGTTTTATTTTAAGAATTTTAACAAGTTTATAATGTGATTTTTTTATGTGTAATTATGGATCTAGAATCAGTACACTAACCTGTTCTGGGTACAGCCAATGAGTAAATCGCAATTCCATCACAGAATTACACCATGCACCAATTTGACTCTCAAATTTTAAAAGCTGTATGAATTATTGTAAAGGTAGAATCTGTGAAACAAATTTTGATATAAAAGTCAATATCTGGGGCTCCTGGGTGCTCAGTCGGTTAGGCATCGGACTTTGGCTGGGTCATGATCTCACCGTTCCTGGGGTGGAGCCCTGCATGGGGCTCTGTGTTGAACATTTGCTCAGAACCTAGAGCCTGCTTCAGATTCTGTGTCTCCTTCTCTCTCTGCCCCTCCTCTGCTTGTGCTCTTTCTCACTTTGTCTCTCAAAAATAAATAAATGTAAAAAAATTTTTAAAAAGTCAATACCCCGGATGTAATTTTACTTATTTAATTATTTCAAGTTTTTATTTAAATTCCAATTTGTTAACATATTTCTCATATGTAATTTAAACTTTTTTAAAGTTTTTATTTATTTTTTTGAAAGGGAGAGAGAGAGAGCAAAAAGCAGAGGAGGGGCAGAGAGAGAAGGAGAGAGAGTGAATCCCAAGCAGGGTTCACACTGTGAGCATGGAGCCCCATGTGGGCTAGAACTCACAAACTGTGAGATCATGACTGAATCCAAAGCAAGAGTAGACACTTAACCAACTGAGCCACCCAGGCGCCCCCACCCCAGATATAATTTCAAATGGAAAATAAAAATTAGATCAAAATCTGTTTACAAGTTTATTTAAAAAGATAATAGAATCTTTTTAGTCAATATGGAAGGGAGGAAACAGGTTAGAAGCATTATCTAGATTTTCACATGACAAATCAAAAAAACACTATATTATTTTATTTTCACTATAAAGATGTCCTATTAATTTTAATGCCTTGTAAATGAAGAAACTAATACATAAAAGACTTATATGAATCATACAGATTTATACATCTAAGAATGACAAGAAAAAATATTACTCTATGGATCCTATTTTAATGAATTCTCATATAAAACTATGCAGGTGTATAATTTCATGTCAAAAATTTAGGAATTAAAAAAACACCAAACATAAATTTTAGGCTTTTGTATACTTGATAAATTAAATTTACATTCTTCAATACTTTTCAAAACCTCAGTAATTTCTGATAGCAACCTACCTAATCAATTATTTGAACTCTTGATAATTCAGTTATAGATTTATTTGAACCCAGTTATTTATTTATTTGAATTTTTGGGTCTTTTTCTGGAACACAGGGAGTAGGTAATAAAATGTGTAGTTCATTCATATGGTTACTATTACAAATCTAAATGTGGATTTGTTTCACTTATTGTCATATATCTACATGATTTTCTTGGTTCACTTCACAAGTTCAAACCAAACATATGTATATTGCCATTCTTTTAAGTTTATATCTGAAGTGCTAAAAGGATAGGAAAACTGGGCAATGAGATTTGTTTTAGGTGAATTCATAGCACTTTTGGGGTAACCTTGCTAGAACTACTATTATTTTTCCAGGTACTCGGTACTTTCTACTTTTGTAATTTAGCACAGGACTGCCATTTAAACCCAGCTGTTTAAACACAGCTTTTAAAGTGTTTTGTAGTTACCCATGAAAGTAGACTCCTTCCCAATTAACAAGTTGAATGTTGAGTCTGATAATACTCCCCACGGCAAGATAATTTATAACTCCTACAAGGGAAACCTGGGGAGAGCATGGCATAGTCAAGATGGCCCCAGCTGTTCTGAGTGAGTCAGAGTGAGTTTGGTTAGAGAGTACACCTGGGAGAAGTTTCCACCAGTGAGCCAGCTTCTGTGAGGTTTGAATTTCCTTTCAGGAGCAAACGAGGGAGCTCATTGGCTTTCTTATCAGCTTACTCAGACCTGAAGTAGAAGGGTGTCTTAGTTCATTTGAGCTGCTGTAACAAAGTACCACACAGTAGGTGGGTTATAAACAACAGGAATTTATTTTCCATAGTTCTGGAGGCTAGAAGTTCCAGATAAGGGTGCCTATGGTCAGGTGAGTGCCTGCTTCCCGGTTCTTAGGTAGTGTCTTCTCACTGGGTCTGCTAAGTTGCTCAGTGGGGTTTCTTTTATAAAGCACTAATCCTATCCCTGAGGGCTCCACTTTCATGACTTCAGCATGTCTTAATGGCAGCACTTCCTAAAACATCATCTTTGGGGTTAAAATATTCATTGTATGAATTTTGGGGAACATAAACAGACTATAGTAAGGAGAGAGGAGAGGTGGGGCTGGGAATCTATCAGCTGTCAAATATTAAAAAATGCAGTCAGACTATGTCATCGATATTAATATTTTAGGATGAATATGCCCCATAAAAGCATAGGAGGTAAACAAAAATTATTTTGTATGAACTTTCCTATTTCCTGCCAATAAAGCAATAAATGTGTTTTGCAAAATAAGTAAAAATACATTCAAGATCTCTAACTTGCTGACAAATTAGGCATGTGCTTCATTTTGAGTCCAAATATATTATGATGCCAAGAAACAAATAGAGAAGTTGGAGAAAAAAATGTTACAGATGTTGAAAGGCAAGAGGCCATCTGCATGAGATCTAAAAAGGGTGAAAGGTGAACGCAGTAGGACAGGCACGAGAAAATTGAATCTAACTGAAATTAACACAAGAGACTTAAAGTTTATACAGGAAACTTGGAGGAGTGTTGATTAAAATTTGGACAGATAGTATATGCAAAGATTAAGGAAGAAAAGAAATTAAGTAAAAGAAATGAGGTGCTGTAATTGAAAAAAATTTTTAATGTTTTATTTATTTTCGAGAGAGAGAGACAGTGTGAGCAGGGGAGGGTCAGAGAGAGAGGGAGACACAGACTCTGAAACAGGCTCCAGGCTCTGAGCGGCTGTCAGCACAGAGTCCTAAGCGGGGCTTAAACCCACGAACCGTGAGATCATGACCTGAGCTGAAATCGGACACTCAACCGACTGAGCCACCCAGGTGCCCCTTGTTTTGTGTTTTAAAACCATGATTGAAAATCTGCCATTGTGTTTGCTTCATGTTTAAAGCAATCAGCTGACATATGAATTTACTTCCTGAATATAGCTAAAAGAGGGTGTGTAAGTACCTAATTAAGTGATTCTTGACCCAGGTTTATGAATAAATTTGCTATCAAACAGTTCAATTTCATGTGATTTTCAATAGCAGAAACACATTTTCTAGAACCTGACCATCACTAGATGAAGGAAATTATAAGGTTCTGGACTTAGTGGTTAAAAGCCTCTGTCCTAGTCTACGGTGAGCTCACTGAGATGTGTTAGCCTTTAATACTGGGCATTGCAAGGACCACCTGGGTGGCTCAGTCAGTTAAGCGTCCAACTCTTGGTTTTGGCTCAGGTTATGATCTCACACTTTTGTGGGTTCAAGCTTCACATCTGCTTCCATGCTGACAGGGTGGAGCCTGCTTGGGATTCTCTCTCTCTCTCCCTCTCTCTCTGCCTCTCCTCTGCTTGCACTGTCTCGGTCTCTCTCAAAAATAAATAGGGGCGCCTGGGTAGCTCAGTCAGTTGAGTGTTCGACTTCAGCTCAGATTATGTTCTCACAGTGTGTGGGTTCGGGCTCTGTGGAGGGCTCTGTACTAACAGCTCAGAGCCTGAAGTCTGACTCGGATTCTCTCTCTACCCCTCCTCCACTCCTGCTCTGTCTCTCAAAAATACATAAATGTTAAAAAAATTTTTAAAAAAGATAAACTTTTTAAAAAAGTTTAACAAAACCTGATCATCACAAGTATCATAATGTATTTTCATATTAACTTGCTTTAAACATAAAAAATGTAGGCCAGGATTAGACCACATCTACGTGAATAATTATTATTGAGTTTTTTTTAATAGAAATGAACAGTAAAATCAGGGAAAAATTAAAGTTGTATAGTTGTCATGATTTAGGGACAAACAGCCTTGTCATTTAGTCAGTATGAAATAAATGGAGGCCATGAAATGAAAATAATAGGACATTCTAGCTTTTATAACTTAGACTGATGAGACAGTAGATAAAATGCTATATTATGTTTCAAGCATTTTGCTTTTGAGCTAGTCTGGGGTCAAAACTGCTCCCTGATTTTCACGCAATGTACATGAATCCAGGTTCTCCAGCTCTCAGGGGTCACCATTTGAATAATATGTAACTGATGTTATCCGAGCCCCCAAATGTGAGTAAATGCAGAATTTTCAGTTTTTATCTTATCCTTCTTTAACATCGCTGATGTCCTTAAGAGGCTGTTCACAAGGTGTAGTTGTATCACAATTTCTCCTTTGTCACATCCCGCTAGGGACCCCTGCTTCATAGTTTTCACTTCACTTCTTTCCTTCTAATAACCAGGCTTTTTGCTATATTTTGATCCAACCCCATCCCCTCATGCCCAGCGAACTCCACGCTGAAGCACCATGCAGAAAGAAGCATGCAGAACAGTCTAAGAAAACTGTAAAAACTTACCCTACTCTTACAAAGTCCAGACCATTCACACGTACACACCTGCACTGTTGGCATTGCTATCCCTAAGTTTGTATTTGTCTCTTTCACAATGTACTGTCAACACGTCCCACCCAGTAAATATGATTAAAAAACATGTAATGCCTACAAGTTATATCATGATATGGAAAAATCATAATCTTTTTAACCATATTCTAACAGGAAGAGTAAATCCTCTTCATTATTGTAACTAACACTGAGATGTGTATTGGATACTTTAACCATTTATTTTTTCAATTCGGGTAATTTCAGAATATCTACTTGGGGTAGATATTAGATAACCGATACATGGTGGGAAATATGTTTTTAGTCAGCTTTGGTAAAATATTCCAGGTACTACATATGAGATCACCAGTTTCAATTCTAAAAGCAACTCAAATTAGAAGTCAAGATAAGTGTGATTTTTTTTAGAGCCCAATTAGTATACTGGTTCTTGTTCTTTTTGTGTTAGAAGAATAGTAAGTGGCTGGAATAGTAAGTTGACAAATATGTAGACAATAAAGCAATAGCTCATCAAAACAAATGTGCATTTAGACTCCCTGTTCATTCCTCTGGCTATACTTATGTACATAATATGTAAATACAGAATTTCACAGCAAGTTAGAAATGACAGATCTCTAATAACCAGAAGAAATTGAGCCCCACTGTCCCATGTTTACATCGATCAGTGGCAGAATCAGCTTTACTAGCTCCTGGCCTAGAATTTTCATCATTATACCACCATTAAGACACTAAAATTTTGGCTACATGTGCAGATGTTTGACCAACATCTAATAATTCAAAGTATCTGGGGATTTGTCTCAGTTTTTAAGGATATGTTGTTTTTATGAAAATCATGATTGTCTCTGAGTTTCATTCTGTTGCAAGAGCCACAACATGAAGCAGGGAAGATTCCATGACTGATTTGATGCAGAACAGGCTTTTCTGTGGAGATTTCTCTAGATATATATTTTTTAAATTTTCATTTTTTCATAAGTGTGTTTATTTCAAACATGGGACTTTGTTCTGAAGAACAATGTTGACTAATGTTATTTTGGAGTCATTATACTGGATTTTATTTCTTGTAAAATATTTATCATTTTTTATTGCTGCTTAGTTTCAAGGAATTTGTGAAAAGACACGATAAAATTGAGTAATTAAGTAACTGTTTACAATTTTAAGGTATCTAAGCTTACTTGAAGAAAAAAAATATATAAAATCCCACTGTGGTTACTAGGATGAGATGAGACTTGGTGTGAAAGTCATTTAAGAAAAGTGAAAAAGCAATAAAATTCCAGCTGTTTGGTTAGGAAAGGTTTTCAGAACTGCTTCAACACCAGCCAAACACACAGTCAGGGTTCTTCATGGAGCTCACTGTGGCTGATAATTGAAAGGTTATTTTCAATGTATATCGTCCATTTGAAAAGTAGATGTGAAACCAACATTAATAGTCTCCTTCCTGCACGTGATGGTAAAAAAAATGACTTCCAATATTCTTAAAGATTAAACACACTGTACTTTTTTTTATCCTCACCTTAACCATGCAAATGCTGCTTAAGAGAGTAGAGAGTCCATTATCTTGCACCTTGCACTGGGAATTGGAGAGAAAAGTTTCAGTTTGTGTTGGGGAGAACATGGCTGACTGAGTTTAGCAAAAGCCAAAAGAGTGATGGCAGACCTGACTACACTGTGAAAAACATAGATTTTTAATAACTGTTGTGTCAAAATTTAGAAAAGACACATATTTATTGTTAATCAACACTTTAAAAATATTTTAGAGAAGAAATTTTATCAATTTTTTTTCTCAGAAACTCCCTATATTTTCTGATGTGGAGAAATGAGAGATTACTTCCAGTATCAAGTATTTTGAACAGAGGAAGACTAAGCAAGGATTGGGAAGGAGAAACAGTTGGTAAAGGAATTATTTGATAGGAGTCTTGGTTTCTTATGCTCACAGGTAAGGCAGTGCAGTTCGCACTGGTGTTTTCACTGATTAGAAAGTATACTTTAAGGGGCACCTGGGTGGCTCAGCCACTTCAGCTCAGGTCATGATCTTGCTGTTGGTGAGTTTGAACCCCATGCTGGGCTCTGTACTGACAGCTTGGAGCCTGGAGCCTGCTTCAGATTCTGTGTCTCCCTCTCTCTCTGCCCCTCCACTTCTCATACTCTCTGTCAAAAATGAATAAACTTAAAAAAATTTTTTAAAAAAGTATACTTTAAGAAGCTGACACTAACCAAAGTTTACATTCACTATGTAAGTAGTGACAAGGTCTATAAAGAAGCACTTCTGTCATCTACATTTTTTTCACAGGTACACAAATCCAAATAATTATAATTGGATCAATCAATGAACAAAAGAGTAAAACAGCAATATTAAAATGACACAAATCCAAATGATCACAAACAGATCAATCACTTATCAAAGGAGAAAATCAGCAATAATAAAATCACATACCATTAAAACATCGATGCAGTGTTCAAAAGAGAGTTGTTGGTTTTTATTTGTCAGAGGAAGAAAATAAAGTAAAGCCTTAATACCAATTTGCTTTCGTAAATACATTGATTTGCATTCATCTTCAGGACCTAAAGGAGACATAATCTATCACAGAGCTGAAATTATTGAGAAACTCTGAAGTTAATGTGTTGTATGCATATTAAGATTGAGCTCTAAAATTCTCAAAGTCATTTATTTAAACCAGTGTGTGTGTGTGTGTGTGTGTCCATGTATATGTGTTAGTGTGTGTGTTTGTGGTTTGAATCTTTCTATGTAATTTGAGACATCTCTTCAATGATTTAAGAGCAGGAAGTGTCACAGCAAATCTATATACTGTTCACATAATTGTATAACACTTCATTTGATTGCACCATACAAAATAAATAAACCATGACTTAAAATATAATATCATCTGAACGACAGTTAGCTAACATACATATTTTCACATTATAGACGGTGAACAGTACATTATATTCTGTACTGAGTTATAATCTATGGTTGGTCAAAGGTAGACATTTAGAAGCATGCATATATAAAAACTATAATAAAAAGCATGCATATCTAAACCTCAACCACCAATTGGCTTAATTTATACAGAAAAGTAAATCATTTTGGGTGGGGTGCAAAGAGATGAATTATACTGCTTAATTCTTACATAGAAGTCAATGACAATAAATTTTTCAGGTGAGGGAGTCAAGCATAAGTTTTTACTTCAAATACCAAAAGGAAGACATTAAGAGCAAGAAAGTCCATGGGGTCATTTTTTAATGAACCATGTATTATGGTTGACATCTCTAAAACAAGGGAGTAACTTTGTTATCAATTCAAGAATCACCTTAAAAGTGAAACACCATGCACTTAACCTTTACAAAAAGTATATAACGGAGAGGACATCTTTTTCTAAGGAGATTTTTGTGAAATATCAGCTTTCAAGTATTAGCTGTGCAAAATGCCAACCTGAAATTTTGGCTTAAATGACTTAGCCAAACAATGTATCTCAACAGTATTTCTCTTTGCAACACTAGATGCACAGCTAAAAATTAAAATCTCTAAACAGGATCAAAAGCATAATGAAATGGGAACTCCTTCCTCAGGGTTATTCACTTCTGGACAAGTAACATCAATGTTACATGAAAAAATAAATTGATTTATTGGAATATTATGTATGTTAGCAGTTTTTAAAAAATTGATAGCAGAAGCCTTTCTTGAAAAAAACCTATGAAATACCCCAATACATGGTTGAGATGGAATTTCAAAAGGCCCACTATCTCTTTCCTCTGCCCAGTTACTTTTCTCTTCAATCACCAGTGGAGCATACTTGAGAACCCCTGAGCCTCTATTGATACCAATGAGAGTAACTCTAATTTTACAACTTCCTCAATATCCCCAAATGCCAAATCTTTTTCTATATTTCTATGAAAGAAAATACACTTCAGTTCATCTTGATGTTAGGTCCATGAAAGGTTTTCAAGATGCCACAGTAAAGATTACTGGGGAGTTTGGAGGGAGACGGAGGATCCCGGTAGATGTCTCTTGCAAGAGAAGAATTGACCACCAGGCATCCTATTCCAATTGACTTAAAAAAGAAAGTAGATAGTTTACTACTAAGTTTAAGACTCACTTTGGAAGGATAGAGTCTTAATTGACTCTTCTCTATGAATCCAGTTCTAAAAAGCAAATAACTATTAGGAGCCTCTCAAAAAGCTTCATCAGAGGAATTAAGCTATGGTGTAAGAAGAGTTTAAGATCTTGGAGAAATCACATAGACACTCTACTTGATAGCCTGATTGAACTGCCATACAGAATAACTCAAAAGTCCAACCAAAACAAACCTTCAGATTGCAGAGCCATTTACAATAGACAGCCATCCGGTGTAGTCCTGCCGACTTTCCTCAAGTTCTGATTTATACACATTTGAGCTAGACAAAGTGGTTGTTATAAGGCACTGAGTTTTTAGGTAATTTGTTTTATAACATGAACCATTGGAATAGCATTTTCCATAGTTACATCCACTCATGTGACCATAAAATCAAAATAATAATGATATATACATATAGAACAAGGAAAATAATGAGAAAATATTTGATTCTGAATTTAAGTTAATACAAACCCTGAATTTCATGATTACATTTCATTTAAAACCCCTTGGTTGATAAGGAAAAATGATGTCAAGATGTCAAATTTAGCTTATATTGGTTGATTTAAGGGAACATACCTTTAATTCAAGAGGGACAAAAACCTTCTGGTTCTATATTCTGAGGGAAATCGACTTTACATCAATCCATAAATAATAGAATCTTAATAACGTGCATACATTTATTAAGCAAATATTTTCGAGGCCTATTAAAAGCCAGACATTATTCTAGTAACTTTGTTCCTTTCCACTGAAGTTTACAATCTTGGGGTTATGGGAGTAGGAATTCAATTCTCCCATCCTTTATTTTAAAATAATTTAGATGTACTAAAAGATTGGAAGTATCGTTCGTTGCACTTTCATATATTTATCTTACCTTCTTTGCCTACGTCTAGAATTAGTATTTTGTCCAATTTTTTCTCCTTTTTCTGTTTCTTCCCTCAATCCTGCCCTCCACCACCTGCTTTTGAGGATATGGGAATGCCTTCTAAATAGGCTGCTTCTATCAATTAATAGGATAGACATTTAAAAAGTAATATTACATATAAAAATATGTCTACAAAGTACATTAATTTTCAGTATATTAAGAATATAAAATGAGAAATAATTCAAATCGTGTGATCGGGAACTCTGTCCAGGAAATAGAAAAAATACCAACATAACTAAGCAGGCATTCAGGAAGAAGAGGCAAGGGGGAGGATGAAACATGCCATAATGAAAGATTAAGAAGGTAATCTCAAACATAAAAAGCAAAATGGAAGAATGGCTTGATATGATATTGGAAAGTTAGGTTGAAGTCAGATCATATACGGCTCTAATAGTGATTTTATGAGGATTGTATTCCCTTCTAGATGTAACTGGAAGTCATTGAAATGTTTTAAGCATCAATGTGATGTGATTAAAATTTATTTAAAATACACTCTGCTGTGTAGAGAGATCATTGGGATAGGCAAAATATAAGTAAAATAAGATAGTATAGGGATACTACAGTTTTAACTAAGAAAAGTGGCATGGATTGTCCTGTGGATAGATATATAGACATATTTAATATATATATTTAGCAAATTTATTGAGATACAATTTACATAATTTATAATTTACCAATTTAAAATGTATAATTTAATTGTTGCTAGTATATTTACAGATATGTACAACTATTACCAAAGATAATTTTTCCAAATATTTTCTCCTAATTGGTAAGTTACCACTTCTTTCTTTTTTTATTTTATCCCTTCCCTGCCCCTTAAAAATAATTGGAAGCTCGTACCTCTTAATCCCTTTCACCTTTCTTTGCCCATCCTTTCCGTCTCTTCATGTCCAGTAACCACCAGTTTGTTCTCTGGCTTTTTAAATCTGTTTCTGTTTGTTGTTGTTTATTCATTTGTTCTGTTTCTTAGATTCCATGTATAAATGTAATACTTTATATTTTTTTATTCTTCTAAGCTTATTGAAGTTTGCTTTATGACCTCATCTGAGACTCCGTGCATCTAGCTGGAGGCTGGATCAGAAACACTGACATTTTATTGCTCCCAGTGGGGGGTGGGGGAGATCTGGGAAGAGATAGATCATTGTGGTCTTGGGTGTGTGGAAGGCTGGCATGGGGTCTGCACATCATTGAGATGAATGGGAGGAAGAAGTAAAGAGGGAGTGTGCTCTTGTTTCAAAATCACAGACTCTCACCTTTATTAAGCAATTTTTGAAGATGTTCTTTGAGTATATATTTCTTTATTGACTTTCAATCCTTAGGAACATTTCCAGGGGTTTTAAATGGCTGGTTTTTCGGGCACCCTCCTACACTGTTGGTGGGAATGTAAACTGGTACAGCCCATCTGGAAAACAGTGTGGAGGTTCCTCAGGAAACTAACAATAGAACTCCCCTATGACCCAGCAATAGCACTGCTAGGAATTTACCCAAGGGATACAGGAGTGCTGATGCATAGGGGCACATGGACCCCAATGTTCATAGCAGCACTCTCCACAATAGCTAAAACATGGAAAGAGCCTAAGTGTCCATCAACAGATGAATGGATCAAGAAGATGTGGTTTATCTATACCATGGAATACTACATGGCAATGAGAAACAATGAAATCTGGCCATGTGTAGCAACATGGATGGACCTTGAGGGTGTTATGCTGAGCGAAATAAGTCAGGCAGAGAAGGACAAATATCATATGTTTGCACGTATAGGAGGATTAGGAGGAACTTGACGGAGGAACAAGGGGGAGAAGAAGGGCAGAAATGGTGGGGGAAAGGGAGAGAGGCAAACCATGAGAGACTCTTGAATGCTGACAAAAACTGAGGACTGATGGATGTGGGGGGAGGGGGGGATGGGCATGGAGGAGGACACTTGTGGGGATGAGCACTGAGTGTTATGTGGAAACTAATTTGACAATAAACTATTAAAAAAATAAATAAATAAAATTGTTCAGATCAAAAATAAATAAATAAATAAATAAATGGCTGGTTTTTATAAGTTTACTAGTTTCAATGGGAAGCAGATCAACGGAGGTCCTCACACTGTCATGACCGAAGTTGAACTAGTAAGATATATTTTTAAGGTAGAATCCACCGGAAAGTTTTTGTGTTAGACATGGTAATTAAGTGAAAGTAACAGAGTATGACTCCCGTGTTTCTGAACACCGGAATAAATTAGTAAATAACTCAATTAGTAATTGCATAAATTCAAAATAGTAGTTTTGATAATTAAAAATGAGAAAGTCTAGGGCATATCAAAATAAGAGACACAGAACAATGGTCCAATGTCAGCAAAGAACTGTCTGAAGGTACAGATTTCAAGTGTTCTATTTTTATAGAGTTAGTGATCGATATGCAAAGGGACATGTATATCATACTCTTGTTTGTTTGTTTGTTTTTACTTTAGGAGATATGAGAATAGGCTGACCTCTTCCTGGCTGAATTTGACCTTGAAGTATGTTTTGTAGGTACAGTGTGTTCAAAGAGTGAAATATGTCTTCTTGCATTTGCATTGACTTCTATCACTGCCTATCCTTGATTTGGGATATCCTTGATTTGGCTTCATCACAATTAGAAAATAATTTATTTGTCCTTTAAGACATTTTGTTCTTCATCTCTGTACTGGAGTTTATCTGATTGAATATGGATATAATTCTGTTAAGAAGTGGAAAGATTCAGAAGACATAGTCAGTAAAGAATTGAATTTCCTAATACAGAACATAATGGGAATAATGAGAAATAAATAGAATACAGCAAACAAGTGAAGAAATTGAGGAAAAATAATACTTATACTTACAACTACAGATGAGCTTTAAATTTGATGATGTAAAGGTACCTTCTTTTTGTTTTTCAGGCACACCAGTTAAAATTGAGATGGGAGCTAGAGATTTGAGGAATGTTTTAATAGAATGAAATTGGCTTCATCCTGTTGGTAAAACAATTACCAAGGGGAAATAAATAAATAAATACAATGAAAGATGTTTGGGGTGGTGTTGAATGCCCATGTGAGGAAAGTGATCATTACATAAATTAAGAACAGAAAGAATAATAAAATGATAGTGAATATTAGAAAGTTATCATACCACTAATAATAGTGATTGTCAATAATTAATGCCCATTTGCTATGTTCCAGGGATTGCTTAATCATTTTATATGGATGGATTAATTTATTCCGTACATCAACTCCATCAGAAAAGTAATATTATTCTGTTCATCCAACAGATGAGGGAGCAAGATATACAGAAGTTAAATAACTTGCTGAAAGTCACACAGCAAGATTTGCAAGATCAATA
Source organism: Crocuta crocuta (assembly GCF_008692635.1). Classification (NCBI taxonomy): domain Eukaryota; kingdom Metazoa; phylum Chordata; class Mammalia; order Carnivora; family Hyaenidae; genus Crocuta; species Crocuta crocuta. The sequence continues at coordinate 7,331,106 of NW_027531917.1, read as the reverse complement.
TATTTGACTTCTTATTGATGTTGGGAAAATGTTATAGTAGGAAGTCTGAACTGGTTCAAAAGATAGTTCATCTTATGATAATGACAACATGTGCAGTATAACTATAATAGTGTAAAATAAAGGAAAAATCTTTGGAGTTGAATATGTTAGGATCTTCAGGAGAAAGATGAGGTCCAAGGAGCATTGAAGTATCCTAGAGAGGAATGGAGGGGAAGTTAAGTGCTCTGGGTTGGCTGATAAGGTCTGTGACTAAGGGGATAATGCCCAAGACTGTGGTTGGGGATCACTAAGAGGAAGTATAGAGCAGGTATGTGGCCAAATATTGAGAATTCCAAAGACAGAGAATGATTCAGAAGCAAGAATGAAGAGTAAGGAGAACACCAATTCTGTGCTCAAATTTCAGATATATGACATGTGAAAAAGAAAAAATGTTCCAATTGAAAAGAGTGAAGGANGGGGGGGGGGAGGGAAACATGTTTTATTTAAGGAATAGATGCAAAGGAGAAATTCAGAAATGAGTTTGAGAATATATAATACTTGGTGAACTGACATTCCAGGGAATAAACTGGGGGAAGAGGTTGGGGAAAGGAGAAGACTAATGAGCTAAGTTCATGAATTGGACAGATGGGAATAAGAGGTCAGAAGCTAATGAGTGAGCAGAGAGCTTTTTCAATTTCATACTGACAGAGATGAGAAGGGGGGTTGACATTGGGTGGATTTCCTCTTGCTTTTCTACTTTGTGAGTAGGCATTTCCAGTCCTATAGACAAAACGGTATTTGCCTGGACAATAGGGATTATGCGTATAATTAGTTTTGTCCTTTCAAATGGAAAAGAGTATCTTAATGTGGTGAACAGTGGTTTTGTATGAAATAGCTCACTTTATCTTCTCTCTACCAATATTTCTAACTGTTACTCCTATTAAATTGTGGAAAGAATATCAATATCAGCATTTCCTGGGGATGTGAGTTCTGAATTGTCAGAAGTTTCCAGGATTATCAGAGGTACCTCATAGTTCGTCTTTAGAATTGTCTTAGTGGTGATAGAACTGCTGACTCTAATAAATAATAGGAATAGTGTAAATAGTTTCTCAAAAAATCCTACATTTTGCATCTGAAGTCTTCCCTCTTTCTCTTTTTTTCTGCCTGGCTGCTTTTGACGGTTTTACATAGGCACTTCAGCCATCGAACCTGGAACTGCATTGATTTGTTTTACTAATTATTATGTAGACAGCTAATAAATTATGAAAAAATAATGCCAAGGGAAGTTTATACTCTGTGTAAAAGGGATCGCATTATTGTAAATAAATTAATTATTGGCTAAAACGGAATGTGGACTTTGGCAAAACCTTACAGATAATGTCAGTCTTGTCAGGATCAGAGTGTTTTTGTTTTTTTTTTAATTAAAAATGAAGATGAGAAAGCAAGAGTTTCAAGAATATTTGAGAGTGCTTATTTATAAAATTTTTATTTTTAAAACTTCAAAGCACAGCAATGAAGTGAAGTTCACATGGTGAGAAGCACTTCTCACAATGTACAAACTGTGAAAATAACACATTTCATTAAAATAGGCATCTCTGAGCTAAGCAGTAAGTCACACAAGCAAACATGAGAAGAGGAAGAGTCTTCGGAAAAACAGTTATTCCCTTGAGATCCTGAGTCAGCTCTTCTTACCTGGAATACTCTCTATTCTTGACGTTTCATTACACCCAGCCCCCTTCACCTGCATGACAGCCACACTTAGAATTTTGAAAACAGAGTTTTAAATTTGGAGTTATATATATTTTGAGCACTGGGGCAAATGGAGGTGGGGAGAAATTCTCCTCTGGGATCCAATAATCAAAAGAGCAGAGGGAGGGGCGCCTCGGTGGCTTAGTCGGTTAAGCGTCCGACTTTCGCTTAGGTCATGATCTCGCGGTTCGTGGGTTCGAGCCCCGCGTCGGGCTCTGTGCTGACTGCCAGCTCAGAGCCTGGAGCCTGTTTCAGTCTGTGACTCCCTCTCTCTCTCTCTGACCCTCCCCTGCTCACGCTGTCTCTCTCTCTCTCCTAGAAATAAATAAAAACATTTAAAAAAAAAAAAGCAGAGGGATAATGAAGAGAATAATATTGATCTTCAACCAAGAACATTTCTGCTGGGGGCATAATAAGTGAGCATTCTCCCCAACAGATTTAAGAATTCAAGCAGAAGGGACTTGAACAAAAACTAAGGGTACAGATGAAGAAAATGATTTCTTTTTAAATAAATTTGCAGGAATTCTTCGAAGATGCATATAAAGTTATTTTTTCTGCTTTTGTGATATTTACAAAAATGTCTCTTATTTAAATGTGTGCTGGAAGTTTAGAAAACCATATAGCAAAAATAAAATGACCCATAATCGTGTACCAACAGATATAGATATTAATATTGAGATGTACTTATTTCAGGAATGTCAGTGTGTATTATCCATATAAGCTTATATTTTGTATACATATAAAAGATCATATATAATGGTGAATATCTGAATATATCTATAAACACATATTTTATATACACTTTTAAACCTGCTTTAAGTATTCAAATATAATTAAGCTTTTGCATATATATATTGACTGTATCCTGGGTATAATGCCTAATTTAGTAAATTTAGTTTTCTGTTTCATTTCTTTGTCAAGTAATCTAAAGGTGAATATTAAAGTCTTTTATATCACTTTTACATTGTTTTGTAACCATGGTTATTATTCTGTGTCTAACTCATTCAATATCTTTCATTGGATAACTCATTTTCCCCATTCATTAGCTGCTTATTTTAATTAATATTGATTTCATCAGAATACTGTTTTTAAATAGTTATTTTGTAAACATAAAAATGATACCATACACACACACACACACACACACACACACACACACAATTGTTTTCTATTGTCTCCACCAGAAACAAAAATCTTCTGGGTTTTAAAATGTGTGGGTTAGCCTTAATTTTTCAATTCTGAAAACTCAGTAGTCATTGCTTTATTCCTTCTAGCATTGGTGTTAGAAATAAGTCTGAAGACAATTTACCTTTTTCTTTGTAGATGAAATAACAGTTTTTTCTCTATAAGCAAAGTTGCAGAATTTTTCTTTTTAACTTTAGTTGGCGAGCTCTGTTTCATTCTTCCCTCCTTCATCCTCAAGCCTGAGTTAATAGCAGTCAACTGTGACTTGTTCAGTGTAACTGAACTATTGGCCATGAAGTATCCATTGTTGACAAAAACCCAGCAGGGGACAGTAAACTTCACTCTCCCATCCTATCCCTGAACTTCTCCTTCCTTGAAGATAAAACACCCAATATCTGCAATATTAACTTATGTAGGGTCTAAATTCAAGGCCAATAACATGTGCTGCCTTGATATCCGGAAAATTGGCAGGACCTTGAATGACCTAACCACAAGCTCTCCTCACCACTCTGCCCCTATAGATGAAGTCCCACAGCCAAAGAGCCCTCCTTATCAAAGACACAAGGCAGAATTTCTGCCTATCCTTGAGAAGTGGGTTTCAGTTCTCTGACAGTCCATCGGATTATTCAAACAAGCCTATCACATCCTCCTGTGGGGACCAGGGAAAACCTCACTTTCTTGGTGCTACAAAGCTTGCCCCCCATGGTCTCTCATTGTTTATATGGTTCCCAAGTATAACTTCTGTGTTGCCTGAGTGGTGGGCAGTGTCCTCTTTCCCTCGGCTGTGACTAATAAACTGCTGTCAATCTCATCTTTCCAGTCAGGTATTATGTGTTTGGCTATCATGTATCCCTAAGGCAGGAAACCCTTCCTCATCAGTGGTGTGAATAGGATGTAATTAAAACTTGGTTGCTCTTACCATTGCAGTTTTCAAGATCTACTACTTGTAATCTCTTTTTCGGGGGGATTTTAAATATAACAATTAAATTAATTAAAATTTTTCTTTAAAATTCCTTTGNCATACACCCCCCCCCCCCCCACCAGTTTCAAAATATTCATTTACTTAAATCTTTATTGTGGAGCTATTTTATACTAGACAATTTTCAAGGATGCTGATAAAATGGCGGTGGATAAAAAAGAGACAAAGATACTGTGTTTACAGAGCTTTTATGCTAGAAACAGATAATAAAAAATAACAAAAAAAATTTACATGTGCAGTAAATAGTAAAAATGAGTGTTTCAGAAAAAGGAGATAAAAACTGTGGAGGTGGCAGCTCCAATTTTAGCGGAATGATGTTAGAACTCTGACCTGGAAGATGAAAGAATGAAGGAACCACGTGGGCATCTGAGGAAGAAGAATTCCAGGTGGAGGGAATAGGAAGTACAAAGCCCTAGAAGTGAAAGATCTGCTCCTCATCATATTACTAACATATTACTAACATATCAAGTAACTAAATTATTAGTTTGGTGTTCATATTCTGTATGCCAAAGCTTTAGGCATAAGTACCATGTTTTCTCACTACTATTAAATGTGGGCTTTTTTTTTTCCAGGTGTGTGGATAGGTTCTTGACATGATGGAAGTTTATCAAGGCTAGAGAAGTATCTTTCAGAGTAAATAATACCTTTACTCTCTTCTCCCAGTACCTGCTCGAGAAGCAAGTATGTATTTTATTCAGGTATCTTAAATAGTTTGTATGCTTAATCATGGTTGTTTGATGAACAAATAATCTTTGAATTAATTAATAACCCCATGTCTTTGCACAGTTGCTTAATGTAACTTAACATAAGATATGTGGACTTAGAGGTTTGTTCCTACAGCATTCTTTATTCTTTATGCTCATTCACATGACAAGGCTCCTCTAATGCAGAGGTTGTGAAAGACCCAGATTTCAATCTGGTTAAATCTAGCATTTTGACCATGGAATGTATACTTAGTGTGTTCAGGGATGTCTGAGTAAACTTAGGAATTTTAAATTCCCTAAACTCAATTTTAATTTCTTCCATGTGAGTTTGGGCAAGTCATTTAAACTGTGGTAGTTTCTTATCTGAATGTAAAATCAAATATTACACTTTCTTGTTACAATACAATAATGATATATTGTATTAACCACCCAAGATGTTAACATTTCTCAAATCTTATATCTTATACTTTATGCCTTTATAACTATCCTCCATTCTAGTGGAAATTATACAGAGCATTAAAGTGTGAGAAAGTGAAAAAGATTTTATTGCATACATAATTTCAAGTGGAGAGAGAGGAAGATGGGAATTTCATTCTTGTGTATTTTCTCAGGAAGTGGAAGGAATATTCACTTGTTGATGCATAAGGGCCTGTTGGGATTTATAAATATAGTAGTGAGGAAAACAATTAGAAAATGTGTCACAGGAAATTGAAAAGTGCACAAAAACAAATATATTTAAAAAAACAGCTAGAAAGGAGGTGAAGTGTTTAAGGAATTATAATTTCTTGAGAATATAGGAAATAATTCCTATAAATAATTCCTTAAAAATATGCTCAAGAATATATCTCACAATCAGAATGTTTCATAAATTTTTATTTTAACATCTTCTCTTGAAAACTGTTGCACCATAAAGAGAAACTAATTTTTATTGATTAACCTAAATGTCCGTCTAGTACAAAATTGTTTCATGCAAAATGTCTTTATTTAACAGATTAAAGAAAACCACAACCTTGTAACTTAGAATAGCTGTTGAAAAACAAATCAGTTAAAACGTCCACCAACTAAGTTAACTTATTTCATGCCAGTACTTCAGGTAATTAACACACTGCAACCTTACAGAAATTGCTTCTACTTCTGCCCATTCATCCTCATACTAGTCTATATGCTCACTCACTCACATCTCTGAGTGTCAAATTAGACTGTGCTTCGCAACTTGTTCCTGTTTATGCTAAAGCATATTTAAACAACCCTAAAGCAAGGTAAGACTTGGCATTAGATATCAATATAATGTTTGTGTGTTTTATTAGGTACACAAAACTGTTTTTTTCATAGGGTCTTCCTGACAAGTTATTGATCCTTAAAGTTTTGGAAGTCCTACTATATTTTTCATTGGCATTTTTATTCTCCATTATTCAGGTTTATTAACTATCAGATTTTTCTGACTTTTTCTATTTAAATATAAATTGATTTGGAAATACCCACTTGTTTGCTCTGAACGACATATATTCCTGGCTGTAGGGAGGGGGATGGTTTGCCAAATGAAATGTAGGGACTTAATTTTATAGTATAAAGTTTAAGTATATCCCAATTAGGGGCACCTAGGTGGCTCAGTTGGTTAAGCACCTGACTCTTGATATAGGTTCAGGTCATGATCTCATGGTGGTGTGATGGAACCCCTCATTGGGGGTGGGTAGTCAGTGGAGAGGAGTTGGGTGGGGAAATTCTCTCTCTCCCCCTCTTCCTCTGTCCCTCCCCTGCTCAAAAAAAAATAAGTATGTCCCAATTATTTCATGAAATTCAAATTTGTCTGCATATGCTACATTTGTTAGTTAGTTTGTTTCCTTGCCAAATCTGGGAAGCCTAGGAGAGAGAGAAACCAAACTGAGATATAATAATTATGTAAATCAATTTTTTAATTTAAATAAAAGAACACAGTTTTTAAAATAATGCCAATAAGATGTACCTATGTAAACTATTTCTATTTTGTTTGCAATGTGTGTATTTTATGTGAGTCATGCCAAGATTGACCTACCCCCTGCCAAAAAGATGGCTTAGTATCACATCATGAGTAAAGTTGGAAGTGTGCTCTCTTTTACTTTTATAAAATTTCCCATCTTTCTGAAAGGTAGGATTTTGTTGACAGTTGAGGTACATATATCATGATGCATAAAACAGTGTTGTGTTCAGGTCGTAAGAAGTCAAGTTATAATGAGATGAAATGAGTTCCAACTTGTAGAAAATAGGACTTCCACTTTTAGGCTGGATGGGACTAACTAAAGGAAACCATCATTCCCACTAAAACTTCTCCACAAAAGTTACCTGTTTAGAGACATTTAAAAGCTAATAAAGCAACATGGACTACAAGGGCCAAAATTTTGGAGAGAAGAGACCTACAAAAAGATGAGTTGAAGCTCTGTGGCTGGTTATCCATGAATGTATTAACAATTACAAGAAAGTCATAGTTTGAATTCATTTGAATACACAAGATTAGAGGTTGGAATTTCAGATTTTACCCAGTTAGGAAATTACTGCTGAGGAGGAGAGAAAACCGCTATTTTGGTGGTTTATGGGACATTTTGTGGGATATGGGCTATGGTTGTGTTAAGGGAGCATACTTTTACATATCCACAATATAATAATCAAAATCTGAAAATTACTGTTGATATATTACTATCATCCAATCAAGGATAATTCAATTCTAAAGATATTAGGTGAGGCTGACCATGCTTAGTTGGAGGGAAACATGAGGTCCCAGACTCCTATGTCCAAACTGGAGAAGGCTAAGAAAGATATTTACAAATGGCAACATTATTCAGTAGCAGAAAACAAGTCCCAAGTAGAGTGAAAACACTTGTGTTTACTTGGGGAGACAGCTTGGATATGGGGGTCAGTGATGAAGTGAAGTAAAAAAGTCTTCCACACGACTAGCCCAGCTAAGGATAGCAGATAATTTTCCAATGAGGGGCTAGGGGTAAGAGACAGGTTACAATAAATGTCGGGGGCTGAGAATGGTACCCACATGGAGGAGGGCAGACTGCTGCATGGAGTCAAAGACAGAGCTGGGTGAGAGAACTTCCATGGGATGGGGCATCAGAATCAGAGTAGAGGAAGGAAGATGTCCTAACAGAGCAATAGCCTAGGATGGGCGTGGTGTCAGCGTGGTGGTTGATTTTATAGTTGGGCTGAAATCATACGACATTTGAGGGAGTTGGAGTATCTTGTTTTCAAATTTGAGATTTTCTTCCATGTTTTGTTTTGTTTTGTTTTTAGTTTGTTTCAGTTGGCTTGGGGTAGATGTCTTGGTAAACCAATAGTTAAGGTTCTTATCAGTTTCACAATGTAGATTATAAATTTTTTATGTGCTTTATAATCTAAATTTTTTTATTTAGTTATTTTTGAGGAAATATTTTACATTTCATTTCAAAAAGTGTATATTCATTTCTGTGATAAAAGTTTTATATGATTGAAAATGTGTAATACTTTGAAAATTGTCTCATCAATAAATAATAAGAACTTGAAAGTGCAGACAGATCACATCACACCCAAAATGGATTGTAGACTGCAGTTGCTATTAGAGGTATATAAATAACATATGTTCATGCAGGAAATGGATTATAATGATATATTTTAATGTTTATGCTCAGATATCTTTAAATTTAATAAAAAATTTTAAGATATTGAATAGTATAAACTAGAAGATCAGAGGATCAATGCCATCATATTTAGAGAATGCTATCTGTAAAATTATTTTATTTCCTTAATGCAGATATGCAGTAGAAATCTTAAGGCTTTTTTTAAAAAAAATATTCTTGTTTAGTCACAAATATGTATTGTCTCATATACTTTTGTTTGTTTATGTGGCTATTTTAGATGAGCAATGCCGACTTTCAGCTCACTTAGTGTGCAGCATTAATTTCCTAATTCAGAACAGAGCATTGCAGATGGTTTTATAAATGCATTTGAATCTTTTAAACCTTGAGAGTCAAAAGAAATATGTGATACTTTTAGTATTTTCAGCAGGATGAAGATAACACTTATACATCTTTCTTTTATACAAGAAGATTAATAAATTTTATGAAATTAAAAAATTGAGTAAAAATAAAAACATAAAACCTTCAGAAATGTTTATAAAGAACTATTCATAGGCATTTCAAACACTAGGTTTATAGTATTTGTGCACAATTACAGGCATACATTGTTTAATTGCACTTCACTTTATTGCACTTTGCAGATATCACACGTTTTACAAATAGAAGGTTTGTAGCTACCCCACGTCAAGTAAGTCCTTCAGTCCCATTTTTTCCAACAGCATTTGCTTACTTTGTATCTCTATGTAACATTTTGGAAATTCTCACAATAGTTCAAACTTCTTTCTTGATTTGTTATAGTGATTTCCAATCAGTGATAATTGGTGTTACTTGTGTACTTGTTTTGGGGTACCACAGACCATGCCCATATAAGACAGTGAACTTAATAGATGTGTGTGTTCTGACTGTTCCACCAGCTGGCTGTTCCCCCATCTCTCTCCCTCTGCTTGGTGCTCTCCATTTCCTGCGACACAACACTTCTGAAATTAGGCCAATTTCAGTGGCCTCAAGTGGTCAAGTGAAAGGAAGAGTCGTTCAATTAGGCAAAATTCATTGTTGTCTTACTTTAAGAAATTACCACAGCCACTTCAACCTTCAGCAACAGCCAGTGGGCCGTGATCAGTCAGCAGCCAATAACATCCAGGCAAGACCCTCTGCCAGCAAAAAGATGATGACTCACTGAAGGCTCAGATAATGATTGGCACTTTTTGGTGATAAAGTATTTTTTAAGTTTATTTATTTATTTTGAGACAAAGAGAGAGAGAGAGAGAGAGAGAGCAAGCATAAGTGTGGGGGAGGGGCAGAAAGAGAGTGAGAGAGAGAGAATCCTAAGCAAGCTCCACGCTGTAAGCCTAGAGCCTGATGGGGGCTGGATCTCATGAACCATGAGATCATGACCTGAGTCAAAATCAAGAATTCAATGCTTAACTGACTGAGCCACCCAGGCACGCATTGTGATAAAGTATTTTTAATTAAAGTATGTACATTGGTGTTTTTGGACATAATGTTATTGAACAATTAATAGACTACAGTATAGCGTAAATGTAACTTTCATATGTACTGGGAAATCAAAAAACTCATTTGACTTGCTTTATTAGGATATCTGCTTTATTGTGATGGTCTGGAACCAAACCTGCAAGATTTCCAAGGTATGCCTGTAATCATGATCTATTAAGGAAAAACAAAATCAAGGGAAATCATTTCTAAAATGAGATTTATCTAAAAATAAGTTGTGTGAAGGGTGCCTGAGTGGCTCAGTCAGTTAAGTATCAGACTCCTTATTTCAACTCAGGTCATGATCTCATGGTTTGTGAGTTCAAGTCCTACATCTGTCTCTGCCATGACAGTGTGGAGCCTGCTTGGGATTCTTTCTTCCCTCTCTCTGCCCCTACCCTTGCTCATGCTCATTCTCTTTCAAAATAAATAAATAAACTTAAAAAAAAGTTATGGGAAACTATAACAAAAAAAGTAACAGTTAAAATAAGACTCACATTTTGGCAGGGAAGGAGTAACATGAGAGATGAAAGAAGGAACACAATGAGTCTGTGAATATCACTGTATATCTGACATCTAAATGTGAGTTTATAGCCCAAGACATTGTGCTGACTTAATATGAAATTTTTATGTATGAATATGAATTTATGTAATTAAAAATACATAAAACTTACATTTATAAGGTCTCCAAAGAATCCTAATAGAAGCAGAGAACAAAAAAGTATGAAAAGTACAGAAAGGAATCTAAAGATATATGGGGCATGGGACTAACATATGTGTAAATGGAAGCTCAGGAGAATAGAGAAAACAGAACAAAATAAATACTTATAGAAGTACTGGGTATAAAAATTTTCAAATGCTGGCAGAATATATCAAGCCACAAATTCTATAAATTTTTATACTGCTAAAAAGTGCAAATATAAAGCAAATATAGGTCCATCATAATTAAACTGCTGATAAAGACAAAAAAGAGACTAAAAGGTATTAGAAAAAATACTAATTTCAATAGTACTGGAAAACAATATGCTAGCCTAGAATTCTATACCTAGCAAATATATTTTTATTAAATTAAAAAAACTAACTTCTTCAGGAAAACAAAAACTAAGAGAACAGATATATATTAATGAAGTAGTATAGAGAGTTCTGGCAGAAGAAAAATGATCTGAAGTGGACCTATGGAAAATATATGAAAGAAGGTAAAGAAATGGTGAGCTAGAATGTTTTTTAGGTAAATGATGATAAAGTCTTATCAACTTTAAGACATATGTGGACATATGTGCAAATAAAATATATGGCTATTGTTTCAGGGTGCCCCAAGTTGCCTATAACTATGGTAATTCACTAGAAGGATTATTTAGGATACGTTGGCCCCTCAGCTCAGATTTATTACAAAGACAGCAACATAGAAACACAGTAACACCATACACACTTGGTTCCCTAAGGGAAAAAGACATAGGCAGTCTGGAGCAATCCATGTGCAGGCTTCCTAAACTCTCTTCCTCCCCTGAGAGATTACACAGAGTGTACCATCTTTACAGCCCAGAAAATACAGCAACATTGTGCAGTGTTTTTACTCAAAGAGATCATTTGAGACTCGGAATTTAGGATTTTGATTAAAAGCTTTTTACATGGGCATACCTTTTTCAACTACCAGGCTCTCAGAAGGAAAGCAGATGTTCACGGTAAATCACATTGTGGGCAGAGAGAAACAACTTGGGGAGCATTTCAGAATGAAGTTTCTGGATGCTAGGCAGCAGGCCCTTCAAAAGACAGTAGCCTTAAGCCTGCTTTGTTCACTCTTTTCTGCACAGTAACAGAGCATAAAAACTGGGAAGAAGACAAGTTAGGCTGTTGAAAGTTACTTTCCTTGCTCAGAAAGTGATAAAAAATGTAATCTCTAGAATAACAACTAAAGAAATAACAACAAAAAAGAAACTGAAGCTTGTGAACCCTCAAGAGAATAGATGAGAAAAGTCAAATGATATGAAAAAGCCTGACTGATGAAAAAGAAAACAATCAGTAAGAAATAGAGGGGAATGGTGGTGCCATAAAAAGATAACACAGATGTTGTAGATATAACCCTCAAGATACCACACTAATGTAATAGTGTACCATAAAGCAAAGATAATCAGATTGGAAAAATAAACAAAAAGATAACAAACTAAAGCCTGAATATACGGTGTTTATAAGAGATACAACTTAGGGTACTGGATGGCTCGGTTGGTTGAGTGTCTGACTCCTGATTTCAGCTCAGGGCATGACTCCAGGGTCATGCAATTGAGCCCCACGTTGATCACGGCACTGAGCGTGGAGCCAGCTTAAGATTCTTTCTCTCTCCCTCTCTTTCCCTCTACTCTGTTCATGCTCGCTNTTTAAAGATACACTTTAAATATGAAGATACAAAAACTCTGAAAGCAAAGGAATGGAAAAGTTATGTTATATAAATGTATGAGCCAAAAAACAAATAAAACAAATCCCCAAACTGTTAATGTTGATACCAAACAATAGGGTGCATCTAATAGGAATAATTAACAGTTTAAACTTGTATATATCAAACAGCAAATATATAGATCCAATAGAAGTACAGTATTAAAATAATATCATTTATAATTGCAAATGCCAAGAGATAAATTTAATGAAATATGTTTATGATTTTGACATTGAAAACCAGAAAATGTGAGTTTCACTATTTTAGAATATATATATATGTAAAATATTCCCCCATAATTATTGCCAGGGAATGGGGGAAATGGAGAGTTGTTTTTCTAAGGGTATAATATTTCTTTTATGCTAGGTGAATAAATTCTATATATCTGCTGTACAACATAGTACCTGTAGATAGCAATACAGTATTGTGCACTTCAAATTTGCTAGTCAGGTAGATCTCATATTAAGTGTTCTTATTATCCACACTCACACACAGGAACACAAAGAAAATTTAGGAAGTGTTGGCTATGTCTATAACCTTGATAGTGGTGATGGCATCATAGGTATTTGCATATGCCCAAACTCATCAAATTGTACAAACTAAATATGTGCAGCCCTTTGTATATCAATTATACTTCAATAACGTTAAAAATATAACATAAATCCAAGAAAAATAGGAATAAATTCAAGAGAAGATGTCCAAAAACTTCCATGTTGAAAAAAATCAAACAAATTAAGAAATAATTAGGAAAAACAACAAATTTCTTCAGATATAGCATAATCATTGTTTGAAAGATTCTTTACAGTAAAAATATCAATTTACTGAAAATTTGTCAGTGATTTCAATGCAATCCAATTGGCAGTTCTAATACTTTTTATTTTTAGTAATTTCATATATTTGTTTTATAGAAATTGAAAAGCACATTCTAATTTCTAGGGAAGTATAAAGGCCAAATAAAAGCATGATGTTTTCAACATAAACAAAGGGGGGAGATTTGTTTTATTGCAATCACACTTTTTTGTACAGCTTCAGTAATTAAGACAGTGTGGTGTGTATGGTATTGGGCAAGGATAGACAGATTAATGGAACAGAACAGAGGGCCCAGAAAAAAAATTACTTATGGCCACTTGAACTTGATTTATCATTAAGTATAATTTAACCACTTACATGAAATCATGCTCACCTTCCTTAGTAAAGATAGAAATGAACTCAGTCTACTTGTAAGTGGCAAAACCACATTAATTCCCTTAAACCCTACATTTTCTGCTTTTCTGGTTATTTATGGCTTATTTATATAGCTACGCTGTGAATCAGCTGTGAATTGACATGACTTTTAATATTAAGATTTACTCAACTTGGGTGGTTTACCCACATTTTAGTAATCTCAGCTTCAGTTTTGTAAGATTGTATTTATTGCATATCATCAATATTATAATGAGGAAGAAATAAGAATAAAAATGTATTATCTGCCTATTATATTGCACTTATGATTTTTAGATGCTTCACTATGATCATTTTGCAACTTTCATTCCTTCTAATTTTTGTCAAAAGATAAAAAAAATCTAGGTCCATGGACTTTACACTGCAAATTTGTTCTTCAGTCATCTGTGACTGATTTGCTGACAAAATAACTAAATTCAAAAGTCAATATTTTGAATTGCATTTTTATTAGTCTCACCTTACCAAAAAAAGCTTCTGACAATTTAGTCTATTGATCTCTCTATTAACTAAATTTACTTTATAGACACATGTGGAATTTGTTAGTGTTCAAAGGGAGCTACCGTCAAGATAAATGCCCTCTCATTTTGATTAGTGGTGGGGCTGAAAATTGAAGTTGTACACTCCCTTAGCATGATAACTAAGTGCTAAAACACATAGTTTTGGGAGATATTTGAATTATTGTTGTGTTTTAACTTCTATATTTCCACAATATTTAAATGCTGTATATTTTCTAGTAGAGAACAAATGAAGAAAGAATAAGAAATCCGTTGCCATTTCTTTTTTAAAAATCACTATTTGTCAAAAGGCAACAATAAGTATTTGCCATTTTCACATGTGTTGTTTTCAAATACTGGGTTCAGGGAAGTAGGCATTTCAAAATAATGCTCATAGGAAGTTGACTTCATGGGGTGCCTGACTGGCTAAGTTCACAGAGACTGTCGTTCTTGATCTCAAGGTTGTGAGTTCAAGCCCTATGTTGGGTGTGTGGAGCCTACTTAAAACAAATGAAACAAAAACGGTAGGAATTGACCTCATAAGATAATTTCCAAAATGGGAATTTTTCCATTTGGATATTTCCCCATCTTCAACAGACTCATTCTAATTTCTCTAGACCATCTCCTTGTCAAAGCATGTTGACAAGATCATTTATGATGAATTCTGATTCTTTTCTGTCATTTGTATGATGTGAATTATTTAATCTACCTGGGTCTTAGTGAAATCTCTATACTCAGGCAATATGATCTACCTCTAAGTGAGGCAATAGAGATGAAATGAGGTAGTACATGAAAAACACTTAGTAATGCGACTACCACACATAACTTAGGTTACACTGTTGGGGTTCTCACTTAGATTTACAATTTCTTGGCTTGCTTTAATGCCTTAGTATTCACTCAAAAGACTAGAATTTGGGCCATCCTATGTTTTTGCTCCCTGACAGAGTATACTATACCTTTTAAATACTTATAATTTTGGACAGAAATCTTAAATGAAAATAATCATAACTTTATTTTCATGAGTGTTTAAAAGATACTAGAAAATAAATGTTCAAAAGTAGGAAATAATTTTATTTCATTTTAGTAATATCTTACAGAAATTGATTTAGTTAAAGATTAAAATAGCAAAATTTATATAATTTTGGATTTCTGCATTCCTTATTCACCAGAAGCTTTTCCACTTGAATATTCATATTGCTTTCAGGCAAATACAAAATCAGTGTTTAATAATAGATTAAAATAACCCATTATAAAGATTTAGTAAAATCCACATATTCAAATAATTTTAGAATTACTTATTTAACTTTATTTTAAAGGGTTTTCTAATTATATTTTCCCCAAATTTTCAATAATGTCTGCACTAAAGTGGATTCTGCCTTATTCTTTTGATCATTTGCTTTCCTCAGGTGAGCACAATTAATAAATTAACAATTTTACAGATGTTTTAAAGCTGAATTGACTCACCTACTGTCAGTTTTGTTTCTGGATTACTATTGTTTGATTTTTATTCTTCTTTGAGAGTATTTTACATTTTAAGAAATTATACCTAATAGGAGTAGTTAGACAACCTATTACAATACCATCTGCTGTACGTCACAGTCATGTTTTATTCTGGCTCACTGAAAAAAAATTGCATGAAACTGACATTCTCTGCTTTGGTAGTCACAATCTTAAAATGGTGAATTACTTGAAGTGATAACATATAAAGCACAGCATCTCTTTTAAACACATTTACTTCTCTTCCTACCATGTTACTATTTTTTAATAAAATTAAAATTGACTGTGATGAGTATATAATAGCTCAGAAAGACTTTTCAAATTTAAATATTGATATGTTAAGCAAAGGGAACACTCAAGTTTTGATGTTTAAAAATTGCTTTCTGCAGCTCCTGGGTGCCTCAGTTGGTTAAGTGTCCGACTTTGGCTCAGGTCATGACCTCACAGTCCATGGGCTCGAGCCCTGCATCTGTGCTGACAGCTCAGAGCATGGAGCCTGCTTCAGATTCTGTGTCTCCCTCTCTCTCTGCCCCTCTCTTGTTTTGTTCTGTCTCTGTCTCTCAAAATACAATAAACATAAAAAATTTTAAAAATAATTCCTTTCTATTCTTTGATATATTTTACTTGGAATATATTTACAGTATCTTACAGCTGAGATTTCTCTATCAATTGAAGAAAGTCCAATTTAATACAACTTTTCCTTCAAGTTACAGGACCTATCTTTGCAATTTAATATTGTAGTTTGATGTGGTCCTGTTTGTTTACTTTTGCTTTTGTTGCCTGTGCTTTGGAGGTCATATCAAAAAATTATTGCCAAGACAAATATCAATGAATATTTCCCCTATGTTTTCTTTTAGGAGTTTTATAGTTTCAGGTCTCAAAGTCTTTAATCCATTTTGAGTTACTTTTTGTGAATGATGTAAAATAGGAGTTCAAGTTCATTCTTCTGCATGTAACTGTCCAGAGTGCCCACATCATTTATTGAAGAGAAAAAGCTACGATTCACAATATCAACCAAACATAAAATATCCAAGAATATAAGTGAGAAATACATCAGATTTATCTGAGAAAAAAATATGGACCTTTATTTAAGTATACGAAATAATGCAACAAACACAAAAAGAACAATATATCCTGCTTAAAAATGGAACATAAAGTTTTAAAAGTTTTTTTTTATTGAGAACTTGAATTATTTTTATCACAGTGGTACTTTGAAATACACATGGAATTAGAAATAATCTTTTATTTTAAAATCAGCTTTTTTGAGGCATATGTATATAGTATAAATTCATCAAATGTAAGTGAACAGTGATTGTATTTTGACAGATGTACACAGTGCATTTTACTATCACAATAATAAATATAAACATTTCCATTATCCAAAGGTATTACTTCATACTGCTTTTAAATCAATCACTATCTCAACCCCAGTAAACAGCAGTCACCAATCTTCTTTCTGTCTCTAGGTTTTGGCTATTTTTCAAATTTCAAGTAATGAATTTACATAGTATGAAAGAAAAAAAAGAAAATATTGCCACTGGATCTTACATGTAACTACAAATATTGCTACGAGTCTGTGCATGTAGATATCACACAGAGGACTTGATATTTATTCTCCAGTGATATGCCTTATCAGTGCCTTAACAAATGTTTGCTCTATCATATCTAAGCTGTGGGTTTAATGTCTGCTTAATTTAATATTTTTAGTAGCTTATAAATAATGACCAATGAGAAGAATGTTCCGTATATACCTCTAAAATACAGGTTCCTAAATAGGAGTGTGGTGTAACAACTTAATAATATAATACAGAAAACACTACTCTTGGAGCCAGGAAATCCAGGTTCTAGTTCTACCATTTTATTACCTAGCTGTGTTGTCTAAATACATAATTAAACTTCTCTGGGACTCAGTTTCTCAAAACAAGTGTACTGTATGATCTAAGTCTTCTAGCGACTGTAGAAATACAAGAAAACTCTCAGGCATGCAAATATTTTTAGCTCCAATCCTTAAAAATTTTCCCATTTTTTCCTATCTATTATCTATCTATCTATCTATCTATCTATCTATCTATCTATCTATCTATCTATCTATCATCTATTATCTATCTGTCTGTCTATCTGTTATTTTTGAGAGAAAGCAAGAGCATATCTATGTGCTAGTAGGGGAGGAGCAGAGAGAGAGGGAGAGAGAATCCCAGATAGGCTCTGCACTGTCAGCATGGAGCCTGGTGTACGACTTGAGCTCATGAATTGTGAGATCAGTATCTGAGATGAAATCCAGATTCAGATGCTTAACTGACTGAGCCACCCAGGTGACCCTTCCCATGTTCTAAAAGTAAGAAAATCTGCCACACCTTAATAAGATCCAGTTACTAATTAATAGGTTTCATTACTCATTGAATGAGATATTGTCTGTATGTGTGTGCATGTGCACAGATTTATATTCTGACATATACATAAATTACATGTATATGTAAAATACACAGTATACATACACATATACATATAATAATTTACAAAAATATCCTAATTAGTTATGGATAGCATCCCATTAAAAATATTTACCTAATAAAATATGATCCTATCTTAAGTACTCTTATTTGGTAGGAATATAGAGATACTGTATTTTTCACTTTTTAATAAAAAATCATGCTGTTTCTTGATCCTTTTTTGAAATTCACGCTTCTTTTATTTAAAAATCCACAATTGTGGCCATGTTCAGTGTTCCTTCATCTCCTTTGTCGTAGAAGTGGTATAATTTTGACAACTAAGCAAATATATTCAACATCTTGCAAAATTTACCAAGAGATGATGGTTTCACACAGCTGTATTCAAAGCACTAGAAAAAAAAATAAGTTGCCATTTTTTGTGTGTCTGAGTAGTTGAACTGCAACAATACCATGAATTACTTGTTAGTTATATATAGAACGGTTTATACAATCTGTGTTGTCCCGAAATGCATGTCTCTAGAGAAGCTGTTAGGAGTACACCTTAGACTCCCTCTAACCCTCCATCTCATATCTCATAAATAGATTTCATATAAAATTCCCATGTAGGGAGCAGAGTGCATACGCCCTCTTTTTACAACTGAATGAACATTCACGTGAAGAAAAATGTTTACAAACAAAAATATTTTTAGGGAAAAAGTGAGTTTTTTAAAATAAAATGTATTTTCCAAGTTTAAATAAACGTAAACATACTATTCTAATATCAATAATTTTTGTAACTCTCAAGTACTGCTTAGTGAGTCATTTTATATTTTTGTCATCAGCTTGTTTTTCCATAAATGAGGACCCTATTCCAAATATTCTCCAAATTTCCTTCAAACCCTATTTTGCCTATAGGTTATATATAAAACTAAATTTAAACATATGATCCAGCATTATAATTTTGTTTGTAATAAAGACAAAATATGAGTAATAAAATAGTTTTTAAAAAGGAATTTATTATTTTTTTAAGTTTATTAATTTATTTTGGAAGAGAAAAATGAGTGGGAGAAGGGTAAAGAGAGAGGGAGAGAAAGATTCCAACAGGCTCTGCATACCGACAGCACAAAGATCCATGCAGAACACAATCTCCCCAACGGTGAGATCATGACCTGAGCCAAAATCAGAAATTAGAATCTTACCTGACTGAGCCAGGTGTCTCATAATTTCATAATAGACAAAAGATAAGGAAACTATTTTTGAAACTAATTTATCTAATAAAATATATTAAAAATCTTCCTTCAATAATTATACCTATGGTTAATAACCATATTGTTAGGGTAAAGTTTGCTTTCGTTGCCTACATTCTAAAAGCCTGGTATAAATCAGAGATCACTTGTCATCTGCTTTTGCAAATAAAGTTTTATTGGGTAATAGTCTCATCCTTTCATTTACACATTTTCTGTAGATGCTTTTCATGCTACAACAGCAGAGCTAATTAGTTGTGGCAGAGACATACAAACAAAAATATTCACTATCTGTCCCTTAATAGGAAATGTTTGCCAAATCGTGTATTTAAAAGTAATCTGTTATCAGACCACAGTAATATTAAACCATTATAGACTAAGGTGGCAAGGTCAAAGTTTAGTAAGTGGTACAAAATCACAGGGAGGCAACCACCAAAACCTGGGTAAGGGAAATCTTAATGAGCCCTGTCTATGACAGGAGGGTGTGAGTAAACTTAAGATTTAGCATAGATTTAAGAGGCAAAGTAACCTGAGGTCCCCAGTGGCTCAGATCACTTAAGAGTCAGACTTTGGCTCAGGTCATGACCTCACAGTTCACAAGTTAGAGCCCCGCATCAGGCTCTGTGGCTGACAGCTTGGAGCATGGAACCTGCTTTGAATTCTGTATCTCCGTCTCTACCCCTCCCCTGCTTGTGCTCACTCTCTCTCTCTCAAAAATAAATAAATACATATATATGCAAAAGAACCAAGTACAGAGCATGGACATAGTTTGAATCCCAAATATCTGTATACACACACTTACTTATATAAACATTAAGGCCAAGAAGTACTGATAAAATTTTATGAAAATTGAAAAATAGAGATAATTATTCTTCTTGGAGAGCTTATGTGGGGTGTGTGTGTGTGTGTGTGTGTGTATAATTAAAATGATATTACTTATCTCTCCTCTTTTCCTCTTTTTTATTTTGGAACCTTTTTAGACTTAACAAAAAATTTATGAAGATAATACAGAGATATCCCATAAACCAGAACCCAGTTCCCCTCTTTATTAATGTCTTATATCAGTAATGAAAATTTGTTATAATTATTGGACCAATATTATATATTATTATTAACTTTATTCGGATTTTTCTAGTTCTATCTAATGTCCTTTATTCTGTTCCATGTTCCCAATGAGAGTATCATATAACATTTCATAGTCATGTATGCTCGGACTATTAGCTGTGACAATTTCTCAGAATTTCCTTATTTGGATGACTTTGTCAGTTATAAGGAGTATTGCTCAGGTATTTTGTAAAGGCTCCCTCAGTTGGAATTCATTGGTTTGCTTTTTTGTGTGTTTGCTTTCCCATTACTGGGCTAGGTCCTGGGTTTTAGGGAGGAAAACTACAGACGTAAAGTGCTATTTTCATCTCATCATTTCAAGAGTGCACACTATCACTGTAACTTTACACTATTGGTTTGATCTGGATCACCTGGCTGAAGGAAAGTTTGTCAGGTTTCTCCACTGCAAAGTACACTTTCTCATCTTTCTTCGTTTTACTCTTTGAAAGGGAGTCATTATGTGTAATCCACACTTAAGGAATAGGTAGTCAATGTTCCGCATTCTCATTGGTGTAGAGTCTGTACAAATTATTTTAAATTCTTCTTAAATTTTAAATATGTGACATATTTTATATTCTTTGTCATTTCTTCTTTATTTTTTAATTTATTTTTAAGTTTATTTATTCATTTTGAGACAGAGCACAAGCAGTGGAAGGACAGAGAGAGGGGGAGAGAAAGAATCCCAAGCAGGCTCCATGCTGTCTGCACAGACCTAATGCTGGGCTCAATCCCATGATCTGAGATATTGACCTGAGCCGAAATCAAGAGTCAGATGCTTAACCTACTGAGCAACCCGGGAACCCCTTATTTATTTATTAATACAGGTTCTAATTTACATCACCATGGTCTCATGTGTCTTTATTTTATATTTCAGTATAAAATCTAATACTGTATTATTTATACATCTTTTTAAATGTTTCCCAGCTTTGGAGATTTTTCCATTTGGCTCCTGTGTGCAGTATATTTTTGTTTTTGTTTTGTTTTGTTTTGCTTTGCTTTAGCATGTTACTTTTTGGCATCAAGGATGCCCCCCGTTCATGTTGTATGTTATTCCTGCCTCAGTCCTAGGATCAGGCTTTTTTTCAAAACATCTTCATTCCTTAGATTGGAGAAGGACATTAGAAAACAAGATCTGTGCACTAGGTTTGCTATTGCTACTGGGGTGTTATTGCCTCTAAGCCACCTCAGCTGACAGAGCAAAGAAATATATGTGTGTAAACTAACCTATGTGTTAAAACATACATCTATAAACATTTCTATACATAACCATCTGTATGTATATTAGCTAGACATGAGCTCTGACTTAATGTCTCTGACTTTAATTCATGACTGTATGGATCATTCTAGCCTTCTCCCCTTACTTAAATGTAGATTCCAACTCTAACAATGATAAATCTGCCTCCCACCATCTGCTATTCATTCATTAACTCTTGAATTATAGTATACATATATCATAGTATCAAAGTTGTTAACCCATACCCTGGTAGGAAACAACACTATCAAGTAGAATAATATTTATGTATTTTTTCTTATGGGTTTACTTTTAAGGATTCTCCTTATTTGCTCTGTTATCTATCTATTCATCCCTCCCTCATCCTAACCACTGGCAACTACTGATCTTTTCATTCTCTTGATAGTTTTGCCTTTCCCAAAGTGTTATATAGTTGGAAGCATATAGCATAGTGGTTTTTCATATTGACTGCTTTCACTTAGTAATATGCATGTAAGGTTCCTCCATGTCTTTTTGTGGTGTGTAGTTCATTTCTTTTTAAGGCAGAATAATTTGTCATTGCCTGGATGTACCACAGTTTATCCATTCACCTATGAAGAACATCTTATTTGCTTCTAGCTTTTGGCAGTTATGAATAAAGTTGCTATAAAACATGTGCGTACAAATTTTTGTGTGCATATAAGTTTTCAACTTATTTGGGTAAATATCCACCTGCTGGATTAAACAGTAAGAGTGGGTTTAGTTTTGTAAAAAAAACTGCCAAATTGTCTTTCAAAGTGGCTGGATCACTCAGCATTCCCACCGGCAATGGAAAAAGAGTGCTTCTTGCTCCATATCCTCGTTAGCATTTGGTATCATCAGTGCTCTGGATTTTGGCCATTCTCATTGGTGTATAGTGGTATCTCATTGTTATTTTAATTTGCATTTCTCTGATGACATAGGATTATTACATCTTCTCCTAAGCTTATTTGCCATCAAAAACCTTCTTCTGTTAAGGCCTTTGGCCCATTTTTTAATGGGGTTGCTTTTTTATTGTTAAGTTTTAACAGTTTTTTATATAGTTTCGATAACAGTCCTTTATCAGTTGTGTCCTTTGCACATACTTTCTCCCTGTATGTGGCTTGGCTTCTAACTTTCTGATGTACTTTTTCTTTGTGTAGATCTGAACTTCTGACCAATATCTTTTCCCTTCTCTCTAAAGAACTTACGTTTTTCTTGAAGGGCATGTCTACTGACAACAAAATTTCTGTTTTTTTGTTTGTTTGAGCTAGTCTTTTTCTTCATTTTTAAACTAAAATTTAACTGGATGTAAAACTTGAGTTATTTTTTTTTCTTTCAATACTTTAAATATTGTACTCTATAACTCGTTTTGCTTGTTTGGCTCTGTTATGAATTCCTCTGTATTTTTTTTTATTGTTCTACACAGATAGGAGATTGTAATTCTTGGTCATCTTCAAGACTTTATGTTTACCTTGGCTTTCTTTAGGTCACATATGATATGGCTAAATGTAGAATTTTTGTTTTTATAATTCATGATTTTGAATGTTAACCTTTTGAAACTGTCTCACAGTTCTTCAAAATTCTATGGTTTTAAAAATGGATTTTCTTTTCCAGCTCCTTTATTTTGGGAAATTTCTAGTGACCTAACTTCAAGTTTGCTAATTTCCTTTTGTCTCTATCAAGTCTGTTGATTAGCCCATCAAAAGCATTCTTCCTTTCTGTCCCACTGCTTTTGATTTCTATTATTTCCTCTGATAGTTCTTAGAGTTTACATCTCTCTACTTACATTATCCATCTGTTGTGTGTTTTTTTTTTCATTAGATCCCATAATATATCAATCATGTTTATTAAGTTCCCTGTCTGGTAATCCCAACATCTGTGTTATATCTGAGTCTGTTTTTGTTTTTTTTCTGCTTGCTCTGTCTATTCAGATGGAATATTCTTACTTTTTAGCAAGCCTTGTAATTTTTGTTGAAAACTTGAGTGTGTGGTTTTATGTTATTCTGGCTGTGCGTTCAGTGATTCATTGTGTCAGATGCCTGGAACTCCTCTGCTGGTCTTGCTTTGCCGCCTCTGTTGTCTTTGACTTTATCGAAGAACTCTTCCTTCTTTAAAGACTGTATGGTTCAGTTTGCTTAACTGTCATAGACTCTGGGTATACAGTTCTTTCTTGTCTAGCAAGAAAGCAGGACGCAGGATTAAAATGCGAGAGATGGCTAATGTTCGGGAGAAGACAAGATCCCCGAATAAGGGTCCTTGCTCCATATTTATTAAGATCAGAAGCCTTCAAACATGATGGACATGCACAGAGACAATGAATTTGTGAACATTAACTCATGGGCGTCAGGGAAAGGGGGTTTTGAAGATACAAGGTGTTAGGGGTTTAGGTCAATATAAAACAAAATTCTGGCACCCAGTAGATGATGGTTAACAGAACTGTATCTGTCTATCTTAGCTAGCCTAGGGGATAGACAGAGCATGTTACCTCAGAGTCAACAAGGCACCTTTCTTTTGCTAATTAGCTCCTCTTTGGGCAACTTGGCCCCACAGGGGTCTACAGCCCTGTTTACCTGTTTACCCCATTTGGTTCTTCCTTCCTGTGAAAGCAGCTTTCTGCTATAGTACTAAATTGGTGGGGGGGAACGTTTTCATCCTGAATACCTAAACTTGTTTACCTCCTATACCTTTGTTCTATACTGGGGTCTTTCCCCCACCCTCTTTATAGGTATTTACCTAATCCAGTTTACCTAAACTTGGGTGTGAGTATCCTATGGCTTTCTAATTCTTTATGCCTTGTTAACCTATCAGTGCAAGCCCAGGGAATTCCTAAACTTATTCTCCACACTTAACTATCACCCAGTATGATTATACTGGAGCCCTGGTGGCTAGGGTTGAGTTGTGAAAGATAAGTCATCTGTAATCCTAACTAAATCTCAGTCTTTTACTGGCCACGTGTGCCTGCACTGGCTGTGACCTTCAAACATGTTCTTTGCTCCTCTCTTTGTAGAGATGGGAAGGCTAGAGGGACCTGTTAGAGCAGAGTCTTCTTTCCCTAGGTTAGAGTTTCGGTAAAGTCTTCCTTCTTGAAAAGTGTTACTTGGCTGTGTAAACTCCTCTGGGCACATTTCACAATGGATATTCTTCCTCCTGACCTCCAGAGCCATGGTGGGATCTTTCTCAGCTCTTCATGTGAATCTGGTACTATTCCTGCAGGAAAACCATGGAAGCGTAAGGAGTCTCTTGTGACTCTGGCCTGCAGGGCTTTCTCATTTCACGGTGTTCCACATGCAGGCGCTAGCTCAAGAACTACCATTTAAGCATCCCTGCCAGATATTATCATTCTAACAGGTTCAGTTCTAGGGAAGCTGGTCTCAGCTATGACCCTGGATTTGCTTGTCTCTTTAGATTTTAGGGTAGCAATTTGTTTTACAAGTTAAGGTGGGTCAAGACAAGTCACATGTTTTCTGTTTGTCCATGTTTCTCTTAGTGTAAGCAGGCTGTGACAATTTTCAAGCTCTTTACATGTGGGAGCCAAAGCAGAATGCTTCATAATATTCATTGCAGAATAAGCAATAGCTGCCACTACTGAGAATAATAATATTCAGAATGTAACAGGCTTAAACTGTTACAAAATTGTATAGTTTTGCTTACTTCTTCTGAATAGAATTAAATTAAAACTTCTGAAAATTCACCTTAACATGCTGTGAGATTATTTAAAATCACATTCAATGGAGACTACTGTAAGCAATTATGAGGAAAATACAACAAAATAGCAAGGATAGGCAATTGAAATAGGCCTCTGCTATTATTAAACACTGGACTTTTCCTTGGGTTAAAGATTAAGATAGAAGTTAGAAGTTAGAAGTGAACTCATTTCTGCTTCTTAGATTAGTTTCCTAAAAGGAGCAAATGTCAATTATGAATTGACATTCATAAAATTCAGACCAGGAACCTAGTAGTGGGAACTGAGAAATGTGCAGGTATAAAAGGGCGGGTATTTTTTCAAAAGGAGTAAAGAATACCATAGTAAATACACAATACGGAAAGTTTATAGATGTATAAAACAAACAAAAACTTTCAAAATTATTATGAGAGTCTTGGGATAGATAATATTTGCTCTCCATTAGCACTAAAGTTGCAAAGATATTTCAAAAAGATAGAAACTATGTAATTACATGGGAGAAAGAAGAAATAAAGATGAAATATGACATATTCAGCTTAATCTGATTATTTGGTAATAATTTAATATAAAATTGTCTACTTAGCGAAAACCCGTTTTACAGCTACCAATTCAACCACAATTTCAAATAGAATAAGAGGCAGAATCAAGACTTATTTATTTTCAGGTTCTTTCAGTGTACAAAAGATTTAAGGATGTGTACCAATATAAAAAGATGTCAAAAAGGGGTGCCTGGATGGCTCAGTCGGTTGAGCATCTGACTTTGGCTCAGGTCATGATCTTGGTTCATGGGTTCAAGCTCCGTGTTGGGCTTTGTGCTGACAGTTAGCTCACAGACTGGAGCCTGTCTTTGGATTCTGTGACTCCCTCTTTCTCTGACCCTCCCCTGCTTGCTCTGTTTCTCTTTCTCTCTCTCTCAAAAATAAAAATAAAAATAAATTTTTAAAAAAGATGTCAAAAATTTAACATTTTTCCATAAAATGTTTTACTGGCCTACGCAATAGGCCTGAATTTGTACATTTAATCCCAACCAAATAATATATATCTTTTCTGTGGCAATGAAAAGATATTCTGCAAAATTTACAAAAAACTTAGAGAAATGTGAGATAACGTGACTTCAGCCTATAGACATCATTCTTTGAGATTTTTGTTTAAATTTGTTTTAATCATACCATAAGCTTTAACCCCAAAAAATAGAAAAAATAAATTTGTTATTTTTACAGATTGTATACTTTGATTTGTATACTTTCACAATGACCGCAGGAAACTGGGATTCTAAGAGATTTACATGGGATACCAAAAAAATATCAATGAGGGCTTTAAAAAAAATTAAAAGCTGGAAAACTAATACCCACCCATGTGTGCACATTTTTACAAACTCTTGTTTGTATTTTTATTGGGAAAAATAAATTCTCCTAAGTGATAAGAAATACATAAAATCCTACATAATTGTTGCTTAAACTTTTCACTGAAACTGTTTTATTATCTTTAATTTAAAACATTTATGTTTTAATTAAGTATGCTCATATACTCAATAATCAGATAAAAATTAAACCATTATAATGAAATTCTTCTCTGGTTAGCATTTATTCCTTCATTTATAATTGTCCATGTCCTCTTACAGCATTTGTTCAAATTATTTCAAGATAGTATATTGGGGGGCAGAATTTACACCTAATAAGAAATAACCTTCCTATAAAAGAATTTATGAACTAATTTGTTTACTAAGAACAGACTTAAATCAAAAAAAATTTCCTCTTATTTATACTTTTTGGAGACATAATGATAGTTTATATCTGAAAATATAATTTAAGAATATGTTTGTAAACTATATCATTACCTAAAATAGTATTTCAAGTACTCATTAAAAAAATTTTTTTAATGTTTTATTTATTTCTGAGAGATAGAGACAGCATGAGCAGGGGAGGGTCAGAGAGAGAGGGAGATACAGAATCTGAAACAGGCTCCAGGCTCTGAGCTAGCTGTCAGCATAGAGCCCGACATGGGGCTTGAACCCATGAGCTGTGAGATCATGACCTGAACTAAAGTCAGACACTCAACTGACTGAACCATCCAGGTGCCCCTTCAAGTGCTTATTAATTTTGAAGAATGTTTAGGTATAATCAGATATTTGTATGTATTTATTTATGTACATATTTTTGTATAGATATTTAAACACTATATGAGTTTTCATTGTACATAAATTATTACCCTAAAGGCTTCTGGTCTCCCATTTGAGCAAAGGTATAAAGAAAAAAGATTACTTTTAGTATACCATTGAAATTATTCACCTTAAGCTAAATAATTGCCACCAAAACAATGAGGCTGAGAGAAAATGGGCAGAACCTTTTTTTTTTTGCCTTAATTTAGTTGTCTGTAATTTTATTTCTGCTAAAAGCTATCAGTGTGATTATATATTCAATCCAATCCACAAAAGCATTTTTAAATTATCATGCTGAAATACTATATGATCACAAAACTTTTTTTTATATTTTAAAAGTGTAGTGCACTATATTAAATAACTGTATGTAAGGTATCAGGAGAATCTAGCTAGATTATCTCCTTTTCTTTGAAATAAGAAATTTTATCTTTGAAAAAAATGGGTTTGCATTTCAAAATAAGTATTTTCCAATGAGTACTGCCATGTAAATATTTGAAGATATTATAGATAAATATTTGAAGATATATTTTTTTCATATTTGATAAGTCATACCTTTTATTTGATCTTTTTCTCCATTCAATGCATTTTTTCAATCTGTATTATGTATTGTGTACTCAGTGGACACACAGTAGTGAAAAACACAGACAGAACTTCTCAAAATTACAGAAAGATTGGAACAAATGGAAGATAGCTGGGGAGAGAGAAAACAGAAAAGACTTGTATTTGCAGGTAGAGAATATTGTATGTTAAATACATGGAGAAAAGGCAAATCAATGTGCATAAGCCTGGGGCAGAGACACAAGTTTATTATAGGTGACTCACTGGTTACAGATGGGATGGGGAATGGCAAGAAATGGAGAAGACAGAAAAAATTGAGGCAATAGGCACCTGGAACTCTTGTTGAGATGTTTGAGTAACATATGGATAATAATGTGGACAGTGAAATGACGAGGGTGTGAAGGTAAAGAAGGCCAGATTTTATGTAGAGTCACTTCAAGAATTTTGGTCAGTATCTGAAGGCCAGAAGTAAACATTTCAACACAGGAGAGTCTGAGGTTACTTGCATTGAAAAGACAATCAATCATAGATTAATGAAGGAAAGCACTAGATTAAAAGATATTAAATTATCTCAGGTGAGAAATGATAATAGCTTAGAACAGAAGATGGCTATTGAGACATAAAAATATTTACAAATATTTGCACTATATTTAAGTGGGAGAATAGATAGAATATAGAGGTAGAATGGCCACCTGCGGGAAGATAAGTCAAATGGTGACTCCACAGATTTCTGGATTGATCAACTGGGTGATAGCGATACTATAATAACAAGTGGAATATAATCACACATACTTATACACCTTGATTGGAAAGGGAGAGTGTCATATTTTGCTGTTTCTCATGGTGATCTTTTTGTTGTGGGAGCAATTTTGAGGGGAAGATTATTGAGGGAATTGGAATTTCAATTGGATCTAGAACTAAGGATATGTTTTTGGTGGGCAAAAAGGTGGCATAGCAAACATTGGAAACACATTAAAGCAAAAGTATGTGTGAGTAATGTGTGAGGTGAGAGCCAGTAACCCATTCGGGGCAAAGATTAATTAGAGGTTAGTGTGATTACTGATATGGCTGTAATGTATTTTGTAATAAAATGGATAAGAACTTGACTGAGAAAGGAATTCTGATATTATTAGTTAGGCAATGGAGGATAATCAATGAAGGAAGAGGAGGAAGTGGAGGGGAAGAAGAAGAAGGACACAACGCACTTGGAGCCTTCATCTGTCGGCAGTTTGTATTTTTGATGCAATACGGAGCAGATCAGCTAGACAGCCGTCCTAATAGCACTGACTATAATTAGTGACTCTGGTACATAGAAAACTAGGTAAGATTCAATAGTATAAACCAAAATGGCTCCATTTTTTCTTCATTTTAGCTATTAACTGATGTTTTTGAGCGCCTCCTAAGAGGAATATATTGAGATTAGAAATAGAGGGCAAAGCTTTTTTCTCTGAAGTAGATGACTGGGGCGTGCACCAGAGGGACAGTTTATTGAGACTGGATGGTGAGCCTGAACAGTCGTTGGGCAAAGAAAAGGAAAAGAAAACAAAGGTGATTATCTGTCTAAACTCATGGCTGTACTGTTAATGGGAAAAGCACATTTGTTCTAGACAGATGGATTTGGATATTTCAGTTAGCCTTTTTAATTCTAATCTAGAATTTTAGGGAAAAGTGAAGGCAGAAATAATTCCTCTATTTGCTCTTGTCCTAAATATTGTGACCTTTTAGTTAATTTCCCTGACCAGGTTTTTACATATGCTTCATGGAATAAATTCTATTTCTATATAAATTAACCTTTGGAAACTCCTCATTATTGCTGTCATTTTCTGCTATAAATCTAATATTTGGTTATATTTATTTAGCAACTAATGCACATCAGCCATTTCATATTTATAGAATTTACATAAATCTTGATAGTTTTAAACAAACCCCCTGGATTATTTTACATATGTTGTTATTATTTTATGTTATAAAATAGAAATTTTATTTTATTTTCTAGTGGACATCAGAATAAGCTAACATCAACTTACTTGAAATGAATCTAAGTAGGTGTGTTTTCTAACAGACTATGCAGATAATGCTAAGAAACACTCTGCTAAGTAGTCACGATTAAGTATGCATATGGTATGATGATTACTGCCAGTATGAGAGGTCTAAATATGAGTACTCATTGATGGAACAATTGTTTACTTCTTACTTTGAATACTAATTAAAGTATCACTGCTAATATAAAAGTGAATGCCAAGATATTTGATTTTAAATTACACGGACATTTCTTTTTTTTTTTCCTTTTTGTAAGTTATGGAAATGTTTGCTGCACCTCAAACCTAAAAGTGCATTAATATATATTAAAGAAAAACATTTTGAGGACCAGAATGGGATTATGTTAAATTGTTGTTCTGCTCTATGGTCCCATCCTCTGGTGCATGAATAAGAAACTGTGAAGTACTATTGAAAAGCCCAAATAACCTTGATTTCAGGGAATCTTCTATGTGTCATAACTGCCTCATTAGGCAAACTGTTCACCAGCTGATTGTCATTGCTCTAGGGCAATACAGACTAAGAATTTATTCTTTGTCTTTTTTGATTGCAATATCCAATAAAATTATCCTGAAGACAAAAGCAGGATAGAAAAAAAAAGTAATTATCTCAAATGCCTCCTTCCTAAATATAGTAAGAAGAATGCATCTATGAATTATCTACATGACTTTAACTTTGCCCTTCTGATGAAATGTAATACATCTGCAGACTCTAGATAGGAGGTCATGAAAAACCATGTTGTTTTTGACAAAGTCATTTGGTGGTTTAGATGCAAGTGACTTAAAGAGCGAAAATATACCTAGCTTTATTCACAATGAATATCTTATATTTTATTTGAGTTTTCAAGTTAATACATTCTGGAGAAATTCTATATAATCTCAAGTATTAGATTCCATTTCACTCATCATATTTGAGTCACATTTAATATATGTCAAAGCAGATACTTCTGAGAAAATTTAGTTCCAACATCTCAGAAATGTGATATTGCATTGTTAAGTTTATACACTTAGTATTGTTACATCTTATTGGAGAGCTGATTATTTAATGCCCCCTTTATACCTGATAATCTGTCTTGGTCTGAAATCTATTTTGTTTGAAGTTAATATAACTACTCTAGCTTTCTTTTAAGTACTATTGAAAGTGTCCTATTCTTTATCCTGAATCTATCAGAGTCTGTATTGAAAATGGCTTCCTGATAGAAAACATATAGTTGAGGGGCGCCTGGGTGGCTCAGTCTGTTAAGTGTCTGACTTCAACTCTGGTCACAATCTCACAGCTCATGAGTTCGAGCCCCGTGTCAGGCTCTGTTGCTGACAGCTGGAGCCTGGAGCCTGCTTTGGATTCTGTGTCTCCCTCTCTCTCTCTCTCTCTCTCTCTCTACCTTTCCCCCTCTCACGTTCTGTCTCTCTCTCTCAAAAATAAACAATAATGAAAAAAAAAACCCATATAGTTAAGTCCCCTTTAATTAACCCACTCTGACAATCTCTGTATTTTCACTGGGGTGTGTAGATCATTCAGATTTATGTATAACCTCCTGTCATTCTGTGTCTAGACAACCCAGACTAATATAGTCACCAGTACGCAAACTGGACCTGCATGCTGCCAGGGAAGTTTTAGACTTTAAGCGAACAGTATAAAACATTAGAAATCATTAATCATTTAGGTAGCCCACTTCCCTCTTTGGTGGCCAAAAGTCAGAGTCAGATTTCTAGGGATTGCTGGAGATAAACATAAAGCTTTCCTAATCCAGTTCAACTTCTCTCTCCTCTATGAGTCCATGTATAAAATTTCAAGAATGTGAACAATTAAACAATATATTGTTTATATATACCACACCGTGGATACATATGTGCATGAAAAAAGTATAAAGAAGAGAAAACAAATGATAAATAGTAGTTATTAGCTCTTGGAACAAAATAAGAGATTAGGAGTTGAGGGAAGCAAATTAAACTGCATGGTAGACACACCGGTGTGTTTTGGTTTTTAGCAGTCATTACACTCTATATATACGTTATAACTATTCTAACACCTGTGGACTTATGTTCAGTGTTCTCTCCTAAATGGTTTTTGTATATTAAGTCCTTACATCCTGGTAATGATAGTGTGAGGTATCCTCATCTTACCAGTGTGAATACTGTCTCTGACGATGGAAACTACTGTTTATGTGCAGACTTTGTGTCCAGTATGTAAACATATGTTTCTACCCTGTAAACGTATGTGTGTATTTTATAAACCTATATATAGTACATATGAAAACATATGGACATATATATTTTATTCAAATCTCTAGAATCAGTGAGATCTGAGTTGTAAAAATGCTACCATGTGTGTGTCACTTGAGCAACTTATCTAAATTCTTGGACATTTTTATTTCATCTGTAAAATAAACCTGTATCTACATCATTGATGATGTAAGGATTAAAAGAAATTATAGAAGTGTATTATCCAATAAGCCCTCGGTTAAACCCTTGAAGTTAATTCCAGTCAGTATATCCTGATTACACTGAGTTATCACTTCCAAAATTATTTAAATGTTTTGGTGCTTTTTTCTCCTTGCTCTGCATACATAGAGTACCAAACTATAATAATTTCCTGGGATTTCACACCATGTGTTGGTGAATAAGATTAAAGTCCTAAGAAGCAAACTACCCTCAAATTGAAATTTCAGGTGATTATTATGAGTTCAGATTTTGACTTACCAAATGGCATACTTTACCTTTACAAAATGGAATAATTGTTAAACTTTACTAAATTGTATGGGCACTTGAAACATTAAGTTTATAGCTAAACAAATTAGATTGAAAAAATAGAGAAAGTAAGATTTTTAAAAAGCAATAAAACAGTAGCAGGGTACTGGGAGAATCTTAAATAATAGGCACTTGTTGTATGTTAGCCTATTGGGGAAAATAAACTTATAAAAGGTAATTTCATAAGCTGAATTTTTCTCCACAAATATGCTATGAGTGACTGGTATCCGAATGTTTGGGAAAGAAAAAAAGTTGTTTAATTTATCATTTGGAAAAATGCCTTTGTCACTCAACTCTAACATATGCTGAGAGAGAGAAAAACCATGAAGATGATTTTTTTTAGCTTCATTTATATATGAGAACCTGCTTGCAAGTCAATTTTGCAGAAGGGTAACTGCTAAAAACAACTGTGAAAAACCACCATGGATTGTCATGTTTGGGGACGATTGTCACATCACTTACATTTTACAAGCTGTTTTTCTTCACACTTTATTAGGAGTGTTGGATAAAGGAAAGTTATCATATCGCTTTCTCTATAACATCACCCATTTTCACATAATATTAACTTATAACAATATAAAAGTTTATATTTAAATGTAACTATACCTATTTGTTATTAACAATCTCAGTGCAAAGATGGCTAGAACTTTGGAGCCATGTGGAAAGGAGTTCATATTTTAAAGTTTGCTTTTAAATGACTGTTTTAATGTATATTTGACTTATCTCAAACTAAAAGCACTACACAAATGACAAAGATAGTCACAAAATATCTAAACTACATAAAACATTTGCCTTTTTACTTTATGAATGATTTAAGAAAAAGAATTCACTGATTCTTATGAAGTGTTTTTTATAAAAGGTAATTGTCTGAAATGTTTTAATTAAATCCATTTACAAATTGATAAGGTCCTAGCAAAACTGACTATAATTTACCATCTGAACAAAATCCAAACTTCATCTGTAAGATCAGAAAACAATTTAGTTTCCATCTACCACATGTTAATAAAGAGGGAAAACATTCAGGTAATATCACGACAGTAAAGCTACTAGTAATTAAGGATGTGATTAGGTAAAGCAAAATCTTTTGGAAAAGGTCTATTATAAACTTTAGCAAACAATTTTTTTAAAAATTTTTTAAATGT
This sequence comes from Crocuta crocuta, assembly GCF_008692635.1. Taxonomy (NCBI): domain Eukaryota; kingdom Metazoa; phylum Chordata; class Mammalia; order Carnivora; family Hyaenidae; genus Crocuta; species Crocuta crocuta. The sequence continues at coordinate 7,297,457 of NW_027531917.1, read as the reverse complement.
TTTATTTATTTCTGAGAGAGAGAGAGACAGCGTGAGCAGGGGAGGGTCAGAGAGAGAGGGAGTCACAGACCGAAACAGGCTCCAGGCTCTGAGCTGGCAGTCAGCACAGAGCCCGACGCGGGGCTCGAACCCACGAACCGCGAGATCATGACCTAAGTGAAAGTCAGACGCTTAACCGACTAAGCCACCCAGGCGCCCCGAACAATTAATTTTTTGACAGTAAACTGACAGGAAGATTTTAGATTAGGTAAACAATTTGAAATATTACATAGGTAATATGAGGTTATTATCTAAGGAAACTAACAACTTGAAATTTTGAATACATTATATTTGTTACATCAATTTTGTTAAGATAAATTTTTTATTAATTTTAATAGCCACTTCTAAACTATTGAAAAGGTACGATGACAAGAACTTTATATTACCATGTTCAGTCTTCATGGCAGTCGTATGAAGTAAACATTATAAGTTGTAATTTTCAGATAACATATCAAAACAGAAGTGAAGTCAAGGATGTTCAGGAAATCACCTACATTCCTGTAGACAGTAAGTGCATAAACAGTGTTCAAACCCAGACCTGTTGGATTAGAAGAGCACCGGCTGGCACATCTTGGCCAGAGGATTGATGGGAGCAGCAGTGACTTAGAGGTGAGGGTAGCACGAGTGTCCTTCAGCTTTTTCAGAGGCACACAGAAGCCAAACTCATCTCATTGATATCCAAGAGCTAAAGATTCATTGTATTTTTCTTTTGTAAAATGGCCTCCATTACCTGTTAAAAATATTCACTCCAAGCTTACACATAGACACTTTATTTTCAAAACCTTATGGCTCTGTCAACTAGCTGCCTTCATTACTCCAGGATTCTAGGGCACAAATTAACCCTAGCATAAGATTACATGACCCTTCTCCATGTAATATGCTTTCAGATTCATAGTCTTAGGCAACATGATAAATTCAATAAGGGTACACTTTGGTGGTTAAGTCAATTTTATCTCTTTGAATGCTGATCTAAAATCCAACTCCTGCAAAAGTTCATAATCATTCAAAATTATTGGCAATTTAATTAAAGGGCAGTTTCTTTGTTCTCATAATACTTACATGTACAAGTCATATGAATTTTTAATCTACCATGATAATCAGTCAATGGCAGGATTGATTGATGCTAGGTAGGGCTACTCATGAAAAGCAAAAACAAAACAAAACAAAGGAAAAAATGGCACCTAATTATTTGTAATTAATTACAAGTCTATATTAAGATAATTAAGATCATTAAACTGAATGATGGAAATTGTCAAAGCAGTACAAGAATACATTTAAGGAATGAATTCGTTTTTCCCTTTCATATGTATTACACCAAAATTAGTATGATCTTATACATTCAAGAAATATGCATATTAACTTTGAAACACCAAATATGTGGTTTTCATTCATATATAAAAATTCCTTTATATCATGTATAACATATCAAATAATTCATCATTTTGCATGGATTTTTCTCTCTTTGGACCAATATTATTTTAGCAAAAAAGAGCCAAAAAAATTCTTTGGGCATACAGATAGTGCTTTACAGTTTTTCACAGTAATCTTTATGCTTCCTGCCCTCTTGTATTTAAAAGTTATGACCTAAAAAGAGGCAACAGAGTGCTCCCTGGAATTTTCAACTTCACAGAACCATTCAGTTAGTTATGTGTTGATCACTGTTTTAAAATGAGTTGAAATGTGTCCTAGCAAATTGTTGAACAAATGTTCAAATGACTAAAGCATTCATCTGTTCCAAATTAGACTATTCTTTTATATTGAGATCCTTATCAAGCCCTTTGCCTCTAGAAAATCACACAAGCTCTCCTTGAAATGCCCTAAAATAAAATTTTTATAAAGGGAAGATCATAGACACTAAAAATGAAAAGGCACGTTCCATTAGAATTAAAAAAGGAATTGCAAATGCACAGAAAGAATCCTGATGAACTCATTAGTTGTAAAGGTTGATAGTAAGCACTGTCCCTCCCAGCTGTTAGAGTTTAGAGCAAGTGTAAATTTTGCATGTATTTTATTTAAAACAAGAGGAACAAGAGACATTCATGTTCTTCCTCTTGTCTTAATTTTACAACTGTAAAACCTGAGCAGCCATCTAATTTTCACCTGGTATTTATTTTTGAAAACAATTTTTGGCAAGTGATTTTGCTTTCCTGCCATTTCCCTTCCCTCTTGCATATTTTTCTTTTCAATGGAGAGCATTCTGTTGACAGGATAGTTTGTTCATAGAAGAGTGGCTGGAAATTACTGCTCAGTTGCTTTAACAAAGAAAAAATTCAAAGTAAGTGCACCGTTTTTGTAATGCTTATACTGGAATGTATACTTACTTGTTGGCACTCTAATTGAGTTCAATCTTAGACTCCCTTCCTTGAGGTAGAAAAAAAAAAAGTCAGACTTAATGAAAGGAAGAAAGATAGCAGGACCCATGTATTTCCTGATTTTTTTCCAACTAGACATAAAAGTGAAATTTAAACATATTTCTGATGATAGCCTTCTCACAACTGACAAGGATGATCACAACACTTAATTCTTCCTAAAATTTAAAACATATTTACACATGGATACAGTAATAAAGAACAACAAGAAATAAAGAGAGATCAAAAATACTGAAACTCGCTTTCTAATAATAGCACATTCAACACTTGATTTTGAACATACCTTTTCTTAAAACTATTTGGGGAATCTTTATCTAAACAGTGACTGTGCCAGATTTTTTGGTAGGTAAAATATATTCAAAAAGTAGTCATTTTAAATGTCCTCTTTTTTATTTCTCTTTAGTCACAGGTTAATACTCCATCTTCTAACTAGAAGTAATTTTTGTCTATGGCTTGTAATTAGGTTTTGTTACTATTCAGATCTTTAGTCTGGTGTTTGGCTTTTAATGATTTTTATTTTAGCAAATTTTAGATTTACTGAATGATTGTCAATATAATCCAGAGAATTTCTGTATATACCCCATACTGACTTTCCCAGTACTAACATAGTGTACCTCCTATCTGTCACAATTAGTGAATCAGTAATGATACATTGTCTCGAGTTCTACTTTATTCAAATTTCTTCAGTGTTTCTCTAAAAGAGATGTCTCTTCTGTCCTATTTATTTATTATTCAATCATTTAATTATTTTTTTTGTGATGGGATGAAGATTCTTTTTTTAAGGTAGTTTACTGTCCAGTTGGTTTCCATATAACACCCAGTCCTCATCCCCACAATTACCCTCCTCCATGCCCATCAGCCCCCTCTTCCCACCCACATCAGCCCTCAGTTTGTTCTCAGCATTCAAGAGTCTCTCATGGTTTGCCTCCCTCCCTCTCCCACACTATTTTTTCCCTTCTTCTCCCCCATGGTCCTCCATTAAGTTCCTCCGATTCCTCCTATACATGCAAACATATGGTATCTGTCCTTCTGTGCCTGACTTTTTTCACTCAGCATAACGCCCTCAAGTTCCATCCATGTTGCTACACATGGTCAGATTTCATTCTTTCTCTTTGCCATGTAGTATTCTAGATAAATACTACATCTTCTTGTATAGATAAACCACATTTTCTTGATCCAGTCGTCCATTGATGGACACTTAGACTCTTTCCATGTTTTGGCTATTGTTGAGAGTGCTGCTATGAACATTGGGGTACACGTACCCCTATGCATCAGCACTCCTGTATCCCTTGGGTAAGTTCCTAGCAGTGCTATTGCTGGGTCACAGGGAAGTTCTACTGTTCATTTTTTGAGGAACCTCCACACTGTTTTCCAGAGGGGCTGCACCAACCAGTTTACATTTCCACTGACTGTGTAGGAGGGTGCCTATTTCTCTACATCCTCGCCAGCATCTAGAGTCCATTTACTTGTATTACTATGCACTCACTATACCTGTAAATATTTAGTTTATAATTTTGTGTTATAATCCAACAATACTGTCTTTTACTCAAATCATTTTAGCTATGGCCACTTGGAGCTCATTGAGTTGGTTCCTATGTCCCTTTGACATCCCCATCATTGAAGTATTTTGTTTTATTTGTTTTAGCATTTTCCTACTTCCTGGGATTATCAGGTAATCTAGGTCATTTTGTGTATTCTGGATTTGCCCATTTTTTGCAGATAGTTTACAGAAAGTTAACGAGTATGAAATATGAGAATTAGCCCAAAGTTAACATAAGCATTTAGTTATATGTAGATAAGACTCTTAAAAAGCATAATATACTGGGGTGCCTTGGGGGCTCAGTCAGTTGTGCATCCAACTCTTGGTTTCATCTCAGGTCATCATCCCTGGGTTGTGGGATCAAGCCCTTCATTGGGCTCCATGCTTAGCATGGGGCCTGCTTAAGATTATCTCTCTCTCTCCCTCTGCCCCTTTCCCCCCTCATGCTCTCTCTCTTAAAAACAAACAAACAAACTATAATCTACTAAATATACAGATACTTATGGATGTGATGTCACTTGGAAATTTCTCCACTTACATTTTTTTAAAAATGTTTTGATTTATTTGTTTCTACAGAGCAGTTATAAAGAACTCTTGGAAAGAGGAAGAAACTAAACTTAAAAGTTCAGAAGACAGAAAAATCACCAAATATTGAAATTAAAACCTGTAATAAATGCCTAGAGGTGTTCTTTCAGAAAAAGTTGGAGCTTTAAATACTCCTATTATTTTTTTTAAAATCATAAAAATAACTAGTGTTCAGCTCAATTACTAGTTACAGTGGAAAACAATAGTTTATCACTGAAACAGATAAGGATAAGGATTTTTCACATTTGAAACACTATTTTTTATGAGAAATTTTAATAAAAGGAATATTTAAAGGTGCGTGTGCATAGCTGCACCACAAAAAGGATGCTGCCTTAACCTGGGGCTTATAAATTGGCAAGCTCTTACCATCCATGGTCAAAAAAATGGGAGGGAAAGGGGTGGCAGCAGAATTGTGTCAGAAGAGTGGTGGAGATAAATATTGAGGCCATCCTACAAAAGTGATTCTGCAAGAAGGGAGCTGAGAAAATAGGAACTTCAACTTCATTCTCTCTTTACTCACTCTGTCCTGCTACCTGGGATGCCTATTGGCCCACCCCAACCCAAATTGACAACATGAAACCCATTGATGCAGCCAATTAAAGTGAGCCATTAGGAGAGAGAGGAGGTGTCAACAGATGGGCCATGGACTGAAGGGGAAAATTGACTGAATTGTCATATGTACTGATTGAATAGCTTCTCTGATTGAATTTCTGGCTGCTATACACCTAGCGGTCACATTGGCAGAGCTTAAAGGGTTATACTGCTAGGACTCTCATGGTTCGGTGTATATAGCCTTTCACTCAATCTCACTATTTTTAATGAAACTCTTTCCGCCTACAGCAAGCTTCATTTCTGGAGTTCATGCTCCCAGTTTCACCCTCCCAGTAAATGAAATATGCAATATTTTTCAGGAGCAAGAGATGGGAATCATCAGACAGTGCAAAAAGATACAGAGCAGTCCAATCCTACTTTTTCAACCCCACATCTTCCTTGTAATGAAGAACCTAATTCCTGTGCTTTCTGGCGTTCTGATATATAATCAGTTTGATTCTGGCAGAAATTTCAGATTGGATGGGTCTGCAAAATTTTACATGTTTTAAACCCACTTCCAAAATGTAGGTTATGTTTTCATTATTCATTTTAATTTTCCTTGTAGTTTAAAGCCCCTTTACTAAAATTTTAATGCAGCCTCAAGAGAGATGGATATAAAAATGTATGTCAACACTGGCATCTCTAATCTAAGAGCATGTTTTAAAAATCTAATATTTTAGATGGGTACTCCTAAAAGAAAAAGCTTAAGTCACTATTTTCATTATTTATCACTTTTTAAGTTCCAATATAATTATTGTACAGTGTTATATTAGTTTCAGGTGTACAATATAGTGACTCAACAGTTTTTACATTACTAAGTGCCCAATATTGGAAGTGAACTCTTAATCCCTGTTGGGGTTTTCACCCATCCCCCATCCACCTCTCCTCTGATAACTTTATATTTAAGAGTCTGTTTTTATGTCTCTATTATAAATTATATAAAATTACCATCATTTTTTGGAGGTGAAATTATTAACATATTAGTCAAGAATGATGGACTCTGTGAGGAAGAGAGTAAAGTATAAGTGATAGAGTAGTGTGATGTAGGGAATAATTATGTCACTAAAAAAGGTGTGTTTTTTTTTTTTTTTGGATGATTAATCAGGTGCAAAGATAGAATGACACCATGGAGGACTTATGGCAGTGGAAGAGATTTACTATGGCACAGATCTAGAAGAGGAAAGCACAGTGCACCATGGAGAGGCCACACAATGGAGCGCCAGTAGAATGACTCAGTGAGGCAGGTGGGGAGCCCAGAGAGGGAGGAGAGAAAAAGAAGACTGTGGGTAGTGCCTTTATTGGCAGGGGAGTCAGAGTGCAATATACAAACAAGATAAAAGGAGATTTCACTGGCATGTTTGAGTGTCACCAGGTCATGGCCAGTGTGGGGCAAGAAGGGAAACTTGTAGCAGGGACCAGCCTTTATCACACTGGTGCACCTGGTCACCTGGGCAGGGTGTTCACAGCCTGTTTGCGGGAATGTTGAGACATTAGGAAAAAAGGAAGTTTTGAAAATTTACAATATAAATACCTAGTCTATTCAAGGCAAAGCTCACACTTAGAAGATGTTGTCTCTGATTTGACTGGGAACAAAATTATCTGATCCGGACAAAATGTAAGAAGAGCATAAAGGGAGAAGAGGAGCTAAACTCTGAGAACACTGAATAAATAGTCTTGAAAAAGGTTATGCACATCTTTAAGAATAGGAGGATTTAACATAATAACTAGATCATAGTAAAAAAGTTTAAGCTGAGCTTTGGTTTAATGTTGAAATCCAAGAAGAGTATGTTGATAGCAAATTGCTTCGGACTACCTTTAGATAAGACAAATACATAGATTTCCATTTGAATGTGTAATATGTTTATACTAACAGAGTTTTTTCTTTTAATGAGTTTTTTTTAATTGGCTTATTCTCCAGGGGTTTAATTGTCACACACATTGACCTAATCTTTAGAAGGATCTTGTGGCAACTACATGGGACTCTATTTACTTAAAGCAAGTATTCTATGATTTATGTTGTAATAATGTCTGTTAATTAATTTTAAGCTCAAATAAAAGGTGAAAATTATATGAAATATAATTTCATGAAATATAATATACATGAAATAGAAAACAAATAATTCTAATATACTCCAGGAAAAAAAGCCTATGTTCTTTAATGCTGTCTGCTATTATTATTTTTTCTCTTCTCAAAGAAGTAAAATTTCTTTTGCAGTTTTAACTTAGTCAAGAAATTTTATCATATTATGGTTTTCTTTTGTATTTCATTAGCTATTTTTTCAGTCTTTGTGTCTTAGCTTTCAATCTATAGAAATACATATGCTCTGTAATTGTTTTTCATCACTCTTGTTAGACGCTACTGGCTGAGCGCTGTGCTAACATATCAATGGAACTGTCTCCCACATCTTTTTTTTTTTTTTGGTCCAGGTTTGCATTGTTATAAACGATGAGATGATGTAGGTGACGTGAGAAATGTTTCGTGCCTGTTGATAGTTCTCCCTGAAGCTAACATAATCTGCATAAGTCTTTTTCAACATTTGCATCCTTCCACACAATTACTCTCTGTTTAGGGATTAGCCAATGTTCTTACAAAATTATTTGGAAATCCACATAGTAAATTTCCTCTTTCGAAGTCAAACCTTATTCTTCCTCTTAAATAATGAGAAAAAAGTTTCACAGTTTTCAGAGATGATACACTTTGTATTTCTATATCAAGAATCTACTCTTCTAAGGGCAACTGGGTGACTCAGTCAGTTAAGCATCTGACTCTTGATTTGGGTTCAGGTCATGATCTCACCATTTGTGAGTCCGAGCCCTGTGGCCAGGCTCTGTGCTGACAATGCAGAGCTTAGTTGGGATCCTCTCTCCCCCAGTCTCTGTCCTTCCCCTGCTTGCTCACTCTCTCAGAAATAAATAAATAAATTTAGAATCTACTCTTATTATTCACTATTGTCACATAGCTTAACAATTTTCTTTGAGTAAAACTCCATTATTTTTGTATTTCTGTTAAAAATTCCCAATTCCAACACAAAAATATTAAGGAAGGATAAGTTTACTCTTATCCACTTGTAAGAAATAATGTTAATATTTGTATGTTGTACTTTAAAAAATTAAAGAAAGTTATACAGAAATAAATTCTCTATAGTTGTGGAATTTACATAATTTAATATAGTATTTAACAAAATGTTTAATTAATAGAGAGTTTTGAATTATAAACTAAACATCTATAATCTTGGACTATTATTTAACTATTTGAAAAGAGTTGAAATTTACCTATTAAATGGTAAAGATGACTATGTTGAGGAAGTTTTGTAAATATTAAATGAGATGATAAATGAGAAGCAATTAGCAAAGTTCTAGGCATAGGTATTCAATAAATGAAAAATGTTATTAGGTTTAAGGATTATAATGATTTTATAAATTTTATGTCTAATTCTGATGACTAATACTTATTTTAACATCTTTTCCATCATATACACTAGGGAGTATTTCTGAGTTCCAAATTGAAATATTAATAGAACATTAAAATTGGAGTTAAATAATAAACAGACATAACAGAAAAATGCGTTAAATCTTATTTCTTATGCAAATAAGGACAATAAAATATAAGAAAAAGAAATATGGTTGAAGTATGTATATGAGCAGAATGAAATGAATTACTGCAAAATATAAATTATCCAGACTAATGTTTGCTTTACTGCAAGATCTCAGGAAAAACTTTAATCTTCCAGAAGCCCATGATTGTAAAAGACAATGTTAGATACTTAGATTCAGGAAATAAAAAACTTGGCTCTCTCTTTAAAGTGTAGATAAAGCAGAAGGATGGTTATATAAATGATTAATATGGTTGGTGTGTTCAGGAAAAGGATGCAATTATACATTTAAGTTAAATTCTCACTTGATAATTGGTATCAAGTCAGACGTAATTGACAGATCTTTGCTGTTTCTCTTATGCATATAAAATTAGAGTAAAAACCTGTAAATTACGTTTGTTTTCTTCTCAATATACATATTTCATTAGTTACTTTTAAAGAACATGCAGTGTCCACAATACCTGTGGCTAGAATTTTATAACATGTTGCTGATAAATATAACTAGATCATATATTTAAAAGGTATCAGAGTGGTAAGCAAGGGAAAATCATTGCTAGTATGGCTTTTAAGTAAACAGTGGTATTCTTAGCATTGATCAGAGAGGACTTCCAATATGTTACATGCTCCAGAGAGCTGTAAAAGTGATATTCTGAGTGATGTATTATTGGACTGAAATGCTACATAGGAAAGGTATTTTGCAATTGAGTTCATAGTTTTGAGATGTTGCAAGTACATCTTACTCATTTAAACTAGTCTTTCTCTCTATTAGTAGATTCTCAGCAGCATAGGTACTTCCTTTCTCAGTAATGGTCGTATTGTCAAACAATTCACCAAACTGTTTATTTTTATTTGCCTAATTAAAGCCTGTGGATCCAGGTAGTTAGCACGTGGTTGGCATTTGTATCGGTAAGTTAAAATTTACTTTTAAAAAATCAGTACCCATGTTTTACAATTGCATTCAGGGTTTTCTATTAAAATTCAGTGTACCCTAAACGACATAATATCTAAGCACTACTTCTCAATTACAAAGAAAGCTGAGGAAATGTGATTTTCAAATGATTTGTTATTTGTTTGAAGTGATTTGACCTGATTCTAGTCATATACTCATTTGCATTTATGAATATATTGAAAAAATAAAGTGTGGGAAAGAGATAAGACACTTGATTTTCTAATGTTTTCATTTGCAAAAAACAAAAATGTGTTTATCACTTGGTCTTTATTACCAGCATTTTCATGTGTGATAAATACTTTTCGTATGGAGAGTTATGAAATATCCTGCTCTTGGATCATTATAATGACACTGAATTTTTCTAAATGCTGCAGATTAAATTTACTATTAGAAAAAGCAAGCAGGCTGAGAAATTCAAACTTGAACTCCCATTTTAAGATAAAGACATATAAAGAAAACACTTGGGAGTAGAAGGCAAGCATAATTAAGTAATATTCACCAAAAGTTAACTTAAAATGGATATCAGACTTTAACATAGAGGCTAAAATGATAAAACAAATGAGAGGAAAACAGGACTGCTCCATTATGACCTTGAGATTACAAACAATTTTTAGATAGAACATAAAAAGCACTAATTATAAAACTAAAAGGAATTATAAAAACTTAGAAATATAAATTGGATTCTAAGCAAGTCACAAACTGAACGAAAACAACAAACACACACACACACACACCCTGCATATGCATCTGACATAGAACTGATATCCAGAATATATAAAGAGCCCTTACAATTCTGTAATAAGAAAACAATCCAGATTTTTTAATTGGTGAAAGATTTAGACAATTTTCAAAACAGGATATACAAATTGCCAACAAGCATTTAAATAGCTACTCTACATTTTAGTCTTCAGAGAAATGGAAATAAGAACACAATGAACTGTTGCAACACACTTTCCATGATGGCTAAAATTAAAAAGACCGATATAGCAACCCTTGGTGACCACGTGGAGAAACTGGAATCCTTATACATTTTTGGTGGGAGTGTAAAGGGACACAGCCACTTTGGAAAACAGTTTGGCAATTTCTTACAAAGATTAACTTACAGTCAACATAAAACCCAATAGTTTTACTCCTAGGTACTTCTCTAGAGAAATGAAACAATGTTCACATAGAATCTTGTATACTATATACACAGCAGGTTTATTTACAGGAGTCCAAAACTGAAACAACTAAATATTCATCAACATAAATGTATAAACAGATTGTGGTATATACTTAGTAATATAAATGAATACTGCTGATCACACAAAAATATGGATGGAACCATAGATAGCATCTTAATAAGGAAAGATGCCAGGACGATATAAATAAATTGTATATCTTGATTAACATAGTGCTTACATGGTTATATATTTTTTCAAAACTCATCAAACATCATACAAAATGACTATTTTAATATATATTTATGAATTTACTTTAATAAATATTTAAAATTAAAATTAATTTATGTTAATTGATCAATAGAAATAATTATATGTTCATATATATTATAGATACACTTTGTTTTAGGTAAAATTTTTGATGAAACATGGAATTGCATGTAATATATTGAATAATTTGAGAGAGGAAGAGAGCACTCGCAGGTAGGGGAGAGGGGCAGAGGGAGAGAGAAAGAGAATCTTAAGCAGGTTCCACACTCAGCATGGAGTCCAATGCTGGGCTCAATCCAGTGACCCTGGGATCGTGACCTGAGGTGAAATCAGGAGTTGGATGCTCAACCTACTGAGCCACCCAGGAGCACCATATAGACTAATTTATGAGTGTATATTGGGCCTACATTTCATCATATTTAACATTTATTAGACATGTAGTGAATACCAGAAGGTGCATATCTCAAGGTTTGGAATTTAATTTTACTGTTGTTTACTATTACACAATTCTTTAGGTTCCGTCATTTATTTTACACCACCATCAGGCATTAAGTCGGGAATTGCATGTCTAATTGTTAAGAGTTTTCCCATTGGAAAATAGGACTCATACTGCACTGTGGTGTGTTTTTTTTTTAATTTTTTAAAAAAATTTTAAATGTTCTTATTTTTTCCTGGTTCTTTTCCTTAGTATACCTAGTAGTTTTTGTTGAATGCAAATATTCTCCAATGACCACAGAAGCTCTGGATGGTTGATATGTTTTTCTTTTCATCATGTTCTCTTTCAAGTAGCTATAGTAGGAAGAGAGCTCCTCAATCCATTCAGGAACTAAGATGACCTCAGTCAAGGTGTCAACCATTATAAGGCTTCTTCTGCCTCTGATTTTAGCTTAATCTCACAGTGTAGATCTTGAGAGGTCCCATCTGAGAGTCAGTGAATTTTACTAGGGTCATTTCTTCACTTGTTTGTTTTTGGGTGATTTTTTTTCCTTCCAAAACTATAAGATTAGCAAAAGCTCCACTCAGGCTTTCTGTCACTTTCTGCTGGTTTCCTTAGGCTTTCATCATGAGCAGCTGAGGAATCACAAATATTTGTGAAGAAAATCAGTGCACAGAATTGGGTTTAATTGTCTGTACCACCTGTTAACTAGAATCTTGACCCTAAAAATCCTGTTTGCCTCCAAGTTTCATGCCTGTGAAATAACAAGAAATATGTGCATGGCCTCTGCTCCTGGTTTCTGCTAATGTTTGGTCTTTGACCTGGATTACTGTCATGGAGCTTCTAAAACCCTTGGAATTTCTTGCGTGATGGGAATGCCGTTTTTTCTAATAAGACAACTTTTGGATGGAGCTGGTCACTAGAAAGATCAGACTACAACTGTAGGGCTATAACTTTCAGCCCTACCCCATCCTCCAGAGAGGGGAGAGGGGCTGGAAAATGAATTAACACCCCATCATTCCTACATGATGAAGCTCCAGCAAAATCCTCAAGTATGGTGTTCAGAGAGCTTCTGGGACAGTAGTGCAACCCAAATCCACAGGGACAGAAGCTCCTGTGTTTGGAACCTTTCCAGATCTCACCCTAAGGATCTCTTTACCTGGGTTTTCACCTCTATTTTTTATCATATCCTTTGCAATAAGTTGGCACTAGTAAGTAAACTGTTTTCCTCAATTATGTGAGCTACTCCACTAAATTATATAGCCTGAGGAGGAGGTTGTGGGAACCTCTGACTTGTAACCACGTGGGACAGAAGTTGTGCATAACCTAGAAACAAATTACTTTCAACTGGATATGAAGTTGGGCTAGCAGTCTTGTGAGACTGAGTCTTTAACTCTTGGATCTGAACTAACTCTGGTTAGTGTCAGAATTGAGCTGAATTGTGGGACACTGAGCTGGTGTTGAAGAATTGGCCACTGTGGGAAAACACACACACACACACACACACACACACATCCAGTGTCAGAAATGAAGTGTGACAGTCAAAGAAAAAGAGTGTGCTTTTCTCTGTATTACCATCCCACATTAGAGTTGCCAAATTACTCAAGGAATATACTTGCATGTACGATGTTCAGGTTTACCTTTATGAACTTTCCTTTCTTCAAGGATCATGATCTCTCAAATTCTGCCACACAAAATCTCAGAGGACTTCAAAAATATTTTCCCTACTTTATTCAGATATAGTTGTTCTTAGGGGATAAATGATTTTATTATAAGCTGTCCCAAAAATACTACAAGTGATAGTCTAGAGTGTTTATGAGTTAACCATGGTACCCAGAAGCCATCTTGCTAGAAGAGAGAGCAATAGCAAATTTCTCATAAAATGCCTAAAATCTAATAACGGTACATGATAATAGGAAGATACCTGACAGGAAAGGCATAGAAAGAAATGTGTAATTAATTTCTCCTCCCAAAAGGTTTTACTTTCATTTTACAATGTCAGATCCTATGAACAAGAATTTCAACACAGGGCAAAGGAAATTTTGTTTTAATTTTCCATACACGATAACCCTGTTAGACTTTCAAAAAAGTTTCACACCATCATAAATTACCATTTTAGCTTCTTTCTTCCTGTGATTATAATTAGAAGACTTGAGTGAGCTAGGATAACTGACTTGTATGAACTAATCTGAAAAAATTAAAAAATGAACCCGACAATGGCATTCTTTTCATTCTACCTGGCATTCTTGGGTACGGCTCCCCCTTTCTTTCAATTGTCTGTACTCTGGACCAGTTCCTTGCTAATTTCTCTGAATGGCTTTACATAGATTACATTCCGACATACCTTACTCCTGCTTGTTTCAATGGAGTATATGGTGTTTCTCTCACAAGAGCAGGCTTCTTACTGATAGGATATAGGCATTCTTTTCTATCCCTTAGAGACTTTTTTGAAATTTTAGATCCACCATTGATTAAAGACACATAATTTTCAGAAATTTACAGGTAAATATTCTAACCACTACCAGATGGCCACTTTTTTCAGCCAACCCACCTCAAATCCATGCATTGGAAACTCTATATTTTGCAAAGTACAAGTGTAGCATAAGTGTTTCTTTTTTTTTTTTTTAACTTTTTTTATAGTTTATTTATTTTTGAGACAGAGAGAGACAGAGCATGGGGGGGGGGGGGGTGGCAGAGCGAGAGGAAGACACAGAATCTGAAACACGCTCCAGGCTCTGAGCTGTCAGCACAGAGCTTAATGCGGGGCTTGAACCCACGAACCATGAGATCTGACCCGAGTTGAAGTTGGACGCTTAACCAACTGAGCCACCCAGGCGCCCCAATAGCATAAGTGTTTCTTAACTGTAAACTCTGTCTTAGGGCATTCATTTCTTTTTTAAAACTATAAATCAAATGGCATTACAATGTGTATTGAAAAGCAGCTCACATTGTTTTGTTTTAATGGGTTTGTTTTATAAATTGTTTTTGATTAAAAAAAATTGGTTAAGTGGTACTTGAAATTTATTTATTTATTTTTAATAGATATATATTCTTGCTATTAGTATGTTTCAGGAGATTTGAACTATATGAGATTTCAGAGGTGCAAAAAACCACGTCACATTGAATACCATCAAAAAGACCTACTGGAGTATTTGTGGAAACAATTCCACAAATGTCTGTTTCTCTTTCTTGCACGAAGAATTTAAATTCTAGTTAAAATTATTTAATTTCAAAATTGGATAATACACCTTCATTTATGTTCCTCCATAGTTGCGCAGTATCAAACAGCGTAATACTTATACAGTCATTAAGTATGTGATGTTCACCTACATAGATTTCCTTTTTTATGTAAGTATCAGTGACATATACCTTCTTCATGAAATTAGTTATTTTAATTCAATAATAAGTAAGTCATAGAAGAGTTGTAGGGTGTCCTATAAGGATGAGTATTATTAAGCATCATCTTCCTTCAAAACTAGAGTAATTATGATATGTTTAACTTTCCCATAAAGTTAGTTATTTGTGGGCCCACATACCTAAATACGTTTTTGCTTAAAAAAATTCATTTCCATAATATTTTTTACATTTCTAGTAGTGCATATTATATGGTGGGATATATTATTTATAGTATAAAATATGATACCAGTTTTCCATAAATTAACATGTTATGCAGTAGACATTTTTTCTATCCTTCTTAATAACATGTGTTTGTGGAATTCTCCATAAAATAAATTGCAATTTTTAAATTTTTTAATGTTATTTTATTTTTGAGAGAGAGAGAGACAGAGCACCAGTAGGGGAGGGACAGAGAGGGAGACACAGAATCCGAAGCAGGCTCCAGGCACGAGCTGTCAGCACAGAGCCCAATGTGGGGCTTAAACCCACGAACTGTGAGATCATGACCTGAGCTGAAGTCAGATGCTTAACCGACTGAGCCACCCAGGTGCCTTGATAAACTGCAATCTTTAAAACAGGATTTAGCATAGGCTTTTAAAGTAGTTTATTTAAACTAATTTAAATTAGTTATATTGCCTTGCCTCTAAATTAGTTTATAAAAAATATTTTGTTCTAAATATGTTTGTATTCATCATTGATCTTTCTGTCCAATTGCTTATTTTACCAACTTTGGGTTCCAATTACAAAGCTCAGGCTTGGGGTTTTGCATTTTTTTTAAATCAACATTTTTTAAGGTAGATTTTAAATAAAATATAATGGAGGTCAAGTGTATCTCTGATCTTCTTTCATCACTTTTTTTCCTGAAAATGCTCTTATCTTTAACCAGAGCTAGCAAGAATCTAGGATCTACCTTGAAAATTAGGGAACTGTATTATAAGTGATAGTTCATTGATTATCCCTGAAATAAATTCTCTTGCTCACAACTAATTTTATATTTAACTATTCAGTATTTAATAAACATCCTGAATAACAGTTTTCTTTAAGATTGTATGACTGTACAAAATCTCTTATTTATACTGTGAAGCACAATATAAGAAACAAAGGAAAAGTTAATCCCTCCTTCTCCTTTCAGTCATTTTCCTTTCCCTCCTTCCCACAGATACATTACCCATTTATCCAAAAACATTGCAATGAAAACTGAAAAGAAAAAGGAATATTACTTGAAAAATATAATTTTAAGGTTAAAATATTTATATACAAGAAATCATATGTGTGTTTTATATCCAATTTCATTTAATTAATGGCTTTGAGATTCATACAAAATATTGTAGGTAGAGTGGTTCATTTATTTTTATTTCTGTGTACTGACTTTAATTTATCTCAATTTATCAATTTATTCTTGTGTTTATTGTTTTGGCTAATGTGAAGATGATGATATTAACTTTCTTGAAAATTTCTTTTGACACAGATTTACACAATTCTGTTGGGTACAAAGTTTGAAATTGCTGAATCACATATTATATATGTTCAACATTAGTGTACATTGCCAAACAGCTTTTATTCATTTTTTAACTTTTTTAATGTTTATCTTTAAGAGAGAGAGAGCACGCGGGCACGCGTTTGACACAGGGAAAGGGGGGGGTGAGAGAGAGAGGGAGACACAGAATCCAAAGCGCCTCCAGGCTCTGAGCTGTTAGCCTAGAGCCCTATGCTGGGCTAAAACTCACAAACTGTGAGATCATGACCTAACCTGAAGTTGGATGATTAACCAACTGAGCCACTCAGGCGCCCCTGTCAAACAACTTTTAAAAGTGGTTTTATGGTGCGCCTGGGTGGCTCAGTTGGTTAAGCATCTGACTTCCGCTTGCGTCATGATCTCGGGGTTCATGGGTTTGAACCCCAGGACGAGCTCTGCGCTGACAGCTGGCTCAGAGCCTGGAGTCTGTTAAAGATTCTGTATCTCCCTCTTTCTCTGACCCTCCCCTGATCACACTGTCTCTATCTCAAAAAAAAAAAAAAAACATTAAAGAAAATAACCTTAAAAAAGTGATTTTATAAATTTACACAAATAGAGTGACTTGAATAAATTCCGTATAGCTTCCATCCTAACAGCTTGTATGTCACACATATCATTTAGAATCTCAATGTAGGTTTAATTTGTTTTTCCCTGGTTTTGTATGGCCTCTATTAATTGGCCATGTTTTTTGTGTTACATTTTATGAAGGGCTTATTCAAACATTTTATTCAATTTCTAATGTGGTGTCTGCCTTTTTCTTATTTATAATAAAATAGCTCTATATTTATTAAAGATGTTAAAAATGTAGTTTTAAACCTTCCGAAAAAGAAATCTCTAAGTTTAGATGGCTTCTCTGGTTAATTTTGCAAACAGGGAGAAAATATATCCATTTTATTAACAACCTTTCCAGAAAGAGTTGGGAAGGGGAGAATATTTCTGTAATTACTATATCAGGCTAACATGATCCTGATATAAAAAATCAGGGAGAAGAATCAGAAGAAAATTTTATTAAAGACCAATATGTCTCATGAACATAGGTATACCAATTTAAAAAGTTACTCTAGCAAATATTAAAGGTTAGTTTAATTTTTTTAAGTAAAACAATGTAATTTACCATTAACAACCTAAAAGAGAGAAAGTATACATAATCCTCTCAACAGATGCAGAAAGGTATTTTACACTATTCAACACTGATTCTTGATGAAAATTCTCAGCAAATTAAGACTAAAATGTGACACTGTCTTAACAAAGTCACAGTTAACATCACACTTAGTGGTGAAAGCCTATTGGTTTCCACCTAAGATCAGGAATAAGTTTATTCAACATTATGGTGAAAGCTCTTTCCACTGCAATAAGATAAGAAAAAGACATGGAGGTCATTCAGATTGGGGGAAAAGTAGTAAACTTGTCTTATTCAAAGAAAACATGATATTTTATGTAGAAGATCTAACAAGATATGCAAAAAAAGAAAAATTACCAGAAGTAATCATGGATTTTAGGAAGTTTGCAAGACAAAAGATGGATCTTTTTAGTTGTAAAAAACAAGAAGAAATTGAAATTAATAAAATAATACCTATTGCAATAATATTGAAAAATAAGTTATAAATATGACAAAAGATGTACAATTCCTTTATACTGAAAATAACAAAATGTTGCTATGAGAAATTAAAGAAGATTTAAATTAATGAAGAGCTAGGGGTGCCTGAGTGGTTCAGTTGGTTAAGCATCTGACTTTGCCTCAGGTCATAATCTCATGAGTCATAAGTTTGAGCCCTGCATCAGTCTCTGTGCTGATAGCTTAGAGCCTGAAGCCTGCTTCAGATTTTGTGTCTTCCTCTGTCTGCTCCTCCCCTGCTTGCACTCTGTCTCTTGCTCTGTCTCAAAAATAAATTAACATAAAAACAATTTAAAATTACGAAGAGCTATATAATGTTCATGCATTAGAGGACTACATGTAGTTTATATATCAATTCTCTTGCAACTGATTGATAGATTCAACAAAATCAAAGTCTAAATATCTACACAAATTTGTAAAACTTCTAAACATATCTAGATTTCTTCTGTAAATCAAAAGAGCAAATATTCTGAGAAAGAATTAAATTGGAGAACTTAACACTATCTTGTTTTAAAATTATTTTAAAGCTACAGTAATCATTTTATTGGGAAATTATTCTAAAGGAAGATACATTGATGATTCGGTAGAATCCAGAAATATACCCGAAAGTATATAGATAACTGATCTGTGACAAACACGCAAAGCAACTGAAGTGAAGGAAGTATAGTTTTTTTCAAGAAATGGTACTGGAATGATCAGATATCCATTTCAAAAAAAAATCTTTGACACGTACTTCATACCATATACAAATTTAAGTTAAAATGGATCACAGATCTAAATATAAAACCTAAAACTATAAATAAAGCATCTAGAAGTAATCTGTCACCCACAGGTTTGGAAAATATTTTTTAGATATGTGAGGTATGATGCTTAAAAGAACAATTTAGACTTTATCAAGATTAAAACTTTCTACTGTAAATAAGACACTGTAAAAAGAATAAAGAGGAACCCCAGAAGGAAAAATATTTGCAGGTCATATGTCTGATAAAGGACTTGACTCTGGAATTCATTAAGGAAAAAAACAACTGCCAATCAATTTGCTAAAAATGGACAGCAGCCTTCTCAGTATAAGCAATTGCCTACAATTAGGACAAATATCTGAATAATGTAGGTTTAAAAAAAACTCTTTGGTGGGATGCCTGGGTGGCTGTCAGTTGAGCATCTGACTGCATCTGTCTCTCTATTTTGGCTTATGTCATCATCTCACAGGTAGTGAGATGGATCCCTGCCTCAGGGTCTGTGCTGACGGTGCAGAGCCTGCTTGGGATTCTCTCTCTCCCTCTCTGACTCTCCATGTGCAGTCTCTCTCTCACTAGATAAACTAACAAACATTTTAGTCCCATATTTTAAATATTTTGATCAGTAATTTTTTCTGAATTTATAAAATGATTTCTATAATACCCTATCTTTCTATCCATTTATATTCCCTAAGATTGCATTGGCAATCCCACACTCAGACATTACAAGTATTAATTATAGTTCCACACACAGAGGGAGAGAGAATTAAAGAAAAGACTACAAGTCTAATTGCCATTTCTGGAGTATTTCCATTTTGTATTTATCTGAGGACTCTATTTTCAGTGCCAGTAAATCACATCAGATAATGCTGATGAAGTAATTGATTGCATTGCTTTCAATGGACCCTGCTTTACATTTAGAGGGACTAATAACTTTTTCTCTAACAACTGAGGTTTATCAATACTCCTACTCATTTAGAACTGTTTTGTGAGATATCAAAATTTTGGATAAATCTTAAAATGCAGATCACTTTGGGAGACTAATTTCTCCTTTAAAAGGCATGTTCTGTCTTTCAGGATAAATGAAATATTTTTATGGGAAGAAATGAAATCTCATCAGCTAGATCATAGCAGTTGATTTGATTTCCATGCTGATTTGAATTATCTGATATCAGATTAAATACATTGATTCAGTTGATTTGATTTCCATGCTGATTTGAATTATCTGATATCAGATTAAATACATTGATTCACTAGTTTATCTGATATTATCAGTAGCCAAAAAACCCCATAAAAACCATTAAAAAACAAGTCTAAATAAATGACTTCAGAAACGTTCTGTAGGAGTTGAACAATTGTCTTTGTTGGTTGAATGCCCTGAGATTCTGGGCACTCTGTCAAACCAAGAATTTCAGGTGGTTAGAATGTTGCCACCTCTTCACTACCTTATAATCACACTTAATTAGTTGCAGCAGGTGGTGGTAGCTGGCACAGTTGAATGGCTCTACTCTCTCCACCAACAATTGGCTATTTGTTCAGCAAATGTAAAGGACTCAGCATGAGGAATGAACAGAGAAGACCTATGCAGTAGCTGTGTTCTACCGATTCATTTATTCTTTTTTTCTTTTTTTTCACTACAGAATTCGTTCTTTTTTAAAAGATAAAATAATGTGTTACCTTTTTCAGGTAAATAAACTGTGTGTGTGTGTGTTTATATATTCAGTGTATATACATATATTCAGTAATTATATTTTCAAATGAATTGAACTTAGAGTATTTTTTCTTGGCTAGTGAAATCCTTTTCCTTTAGATGCCTATTTTAATGGAAACATATATATTAAATATATATTTTAAAAGAATGAAGGCCGGGGGTGCCTGGGTGGCTCAGTAGGTTAAGGGTCCGACTTCGGCTCAGGTCATGATCTCACTGTTTGTGGGTTCGAGCCCCATGTCGGGCTCTGTGCTGACAGCTAGCTCAGAGCCTGGAGCCTGTCTTCGGCCACTGTGTCTTCCTCTTTCTCTGACCCTCCCCTGCTCACGCTGTCTCTCTCACAAAAATGAATAAAACATTTAAAAAATTAAAAAAATAATTAAAAAATAAAAGAATGAAGATCTTATATAACAATATGTTCTAGACATAAGACACATAAGGACTTCTGAAAAGCTTCCATTGAAGCACTTTAATAAACATCTTCTTTATTTAAGTGTATATACTCCGAATTTACTTGATATAAAAGCAGAATCAAGATTACTACTGTGAGTTTGAAATACTGTTTCTTTTCATTTAGAAACAACGACAGAGGAGTCTGGGTGGCTCAGTCAGTTAAGCAATCCACTCTGGATTTTGGCTCAGGTTATGATCTTATGGTGCGAGATAGCCCTGCTTCTTCACTTCAGGATCTGGGCTGACAGAGGGGAGCCTGCTTGGGAATCTCTCTCTCTCTCTCTCTCTCTCTCTCAAAACAAAGAAATAAACATTAAGTACAAAGAAACAATGACAACTTGCCTATCTATGTCCTAATATCTCAAATGACCACATATTTGGTTTTTTCCACTTTGGGTTCATTGAAATGATTATTTTAATAATCAGAAGTTATTTTAAGATAATTATTATAATATTTTCTGCTTTGATTAGTTTTAGAGTGAGCCTAATTTTATTCTTTTGGGTGTCTTTTTTTATATTGTTTAATATTATTTTATAACAGAGATTTTGTCTAGGTTAGGGAAACACATTTTTATTACATTTCCAGGCAATTTTAGAATAGCAACAAGGTAAAAATAAGGTCTATGGCTGCTGATTGAAGGTAGTAAGGAGGTATCTTACATAGACTAAAAGAAACTTATAAACAAATTTATTATGAACAAATAAAATTATTATGAAAACTTTGATTAATGCCTAAATCCATGTATTAACTTTGCCAACTGCTCTTTTCTGGGATTTTTTTCTAAGAGCAGTCTTTCTTTGTTTCTAGGCATAATCAATTCCTCTCCCCCTCAAAAAAGACAACTAAGTCAGGAAAGGAAAATAGAATTATTAATATAGTTTAACAGAGTAAAAAAAAATTTGATTGGTTTGGTCATCTTTGAATTTGCTTATTTTTTAAGCAGTACTTAATATATTAACATATATCAACATATCAAGGCATTTATGTTGTTAAAGTAAGTGCTGATGCAACTTATGAACACTTTCACTGCAGTAAATTAAATCCATGTACTAGTAATACAATAGTTTGGATTTTAAATATTTAAATAAAATAGTCTTCCGATCTTTCAAATTTTATAATTAGCATTTTATTTGTTAAAATGGAAACTGTCACCACCGATCTCAAATACTAGAACTTTACCAATGCCTGTGCTTGTATATGTGTATTTCCCATAATTCTCTATCCCTCTGCCACACAGATGTAACAGATGTCCTGAATTTTGTATTTATCACTGCTTTAACAGAAAACTATATTTACCATTGTGCCAGTATATCTTTTTATAATACAGCATCAAATTTATTTTCTCACATGTTGCCTATCTCATCAGAAAGAAGCCTAGAACCATGTTTCTTGGCACAACTACCAACACAATTTTTGGTTAGACTTTGATATTGAGAAGCATGTATATTTAGGAGGCAGAAGGAAACCCCATCAATGTCCAGAGAGGAGGATTTTTAACCACATGCATGTATTTTCATATAAAGCATCTATTTGGCATGGATATCAGCCAATAAGAATACTAAGTATTTTCCAGAGGTTTCTGGAGCCTCCTGATATTCTGAAGTCAATGCAGTTTTCTCTCTCTTTTGCTTCCCCAGCCTTCAAGGCAGTCTGTCAGCTTTTAATCTCCTATATTAACGTCTTTCTGCCCCCTATAAATAGAGATGTTTCTGTGTTTCTGCCTGCACCTCAATGATACATAAATGAATCTAAAACAACATGTAGTTTTTCTTTTTTTTTTTATCCTCAGAAAGTGATATCTAAGTACGAATTGTCCTGTGTAACTTGCTTTTTTTACTCAACATTAAATATCTGTTATTCATCTATGATGTTTTATGTAGATGTGGATCATCAATATTTAATTTTGTAAATCTCCATTATATGAGTATAACACTATTTCTTTACCCATCTGTTGATAAAGTTTTGAGTTGCTTCCATTTTTCTTTTTTCTTTTTGTTGTTTGCTTGTTTGGTAGTTTAAAGCATGATGGCCAGTTGCATTCTTAAGAAGATAAATGTCTATAAGGGTTTCTCTATGGTACAGACACAGAAATGTTATTGCTAAGGTGGGAGAGAATCTGGATTTTCCATTTTAGGCAGTGATATTATATTGTTCTCTGAATTGACCCCAATACAAGTATACCGAAAATACCCATCTCCTATATATTTGCCTAATCACGGTATTGCAGTCTTTATGATTATTGTCAATCTATTGGATTTAAACTGGTATCCGGTTGTAGTCTTATTTTGTTCTTCCTTCATTATTAATGACGTTGAGTAGTTTGTCTATGGTACATGTTTTGTTTTTGTAAGCTATCTGTCAATATGCTATTGTCAACAAATATGCTATCTGTCAACAAATAAGCTATTTGTCAAATTCTCCAATATATTATTTTTCTATTACATGTGAATTTGTTGGAGTTTCTTCTCAGGATATAATCTCATTGAAAATACATTTATTTCAAATAGTTTCTCCCATTTTTTCATTTGTTTTTCACTTCTTTTTGATGTGCTTTGAAGAAAAGACATTTTTACAAGTTAGCCTTATGTGTACTAAGAAAACCTTTAGTTCTATTGACATAAAGATATCCTCTATTCTTACAGAAGTTTTAGATTAGGATTTTCATTTCTTTGATGTAATAGATCTCCACATCTCTCCTCCATGTCTTTTGCCCTCTCCTTAATATTTTCAATCTCTTTATCTCTCTGTGGTGCATTACAGACACTTGATTCTCTCATCAGCTAATCTATAGTCTTGTTTTAATCCCACTAATTTAATTTTTATATAGTACTATATTATTAATCTCTAAATATATTAGTATTTAATATATAATCATCCTTATTATTTTTAATTACATATTATTACTCCATTACTTATATATCTTCTTTTATTTCTTTATGTATGTTAAATATATTTTTAATATTATAAACTAAAATTTCAGATATCTAAAATCCCGATGATCTAAATATTTTCTCTATTTTTTACTGACCTTTACTCATGGTGGCATTTTTTTTCTTGTTTGTTTTATTTTCTTGGATTTAACCTGTGAGTATTCTAAGGGTCTAAACTGAGATATCTCAACCTTAAATAGGAAGGATTTAAAATAACAATTAAGTAGTAACCAAACTGTCCCTAAGGAGTTGAGACAAATATAGTTCTTCTCATGGTTTTTGACTTAATAGAGAAAACAAACTTTAGTTTCTCTCACTTGTTATGTTTTCAAAGGGTCGGTCTCCTGATCCCACAGAATTGAAAACATTTGTTTCAAGAGTTCCAATATTCTTGGTTCCACTCACCATTCCTTCTCCCTTCATTCTTCTCTTCCTCTTTCTTGCTTTTCCCCCTTTATTTTCTCCCCCTTTCCTTCCTTTCTTCCTTTCTGAGGACCCTTGATCTCTCCTTTACTGTGAACTTAGCAATGCAATAAAATGATGCTTATTTCAATTTATCTAGAAACTATTCATATTAGAATCTTCTTCAGATCTTTTCCATCATGCTGCTAAGAATACAATTTTTGAATTGCTTTATGATAAAAATATGATATTACTTTTATTGCACACTTTACAGTTCAAACAGAAAATATACAAAACTACTCAATTTACATTATTAATGATGACATTATTGATACTTGCTGTATGTAAATGTTCAGCTAGAAGTTGAATGTGGGAGGAAAATGATTGACAACTGGTTCTATGACCTATCCTTCAGTCACAGAGAGGAGGTCTAAGAAATTGATTTACGTTCTACATTCTCTTTGAAACAGTAACTCATGAAATTGTTAAGAATTTACCCATACTGGACCCAACATGGTTGATAACTGGGCTAAGTTTTATGTCAGACCAAATGCCTGTATCTCCTGGATAATCACGCCATGACCAGTTGGTGGTACTGACTTACAGTTGTGCTGGAGAATGGAAAGTAGCACATACTCTAAGGGGTTGTCTGTCTAGCTAATTACATACTCCTGAGAGAAACATTGAAGTCAACTCCAGTGATGACTGCTTTTCTGATCTGAAGTTGTTTCACAACTCAGTGTCATATGCAGTGACCTTGAAGGTAATACAAAATAACTGAGTCATGAGAATTTTTGCCTAGGAATTATGAGACTTTGCTATGCTACTGCTATATGTGCTACGCGGTTTCCTGTCTTATATCTTCACAAAAGCTAAGAAAACATGGAGCTGGGTGAAACTGAATGTATATAGTGAAGTTGTTAACCAGAATCATGACCAATGCTAAGCATCAGGTACATGTTAGCTAATTTTAAATACCAAACAATCAAATGGCATTGTAATCTTTATCAATCTAACTTGTATGAGGAAACTGAAGATCACAAAAATTAACTAACTTATTTAAATTAAGGGCTTAGAATATAACAAATTAACATTTAAAGTTTTCTTTTCATTCATTCTGAAGTCATAGGATTATTTTTACTGCAGTTGACACACAATGTTACATTACTGTTCTATATACGACATAGTGATACAATATAGATTGTGCTATGCTCACCACAAATGTAGCTATCATCTGTTATCATACAATTCTATAACAGTATTTAATTTGTAGGAATTTTGAGGAAACTACTTTAGGATAATTATTCTTTTTGTTGTGTCAGATAAAGATCAGTATATTGGAAATATCACACACACTTGACTAAAGCAACATAAAATAATTGATGTCATAGAAGTAATACAATTGGGGTACAAGAAAGTTGAGAACTGAATATCTAAAACAACTGAATATCTAAAACACAATAAAATTAAACTCAACTTTAAAAAATTTCATCAGGTTAAGTACCGGCACCAGATATTAGTACTTGATATATCACTATACTAATTAAGGTAGTAGTAAAGGAAAAGATGATATGGCAAACGATTAGAAATAAAAAATATGTATTAAGCCACCAAAGAGATCCATATATAGAAAACAACTACTGGCAAAGCTTGACTTGCAATCTGGGAAAACACAAACTCTTCATTCAATGATTTTTGAAGTTTTTGGAAAAAATAGTAAGACATGAAGTTTAAACTGAACTATATGCAAAAATAAATCCAAAATGCATTAAAAAGTAAATGTAAAGGGAAAAAATAAACTGTTCAGAGAAATATTGTATATATGTATATATATGTGTGTGTGTTTGTGTGTGTTTATGGATATGTGATATAAAAATTTCTTTAAAAGTATTAAATGTACTGACTATAAGGGAAGATTGGTATAAATTCAACTGTATTTAATTAGTTACACATGTTTATCACATGGCATTATGAAGATCTAAACTTCAGAGTAGACATTTACAGCATATATAACTTAACAACAGCCAAGTAAGCTACCTAAGGTTGCCTAAGTATTTAAAGAACTATTAAAAATTTTTCAAAAAGAACAAAAGCATAGATATAAAGAAAAATAGTTTATTAATTTTTTTTGTAAATACATTTGGTACATCTAAGTGTATTTCATAAGAGAGGAAACACAGATGACAAGCATAGAAATAGAGGTACAGCTTTCTTAATAAGGTTGTAGTACAAATTGAAATGGTAATAGAATTATATTTAAACCTATTTGTGTAGCAATAGAAAGTCATCAATATTAAGTATTGGGGAAATTATGCATTAATCAGAATTCTTATATTTTAGCAAGTCAGGAAATATGTATACATAATTAAAAATACAGTACAGTTCAAGAAGTTCCAACTTGATGGCCAAGTCAATTCACTTGTAGGTCTATGCACTAGAGCAGTGATACTCCAAGTGGTTGACTACTGACTCAAAGAAAGAAATGTATATTCCAGGTCTCTCTCTCTCTCACACTCAGACAAACACACGCGCACACACACACACACACGACTAAAACAAAGTTTAATAAGTGAGTAAACCTTACTACTGACATTTCATTCTCATATTTTCTGTCTTATTATGATTTATTTTTTCTATTCCATTTTACTGTTTTAAGTGATGTTTATGACCATTAAATTGATTGAGTGATCCTCAAATTAGCCACAACATTAATCTTGTAAAGCATTTCCTGAGAGATTATTGCATCTGTAAAAACTCTTAACTGCAATGTTTTAATAGCAAACTCCTTTGAACTGTAAGCGGTAAGTATCCAACAATAGGTTAATGAATAAAGAAATTGTGTTTTGTTCATACAATCAAATTGTATGCGGTAATAAAAAAACTAATGAGCTGCAACCACATATGT
Organism: Crocuta crocuta; assembly: GCF_008692635.1. Taxonomy (NCBI): domain Eukaryota; kingdom Metazoa; phylum Chordata; class Mammalia; order Carnivora; family Hyaenidae; genus Crocuta; species Crocuta crocuta. The sequence continues at coordinate 7,270,259 of NW_027531917.1, read as the reverse complement.
CCATATACATGAATTCCAAGAAAATTAAGATTGAGTGGAAAAAAGAACAGTAAGTTGTCGTATATAAGAAGTTCAAATATTGTCAATACATGAGAATATGTATTTTAATAATAAATAAATATGATATAAACTAAGAAAAACCAATTAGATGACAAAGACAACACGAACTTTGTAGTTCTGTGGGCAGCAAGGATGGAAAGGAAAGAAGTGTTGAGAGAAAGTGTCACAGTTGCTAAAGGCACAAAGGATGTTAAAGAGACTGCAGAATTCTGTCATTAATATGGGTGCCGAGAACATGAGTGTCTAATTCTTATTAAATTAATTTAATTATAATTAAAATATGATTATTTAATTAGTTTCCCCTTAAAATGAATGTAAGTGGGAAAAAGCCATTAACAAAAGGGGACATATGTAAGAATAAGTACTTCATGGCATATGTATCAGGGAAATATAAATTAAAACCACAATGAGTTACCACTACTCATCTATTCTAATGGTCAAACACCAAATGCTGACAAGTATGTGAAGCAACAGGAATTTTAATCATTGTTGGTAGGAATGCCAACTGGAAAACAGCTTGGTGGTTTCTTATCAAGCTAAACCTAGTCTAATCATACAATCCAGCAACTGTGCTTCTTGATATTTATCTAAAGGAGTTCGGAACTCATGTCCATAAAAAAGCGCACATGGATGTTTATAGCAGCTTTCCTTATAATAAAATCTGGAATTCATCAAACTGCCCCATTGTTTTTCTATGGATGTGAGAAAGGGGTTACTCTCTGATCTGTTCACGATGGGTATGGGAAACTTGTGATTATTTGCTTTCTGCCCCCTAAAAACCCATCTTTGTATCATATAGACTTCAGTTTTAAATATTGGGCAGGTTAGCTAAGTGTCCTTAGCACATTATATCATAATTTTTATATTCTTGGATTAGTGAAGAGGTTACTATCTTTTGATTCCTTGTCAGTTTAAATCTTTTTTCTTGCCAATTTAATTGCCAAATTAGTAAAAATTATAGGACTCCTGAAATTATAAAAATAAACAAATCATGAGAAAAATAGCTTACACAGTACTATTTGTTAATATCATTACACATAATGTAAGGGGGTTTATGCTAATTAAATGTTTCCATGTACTTGCCATTTGATTTGTCTGTTACTGTCTTATATATGTACATGTAGACTGTTCTCAAGACCACAAAAACACTCAAAGGTAGTCAGTCATTTCACAAATTACATAAAAGCAAGACCAGAAGCCCATAAAGCTTGGACTATGATTTTGGAATTGGGATAATTTATTCTAAGATTTAGGATACATGGTGTGCATGGAATCACTTTGAGAACCTTTGGGTAAATTTTAAAGTTCTTTTTTTTTTTAACATTTATTTATTTTTGAGAGAGAGAGACAGACAGAGCGTGATAGGAGGAAGGACTGAAAAAGAGAGGGAGTCACAGAATCTGAAGCAGGCTCCAGGCTCTGAGCTGTCAGCACAGAGCCCGACACAGGGCTCAAACTCATGAACTGTCAGATCATGACCTAAGCCAAAGTCAGATGCTTAACCAACTGAGCCACCAGGCATCTACTGGGTAATTTTAGTGGGATAGGAAGCCATCTATCAAAGAAGAAGATGAAAATTACATATGGACATGTCTATATGACAGCTGATTAGGAAAAACACATTAGGTATATTAAAATGAGGTAGAAAAAAAAAGTAATGTCTTCAAATATGCATATGTTCTGCAAAACCGAGCAGCAGGAATTTATAAATCTACCTATGAAGAGATATTCTTCCAACAATGCTAACTATTCACAATGGCACTTGTTAATAAAATCCCAATTCTTGTTTCTAATGGACTTTTTTGTTTGGTAAAATCTGAGAAAGTTTCTAAGTCCATCTGGAATCAAACCCGATGTTGTTAATAACTACCTTATTTTAGGAAATATTTAAAAACCAAAAGATTATTACAAATTGGAATCATGCATCTCTCAGGTATTAAAATATATCATGACATTTCAGAGTGCAGTATATAGATTTAAATTTTTTTAATATTTTATTTATTTTTTACTCAACATTAAATATCTGTTATTCATCTATGATGTTTTATGTAGATGTGGATCATCAATATTTAATTTTGTAAATCTCCATTATATGAGTATAACACTATTTCTTTACCCATCTGTTGATAAAGTTTTGAGTTGCTTCCATTTTTCTTTTTTCTTTTTGTTGTTTGCTTGTTTGGTAGTTTAAAGCATGATGGCCAGTTGCATTCTTAAGAAGATAAATGAGAGAGAGAGAGAGCATGAGCAGGGGAGGGTCAGAGAGAGAGGAAGACACAGAATTGGAAACAGGCTCCAGGCTCTGAGCTAGCTGTCAGCACAGACAACAAGGTGGGGCTCGAACCCACTAACCATGAGATCATGACCTGAGCCGAAGTCAAACGCTTCCAGGGGCCCTGTGTGCAGTGTATAGTTTAAAGGAATGTGAAAACAAGTTAAGAGGATAAAACAGGAAAATTAGAAATAAAATATATAGACAGATTTTCTTTGTGTATTACCAAATGAGATAATATCTGATACTTCACTCACAGATAAGAACCTTGTGGTTATTCTAAAGCATATTAGATTTTTGAAGACTTTCGGAACTTCCAGGAAAAGGCAGGTGCTAAATGTTCTGCCCATCTCCTATATATGTTGATCTGCTTAATGGAGTAATTTAGTATTGTCTGCCAACAACCACAAATTTGGTTTTGGCACAGTTCAAGGCTTTCTTATATTTCTTATAGTAAATTACAAGTTTAGTTAATTCTGAAGCAACCTCAGGTCATAAGTACATAAATTCCTAATCTGTTGTAGAAGTAGAACATAAATCAAGTAATTTTCAAGTTTTGGCAAGTTATTTGAATAAGTAAAAAAGACAATTTTTTTCCACCATTGTCCAATGTCACTTGAGATTGAAATTTTGCTCTACATCTGAAAAATCACTAATTTCTTTCATGCTCCCAGTAACCCATTGTCATTTTTCTGTTTTTATACATCTGAAAATCATTCTAATTTTCTTTTCATCTTAAGCTATCTTTTGCATTAAAAGTGACACACCATAGGATGTTTTAGTATTTTAATACTTTTAATTTTCACATTTTAAACATTTGTATATACAACTAAAGTTATGTTAAATTTTATGTTACTAGCTTTTAACATATGAAATCCATTATTTTCTCTAAAATATTGGGTTTTTCTTTCTGACTTCGTCATTGTGTCATTTCCTTTCTCAGAGAAAACATTAATCAATTATTTTAAATAATAATAGCCATCCTATTTATCTTAATTGCATATCTATTTATATCTATTTATATCTATGAGCTTTGCCTACTTTTAATTTGTATTAAAAACTAAAACCATTTCAAGAAACCAAGTCCCACAGTAAGATAGAAATAAGAACAAAAGCTAATTTCACCATATAGACCAAGAATGTTGAATGAGGTTTAATTATTGGTTTGAAATGACAGACATAAATAATGGTAACAGTTTATAATTGTCTATAAAAGAAAAATGAAGTAATACTAATGAGTGATAATTTGAAAATAAGACTTTATCTTTACTGAAGTTTCTAAAGCAATGCACTAGCCTATAAAGCCTAGCTATAGATGGAAAAAGTAATGTATGTAATGTTGGTCATTTATAAAATTAAGAAATGTGCAAGTATTTAACAATTTAAGAACTATAGAGAATTTTCATTATTACTTTCCTACTCACATTAAAATATTTAGTTCGTGATGAACATATACAATATGATGTAAGTGGAGGTTACTGATTTATTTCTCTTGATGTTAGGCTTAGTTTTAAGATACAGACAGACATGAATGTAATGTCTAAACTGTTTTTATAAACTTATAAATAAATCTGCCACTTGATGTGTTTCTAGCAGCTATCACTCGGGATGTATCTGTGGACAAAACCCACAGACATCCACTGGTGAACTGGTGTTGGCAAATCTTAGTTTTTGAGAGCAGATTGTTAATTATTTAGGATGTTTGTGAGCCAGTCATTGACTGCAGTTGGCCATGGTGGGGATATTTGACACCATGAAATTCATGCAAACAATTCAGATCAGACTGCCTGCCCCCCCCCCCCGCCACATTTTTAAGAGCCAATTTACCAGCATGGCATTGCAAATATCCCTTTTCTGGCACAGAGAAGCAGACCAAAACCAATATGGATGCACAATAAGTAAGTATACAATATAGCATGCTAGATGTTGATAAGAGGTAAGGCTAATAAAATAGAGAACAGTAGTGGAATTGTTAGTGTCGCCAGTGAGCGATTTGCTGTATAAAATAGGTTAGTGAGGGTCAGCCTCATGAAAGAAAAACATGAAGTTTTTTAGAGGATTATCCACACAAAATATCTGGAAAAAGTGTTCTGGGCACAGGGAACAGGTAGAAAAAAGACCTTGGTTTGGGTATTGCCCAGTGCCTATGAGGAATAGCAAATAAGCTATAACCGGAGCAGAGTTGAGAGGGCAGAGTGGGGGAAAAGGCAGTAAGAGGGATAACAAGGTCAGATCAGGTCATCTTCCAGAAGCTAGAAACAAGTTTTGACTTTTCCCTTTTAATGTAATAAAGAGAACCTGCAGGGCTTGAAACTGACAGGATCTAATATGTTTTTAAAGATAACCCAAGCTCCTGTGATGGATGGAAATTAGCATGTGGGAGGCACGTGGACAAAACCAAAAGTGCAGCATGTTAGGATATATCCCATTAATCAACATGAAAAAGGATAGCAATTTCATGAGAAAGGATAACAGTTTATAACGGAGTAGGAGCAAGTAGACATGACAAGATGTCCTTGGATTCCAGGTATATCTTAGAGCTAGAGCCAAAAAGGACTTCGTGGTGGCAATTGCCCATGCCTCCCTCACTATTAACTAATCACTTAAAGTTGGATATTCTGAAAAATTAAACTTCCGTCATGACCAGTGAGTTGCCCTTGGTGCAAAATTTTTAAATGTATGATTTATTACAATTGTTGTGATGTAGTCTTCTCACTTTCACTGCAAGCTTATTTTTAGAATTTCACCTTTTTTAATAAGGTTAATTTTTTTCTGTAATTTTGAAGCATTAACAATATCATTTTGACTTTGAGCAAATTTGAAGCTTTATTCCATTTGTGTTACCATATGCCATGAGATGGCCTTGTTCATCAAGAGTGTCACTAGCACCATAATTAACATACCACCAACCTGAGGCCATTAACATGCATTTTGCTTCACATTGGATATCTATGTATTATTCATCTTAAAAGTCAACATATGTTTTTTACTAATGAATTGAAGTAGTATGGGAGTTCTAATTTACTTAAAACTAAGAGGTATTTTCTTTCAAGTCCCTGGATCTACTAATAAAAACCTACTTTAGGGCACATTTCAAGGTACATTAGACACCATCAACTTTCTTCACACAATGCTTCCATTGTTGAAACATTAAATGACCCCCTCCTCAACCTGAGCACAGCATCTAGTCACTGTAGAAATTAGCAGTTAGCAGTAATCTTTCCTAAAGATGTAATAAATGAACTGTGTCTGAATTAAATAATTGTTATTTCATACATAAAATGTTAGTTCAACCTTCAGAGGACCTTTGCATTCAGGTAGTAACTTACTGTACATACTTGAGAAAAACTGAACTCTATAAAAATAACAGAAAAAAGGAATTATCCTAGAGAATCAGTTTTTAAAAGTTTATTTATTTATTTTTATGTGGGGTGAGGGGGCAGAGAGAGAGGGAGAGTGAGACTCCCAAGCAGGCTCTACTCTGCCCGCACAGAGCCTGATATGGAGATCAAACTCACAAACCATGAGGTCATGGCCTGAGCTGACATCAAAAGCCAGATACTGAACCAATTAAGCCACTCAGGCTCTCCTTAGAGTGTCTTTGTCAAACAACATTCCTATATGATTATCTATGATATTTGGCCATTATTTGCATAATGATAACCTTGATGGCATATTATAATTTTATATCTCACGAGAGCTACTACTATGATGTTTTAAAATAAATTTTAATTGTCATAAAACTAATCTAAATACCCAAATTCAAATTTTTTTTTCTTGAGATTTGTATTTGAAATGAGGTATAATTAGTACAGAGCTTTTTAAAAAGTTTTTTATTTAAATTCCAGTCAGTTAATAGACAGTGTAATATGAGTTTTAGGTGCACAATATGACTCAACACTTCCATACCCAGGGTTCATCCACAGCAAGTGCACTTCTCAGTCCCCATCACCAACGTAACATATCCCCCACCCACCTGCCCTTTGGTAGCCATCAGCTTATATTCATTAGTTAAAAATCTGTTTCTCAGTTTGCCCCCCTCTCTCTTTCTTTTTCCTCTGCTCGTTTGTTTTGTTTCTTAAATTCCACATAGGACTGAAATTATATGGTATTTGTCTTTCTCTGATTGACTTACCCAACTTTACTTTTAGAAATGATCACCATTTTGTATATGTGTGTATACATATATANATCATTGCAACTGAAACGGATATAAATGTCACATCAAAACTCCTACCTAAGTTATGTGGTAACTAGGACTAGAGGGGTTGATATAACGTACCCAAGGCCAGACACACAGCAATAGTATTGGAATTAAGTCCATCTTTCCTGAGTCCATATTGTGTGGCACTTAAATCAAGCCATAGTGTACCTTCTGGGCTTCACTATCATTTCTAAATTACTCTGAGGCATCACATAACAATTTTCTATTCTGTAGTTCAATATCAAACTATTATTTAATATTGATGAAAATATTAAGGATTGTAATAGGCATTTCTAATAAGCACACTAATAATTTTGACAAATATTTTAATAATCCCAAGTAAAATACAAGGTTGAAGATTATATTAAACGTGTTAATAAATACATTTTGAGTTATTTCTTGGTACAGTTACATCCTTTACTAATGATGAATTATGTTATATGTAACCTTTTTTAAAAAGAAGGATTTTTATTTTTATTTTTTAGCATACTCCTCCCTACCTGATGGATTCTTAAATCTAATAGCAATGGTTTTCAGTAAAATGAACACCTGGGAATATTTGATCAAGTTAATTGGTTACGTAATATCATAAATCAAAAAGTGTATAATTCAGATAAAACCTTGTCAGAGAGTGTATGCAATGGTGTTGAGTTGGAAATTGGATATATATTCTTTATATATCACAAATAGTCACAAGCTAGAGGATGTTGACAAAAGGCCAGATACAACAAGACTACAGCTAATATCATGCTTAACAGTGAAAACCTGGAAGCTTTTCCTCTAAGATCAGGAATAAGAGACGGATGCCCACTCTTGCCACTTTTATTCAACATTGTATTGCCTGGAAGTCCTAGGCAATACAGTGCTCCAAAAGGGCATCCAAATCAAAACAGAAGAAGTAAAACTGTCCCTATTGCAGATGACAAAATAGTATACATAGAAAATTCTAGGGGCACCTGGGTGGCTCAGTCGGTTAAGTGCCCAAATTTGAATTAGGTCATGATCTCCTAGTTGTAGATTCAAGCCCTGTGTCGGGTTCTCAGTTGACAGCTCAGAGCCTGGGGCCCGCTTCAGATTCTGTCTTCCAATCAAGCCCCACACTGGGCTCTGTGCTGATAGCACGGAGCCTGGAGCCTGCTTTGAGTTCTGGGTCTTCCTCTCTCTCTGCTCCCTCCCATCCTTTCTTTCTCTCTCAAAAATGAAGAAACATTAAAAATTCTTTTTAAAATCCAACTCAAAATGACTAAAAATTAAAATGTAAGACCTGAAAGTCTTAGAAGAAAACATAGGCAGCAAGCTCCTTGAGACGTGTCTTGGCAATGATATTTTGGATTTGACACCAAAAGCAAAGGCAGTGAAAGCAAAAATGCAGAACTGGGACTATGTGAAACTAAAAAGCTTCTGCTGAGCAAGGAAAAACAACAAAATTAAAAGGCAACCTACTGAATGGAAGAAAACATATGCAAATCATATAACTGGTAAGAGGTTAATATCTATAATGTATAAAGAACTCATGCAAATCACGAACAACAACAAAAGCACCCTGATTTAAAAATGGGCAGAGGCCTTAATAGACATTTTCCCCAAAAAGACATACAAATGGCCAACAGGTACATGAAAAGATGCTTAACATCACTAATTATTAGGAAAATACAAATCAAAACCAAAATGAGCTATCATCACACACCTATTAAAATGGCTAGTGCCAAAAAAAAAAAAAAGCAAGAAATAACAGGTGTTAGAAAAGATAGGGAGAAAAAGGAATCCTTCTGCACTGTTGGTGGGGATGTAAACTTGTGCATCTACTACAGAAAATATTGTGGAGGTTCCTCAAGTAATTAAAAATAGAATTACCATATGTTTCATCAATGCCACTTCTGGGTATTTATCCAAAGGAAAGGAAAACACTAATTAAAATAGATATCTGCATCCTTGTGTTCATTGGAGTATTATTTACAGGAGCCCAAACATGGAAGCAACCTAAGTGGCCATCAGTGGGTGAATGGATACACACATGCACTCTCGCGCGCATGCGCACACACACACACACACACACACACACACACACACACACACACAGATGAGTACTATTCAGCCATAAGAAAGAACAAAATCTTGTCATTTGAGACAACATGGACTGAGGGCATTACACTAAGTAAAATAAGACAGAGAAAATCATATCATATGGTCTCATTTCTAAGTGGAATCTAAAAACGGTTTAAAATAGAAACAAAAACCCCAAACTCACCAATACAGAGAATGGATTTATGGTTATGGGGTGGTGTGGGTGAGAAAGGGAAAGGGGGTTAAAAAGTACAAACTCTAGCCATAAAATAAGTAAGTCATGGAGCTAGAATATACAGCATAGGGACAGCAGTTAATAATACTTTATTGTGTATTTGAAAAGTTCTAAGAGAGTAAACCCTAAGTTTCATCACAAAGGGAAGAAAATACAACTATGTATGGTGACAGATGTTAAAACTAGACTTCTTTTGATCCTTTCATAGTACATGCAAACATCAAATCATTATGTTGTACACCTGGAAGTAATATATTTCAGTTGTATCTAAATTTGTTAAAAAATGTTGCTGAAATACAAGTTAATGAAATGAAGTCTTTGATTATGTGTTATCCTATAGCATATCTAGGAAGACAAAAAAAATCCCATATTTTAGAGCCATCAAGATCCTTGCGGGTAGCAATGAACACCACCTCTAAAAGTACAGATTTGGTGTTTTAGATAGTACAATATTTCCCACAGTTGAAGAGAGGAATTTAAATGAAATTACAAACTAAGCCTCCTCAGAAAAACACAGTTGATATTGGTGCCTAGTAACCACTCTCTTCCCAATCTTACCCTGGTCGATTTTCAAATAAATAATTCCAAATGGGATCAAACTTCTTAGTGAAGGTTGACAGTGTTTAGGTCTTGGAATAATGTCCAATTTGCTCAGGACACACATGCTTAGAAGAGTTCTTCAAAAGAATCAAGCACAGAATAGGATGTTGTCCAACAGAATGAGGTGTTATTAACAAATCTTAAATAATAATAGTAAATTACTGTCTATCTTTACATTCCTTGTCATCTTTCTGTGAAAGTAAAACATTATGTTCTTCAGAAGTCTAGGGGCACTAACAAGTAGCCAGGCTTGGCCCTAGCCAGGACATGGGGATCAACTAACTAAAACCTACTGATAGGATCCAGGAAGACGGGTCTTGCACACCTTGCTGTCAACATAAAGGTTCTTGCTGGAAGGTGTTTTGCTGCTTGGAAGAGAGCAGTGAGCCTTGAGTGGGCTCCCTGAACAGAACAGGAGGAGCTAGGGATTTGCGGGTCCATTCTGGTTTCAGTCTCCTTGAGGGGGAATGCCCAAGGAACGTGACGAGGAAGGTGAGGGTAGATGACTATCAGCACAGATCACTAACAGGGCCTTTGCCTCGCTCCCCTATATCTGGAATAAAGAAAGTCCTTATGATAAAGGTGAAGAATGGGGGCAGTGTAGTGCAATGAGTTACAAGAGAAAACAAAGTAACAAAGCACAATTCAGAAAGTGAATGATTTCCTTAGCCTCCCAAACCTCTTCAAGTGCAAAGGATTCCCAGGCTCTCTGTGCTGAGGAAAGACAGGTGGAAAGACTCAACTTTCTTGGGATTTTACAATCTGTGGAGTAAAGCCACTTCCCAGGCTGGATACATGTTTCAGGAGAGTGTTTGTTCCTTATGTGAGAAGTTCAGAAATAACAGAAGTAAAACCAGTGAGTTATAGAGGTAGTAACTAGTGAAAGTTTATTGTGCGTCCACCAAGAAGATAGTCTGTGTAATGGGAGCACTCAAACCAAAGCATGGAATAGAGCTCAGGGGAATATTGTTCTAATTATACAGTGAGGGCACAGTGACTGCTTATTCTTCGTAGTGATTGGTTATAAAATATTAGAATGTTATATTTAGAATTAAATAATAGAGAATTGGTTACCTCAGGTCAACCTTGGGAAACAGTTCAGGCTTTGCTAATGATTTTTAAGAGTCGAGAAGAGGATTACTTAATCATGCAGGTCAAGCTAGTTGTGCAAAATAAGCTAAATAAAGTTTTGTAAGACTAAACTGGTTTTGCCTGCTCAGGGAATTTTCAAGCCTGGTCTCCATGTGTTTCTGATAGTAACACTTATTAGGTAACACGTGGGGCAAATGGGTGGAAAAGAGGCAGTTGCCCTTTAGCAATTAGCAGGTTTTGCCTAACAGCCATCATGTTCTAGAAACGGAGCTGCTCTTAAAAGGCAATGGGTTTTTTATCCTGCAGATCCGGGATGCCAGTGTGACAAACAGAAGCTGGTGGAGGCTCCCTGGCAGATGGGTATGCGGAGGACTCCGAGCATCTGAGGTGAGAGGGGGGTGGGGCACTGCTGCGGTGTGGAACCCGTGACTTCAGGGTGGGAACGGTGTCCTAAAATTCTTGATAAACTGCATACTCTAAGTGCTCAATGATTGCTTGGTAACTTAATCTTTGTTCTCACTAACTGAAAAAATAATATTAAATCGATAATTAAAATTTTATGTTTTATTTTTATAATATATTTTTTAGATAGAGTGTGAGTCAGGGAGGGGCAGTGGGAGAGAGAGACTTGAACAGGCTCCAGACTTTTCTACTAAAACAAAATAGTCATACTTTTCTTTTTACTTTGAAATATCTTTAAATATTTGTTGATGCTGCAAAGAGAGCCCCTTTTCTTTCTTGAAACATTTGAGATGGTATCTTACATAACAACTTACCTCCTGTGAATACTATAGTATGAATTTCTTCCAAATAAATATATTTTTCCATGTATCCATAATATAACCATAAAATAAGGGTATTAACAATGGCCCATGACTATCATGTGATCTTTAAGACCCTTGCAAATTTCCATTGTTACCATACTGTTCTCACCCTTGTACTTAGTTGTCGTGTTTCCTTATTTTCCTCAGTCTGTAAAGTTTATCAGTTGTTTTTTCATGTCTATGATGGTGATGCTTTTGGAAATCATATGCAAGTTTGTTGTTTTTTTTTATGGAATGTTTCTTGATTTGGGTTAATTTAATACTTTTAGATTTCCTTTATGCGTTCTTACCAGAAATATGGTAGATGTGATATTGTGTTGTTTCTGGTCATGATTTTGATTTGTTCCAATATTGATGATGTTCCGTTCAATCACATAATTAAAAGGTGGTGCCTGACAATTCCTTTATTGCCAAGCTACTTTTTTCCCCATTGCAGAAAAAGTATTTTTAACGTCCTTATTTCAGTATAATTTACTATAAAATGCCATTAAATTTACTCACTTTAAATGTACCATTCAATGACTTTTAATAAATTTACAGGATTGTAAAACCATCACAACAATCACTTTTAGAGTATTCCCATTACCTCCAAAAAAGATTGATATGCACATTTGTAGTCAATTGTCATTCTACCCCTAGCTGGAGGCAATCACTGATCTGCTTTGTTTCCTAAAGTTTTGCTTTTCAAATATTTTCATGAAATCAAAGAAGATGTAGTCTTTGTGGAAAAGTACTTTGAGACTTCCAAATATCCTATTTATCAAATTTTCACTCACAATTTAAGAACTGGTTGATGATTAGTGTATCTTGTTTCAATATGCATTCCCCTAATGTTAGATAATGAGCGTTTTTGTATGCTTAAATGCCATCCATATATCTTCTTTGGTGTGGTGTATGTTCAGATATTTTGTCTGTAATTGAACTCCTGTGTCCTTTTTTTCAATCTTGAGTTCTTTGTATATTTTGGACTCAAGCCCCTCCCCCCCCTTTTAAAAAATATTTATTTTACAGAGACAGAGTGCAAGCAGGAGAGGGGCAGAGAGAGAGAGAGACACAGAATCCAAAGCAGGCTCCAGGCTCTGAGCATGGAGCCTGACACCAGGCTCAAACTCATGAGCTATGATCAGGATCTGAGTTCAAGCTGGATCCTTAACAAACTGAGCCATCCATGTGCTCCTCAAGTTTTTTATCAGAGAAAAAAATAATTACAAATAATTTCTCCTATCTTGTGACTTGTCCATATTTTAAACAATAAATTTAGTAGAGTGAGTTTGTTATATTAATCCAATTCGTCATCTTTTCTTCTTCATGGATCATTCTTTTGCTGGTATATTGAAAAACCTCACCAAACCCAAGGCCATATGTTTTTTTTCCTCCTAGGTTTTATTGTAGATGTTTTATATTTTCCTTTTATATTTAAGACTTTGATATAATTGATAATTTTTTGTATACAGTATAAGGTCTGTTTCTATGTTCTTTTCTTTTGCATATGAATGTCTACTTGTACCAGCACATGTTTTAGAAAAGTCTATTTTTTTCTTTATTGAATTACCTTTGCTCTTGTGTCAAAGTTCAACTGACTGTATTTGTGTGGATCTGTTTCTGTGTTCTTTTTTTCTGTTCCATTTGATTTATTTGTATATTCTTTCACCAATGTTATGCTGTTATGAGTACTGCGCTTTATAGTGAGTCTTGAAAGTGGGTACTGGGTGTCCTCCAACTTTGTTCAATATTGTGTTGACTATTCTTAGTCCTTTGTGTATCCACATCAATTGTGGAATTGCCTTCAATGTCTACAAAGTAGCTCACTGGGATTGTGATTATGGTTGTATTGAATCTATAGATTGAGAAGTGACATTCAATAACATTTTGTCTGACAATCTATGGACCAAAAAAATAATGTTCCATTTATCTGGACCTTCCTTTATTTCTTCTTTTGATGTTTTAAAGCTTTCTGCTTAAAAAATCTGTGGTTCTTTACATGTTTTTGTTTTGTTTTAGATTTCTACCTAAGTTCACTTTTTGATATTTTAAATGGTACTTCAAAACATTTCCAATTCTAATTGTTCATTGATGGCACATTAAGAAAGGATTGACTTCCATTTATTTTCCTTGTCTCCATTGACCTTTGCCAACTCAATGCATATGCTTAGTTCCAGAATTTTTTTTTTTTTTTTGCTTTTCTACATAGACAACCTTGTTATCTATAAGATAGTTTATATATTTATTTCCTAGCTATATACATTCCATTATTTCATATCTTACTACTTTAGCTAGGATTTCTAATATTACCTTGAAAAGCAGTGTTGAGAAAACACCTCCTTGCCTTGTTGCAGATTGTTAGGGAAGAAAGGCTATTTCTCATTGTTAACTATAAATTGTTTTATTTTGTTTTTCATATTCCCCTTACTAGCTTAAGGAAGTTCCCTTTTACTCCTGTGTTTTGAGATTTTTCATGAAAGAGTATTACAATTTATCAAATATTTTTTCCTACATGTATTGATATAAATGGTTTTTGTTATTCAGTCTGATAATACAATAACTGAGAATGATCACTTCACAAATGTTGAGTGAGTCTTACACTTGTAGAATAAATACAATTTTGTTTTGATATATTATTTTTATATATTTCTGTATTTGATTGGCTAATATTAAAGATTTTCATGTTGATGTTCATGAGAATATTGGACTGTAGTCTTTCTTGTTATATCTTCATATGATTCTATTATAAACTCTGGCCTCATAAAATGAGTGAGAAAGTATTCTCTCCTACTTTCTGGATAATGTAGGGAAGAAAGGCCATTAATTCTATGATAAATTTTTGGTAGATTTCATATGTAAAACCTAAAGTGTAGTACTTTTTTGTAGAAGGGAAGAGTTTAAATTCTTAATTTAACATATTTAATAAAGGGCTACTCAGGTTAACTATTTTTCTTAATATAACTTTTTAATAGTTGGTGTTCTTCAAGAAATAAAGTCTCATCCAAATTATCAAATCTGTGAGCATACAGTTGCTCATAGCATTTACATATTTTTCTTTTTAATATCCATTATATCAGTAGGGATGACTCCAATTTATTTTTATTGAATTATAATTAAAATATTCTTAGTTTCACATGTACAACAATGTGCTTTGACATTTGTATACATTGCAAACTGATCACCACAATGACCCTTTAGTTACCATCTAGATTTACCATCACCATACAAAATTAATACAATATTATTGATCATGTTCTTCATGTTGTATATTCTATGCCATGACTTTATTTTATAACTTGAAGTTTGTACCTCTTGATCCTGGTCACCTATTTCACCCTCTGCCATTCCATTCCCCGATGGGGAATTGGGTTCGGTTTGGTTTTTTAGATTCTACTTAAAAATGAAATCATGTGATATTCTGTTCTTCTCCATCCAACTGACTTTATTTAGCATAGTACTTTCAGGTTTCATCCAAGTTGTCACAAATGGCAAGATTTCATACTTTTTTTTAGCTAAATGGTATTTTATTGTATATGTATATGTGTATATATGTATGTATGTATACACACACACACACACTGCATCTTTGTGTGTCTGTGGGTGTACACATACACATACGACATCTTCTCCATTCAGACATCATTCTATACTTTGTTTTCATATCTTTGACTATTGTAAATAATGTTGCAATAAACATACAGATGCATTTATATTTTTGAACTAGGGTTATGTTTTGTTTTGTTTTTGTTTTCTTGGGTAGACCCTGGGGGTAGAATTACTGGGCCATAAAGCAGTTTTATTTTTAACCTTTTGAGGAAACTTCATATTGTTTCCATGTTGATTGTACCAATTTACATTCTATTTTTAACCTTTTGAGGAACCTCCATATTGTTTCCATTCCATGTTGATTGTACCAATTTACATTTACATGTTGATTGTACCAGTTACAGTACTGCAATAAGGTTTCCTTTTCTGTACATCCTCACCAACCTTTGTCTTTTTGATTGTAGCAGTTCTGACCAGTACAAGGTGTTATGTCATTGTGGTTTTGATTTGCATTGCCATGATAATGATGATAAATATTTTTTTATGTGGCTGTTGGCCATCTGTTTTTTTCTGGGGTGGGGGGGGTGGGGAGAAATTCTCTGTTCAGATCACCTGCTCCTTTTTAAGTCAGCTTGGCTGTATAAATTTATATATCTTGGATATTAACCCCTTATCAGATATATGATTTCAAAATATCTCCTCCTATTTAGTAAGTTGCCTTTTCATTTTGAAAGTTTCCTTTGCTGTGCAGAACCTCTTTAGTTTGATGTCACATTTGTTCATTTTTGCTTTTGTTGCCCTTGCCTTTGGAATCAAATCCACACAAACAAAAGCATTACCAAAACTAAAGTTAAAAAAGCTAACTGTCTAGGTTTCTTTATAGGAGTTTTATAGTTTCAGGTCTTGCATTCCTGTCTTTAATCCATTTTGAGTTCATTTTTGTGGTGTAGGATAGTGGTCTAGTTTTATTCTTTGGCATGTAGCAGTTCTGCTTTCCCAGAACCATTTATTAAAGAGATCGCATTTTTTTCTCTACTGTATATTCTTGTCTCCTTTGTCATAAATTGATAGTATATATGTGGGTTTATTTCTGGCTCTCTCTACTGTTTTATTGATATAAATGTCTTTTGTCCCCATACCATACTGTTTTGATTGCTATAGTCTATTTTGAAATCAGAGAGCATGGTATCTTCAGCTATGTTCTTTCTCAAATTCCTTTAGTTATTTAGATTCTTTTGAGGTTGTATACAAATTTTAGTATTTTTTCCTAGTTCTGGAAAAAATGCTTTTGGAATTTTGATAGCAATTTCATTGATCTATAGATTTGGGTAGCATATTTTAACAATATTCTTTTAATATATGGACACAAATTCTTTCCATTTGTTTCTATCTTCAATTTCATACATTAATGTCTTATACTTTTCATTGTCTTTCATCTCCTTGGTTAAATTTATTTCTGGTATTTTATTCTTGATGCAATTGTAAATAGGATTATTTTCTTGATTTATTTTTTCTTTCTGATAGTTTATTATTTGTGCATAGAAATACAACAGATTTTTATATATTGATTTGACTTATATATTGATTTCGAATGCATTTATTCTAACAGTTTTTGATGGAGTCGTTAAGATTTTGTGTATATAATATCATGCCATCTGCAATAATGACAGTTTTACTTCTTACTTTCCAATTTGGAAGACTTTTGTTTATTTTACCTAATTTCTATGGCTACGACTTCCAATAATATGTTGAATGAAGGTAATGATAGTAGGCATCCTTGTATTATTCCTGATCTTTCAGGAAAAGCTTCCAGCCTTTGACCAATAAGTATATTTGCTCTAGGCTTATCATAAATGGTCTTAATTATTTTGAGGTATATTCTCTCCATAACAACTTTTTGAGAGTTTTTATTGTAAATGGATGTTGAATTTTAAACAATGCTTTTTATGCATCTATTTAGGTGATTATATGATTTTTAACTTTTATGTTAATGTGCTGTGTATAGTTGATTTGCAGATGTCAAACTATCCTTGAATCCCTGGACTAAATCCTACTTGTTCATGGTGTATGATCTTTTAATGTATTTTAATTCATTTTGCTAATATTTTTTGAGGATTTTTGCATTTATGTTTATCATTGATTTGGCCTATAATTTTCTTTTTTTTTTTTTAATGTGTGGTGTCCTTCTCTGGTTTGGGTATCAGGATAATGCTGACCTCATAAAAGGAGTTTGGAGGCTTTCCCTCCCCTTCAGTTTTTTAAAAGAGTTTAAGAAAGATATTAAATCTTTATATGTTTGGTAGAATTCACATGTGAAGCTATCTAGTTCCAGATTTAATTGTTGGGACTTTGTTTACTGATTCAATCTTCTTAAGTAATTGGTCTGTTTAGATTTTTATTTCTGCATGATTTAACTTTAGAAGATTATGTTTCTACAAAATTTATCTATAGGCATACCTCATTTTATTGCACTTCAGTTTAGTGTACTTTGCAAATAATGTGTTTCTTATTAAAGGTTTGTGGCAAACCTACAAACAAGCAAGTCTATTGGTACCTTTTCCAATGTCATATACTCTCATTATATATCTGTCACATTTTGGTAATTATTACAATATTTCAAACTTTTTAATTATATTTGAAAGTAACTATAGAGGTGGAAATACCAAGAGAACTAGAATTATAAGTGGAGTCTGAAGATGTGACTGAACTACTGCAATCTCATGATAAAACTTAAGTGGATGAGGAATTGCTTCTTATAGGTGAACAAAGAAAGTAGTTTCTTGAGATGGAATATACCCCTTATGAAAATATTGTAAAGATTATTGAAATAATAATTGCATGCTTATTTTTTTAAATGTTTATTTATTTTTGAGAGAGACAGAGAGTGAGTCGGGGAGGAGCAGAGAAAGAGGGAGATACAGAATTGGAAGCAGGCTACAGGCTCTGACTGAGCCACCCAGGCATCTCAATAATTGTGCGGTCATTAAAGCAGTGGTAGGGTTTGAAAAAGTGATTCCCATTATGAAGGAAGTTCTGCTGTGGATAAATACCATCAAGCAAAACCACATGTCTCAGAAAAATCATTTGTGAAAGAAAGAGTCAAATGATGCTGCAGACCTCTTTGTTTTCTTTCAAAAAATTGCCACAGCCACCCAAACCTTCAGGAGCCACCACCTGATCAGTCAGCAGCCATCAACACCAAGACAATACCCTCCACCAGCAAAAAGATTACAATTTGTTGAAAGCTCAGATGATGTTTAGCATTTTTTAGTAATAAAGGATTTTAATTGTTATGTCCATTGCTTTTTTAGACATACTGCTACTGGGCACTTAACAGAATACAGTGTAAACATTCACAAGCACTGGGAAACCAAAATTCATTTGAATCACTTAATTACAATATTTACTTTATCCCTGTGGTGTGGAAGAAAGCACATATCTCTGAGGTATGCCTGTATTTTCCTGTGTTGTACAATATGCTGGGATCGTAATTGTTTATAGTAGTCTCTTATGATCCTTCATATTTCTCTGCTGTATGTTGTAACTTCTCTTGAATTTCTGATTTTATTCATTTGAACCCTCCTTTTTGAATAAATCTAGCTGAAGGTTTGCCAGTTTTGTCTATCTTTACAAAGAACCAGCTTAGTTTCATTGATCTTTTCTATTTGTTAAATCTCAACTGCAAAATAATGAATCCTTTGTAACAGAGTTTGAAAACTCCTTAAAAGTATGTACTTTTCTCTATTGTGTTCAAAACTATGATCTATTGTCTTTTTAGACTCCATTTTATTTTACTCTGATCATTATTATTTCCTTCTTTTAGCTTTGGGTTTGTTTATTCTTCTTTGATACTTTTTCTAGTTGTGAGGAACAGTTGTTTGAGAATTTTGACCATTTACAGTTGACCTAATTATTGATGAGTATATACTTAGTGCCAATTTAATTGTTTATGTAACAATTCCATTTATTTAACTCCTCTCTTTTCTTTCTCTCTTATGCTTTGATATTTTCTTCAGTGTTATGTTTAGATTCCTTTCTTACACTTTTTGTGCATTTGCTCTACATTCTTGCTTTGTGATAACTGTGAGGTTCACATATATTATCCTATGTAGGTAATAATCTATTTTAGGTTGATAGCAGCTAAAATGAAAACACATTCTAAAAATCTACATTCTACTCCTTAAAACACATATTTTATGTTTTTGCCACATTTTACATCTTTTTGTTTTATGTATTCCATAACTACTTGTTGTAATTTTAATTTTATTACTTTTATCTTGGAATTTTATACTAGCTTTGTAAGTGACTAATCTACTTTTACTATATATCTACCTTTTTAGTAAGAGGTTTTTCTCTTATGTTTTCTGATTGCAATTTTTTTTCTTAGCCTAAAGAAATTCCTTTAACAATGCTTATAAGTCTGGTTTAGTGGTAATGGACTTCTTTAGCTTTTCCTTATCTGGAAAATTATTTATCTCTTCTTTTGTTCTGAATGATAACCTTGCTAGGTAGAATGTTCTTGACTGGAAGCTTTTTTCCTACAGCACTTTTAAAATATATATATATATTTGAGAGAGACAGAGACTGAATAGGAGAGGTTCAGAGAAGGGGACAGAGGATATGACGTGGGCTCCACGTTGACAGAGAACTCAATGTATGGCTCAAATTCACGAACTGTGAGATAACCTGAGCTGAACTCCAACACTCGGACAACTAAGCCATACAGGTGCCTCTTCTTCAGCACTTTGTATATGTCATGCCACTCCCTACTGGTCTGCAAAGTTTCTGCTGAAAAATCTGCTGGTAGACTTACTGGATTACCTTTGTATGTAATAATTCAGTTTTGTTTCTTTTGTTGATATTAAGGTTCAGTATCTTTAACTTTTGACATTTTCATTATAATGTGTCTTGCCATATGTCTCTTTGGCTTCATCTTATTTGGAATTCCTTGTACTTCCTTAACCTGATTTCTTGATTCATTCCCCAGATTTAGACATTTTCAGCCATGGTTTATTCAAATAAGTTTTCTGCCTATTCTTCCTCCTCCTTCTGGCACTCCTATAATATGGATGTTATTCTGCTTAATATTGAGCCATTGACTCTTTAAGGTATCTTCCCTTTTTAAATTCCTTTTTCTTGTGTTGCTGTGTTTGGGTGAGTTTCATTGTTTTTGTCTTCACCTCATTTATCCATTCTGCTTCATCCAGTATGCTGTAGGACCCCGCTAATGTAATTTTTTTCAGTTCCACTATCATATGTATGACTTCTGTTTGGCATTTTCTATCCGCTTGTCAAAATTCTCCTTCCCTTTCATTCATTTTGTTCTTAAGTTTGATGAGCATCTTTATGACCATCACTTTGAATTCTTTATCAGGTAGATTACTTATTTCCATTTTGTTAAGGTATCTTCCAGGATTTTGTTTTATTCTTTTGTTTGGAACATATTTCTGTGCCTCTCAATTTTGACTAATTATCAGTGTTTGTTTCTGTCTATTATGTAAAACACTTAACTCTGCTAGTCTTGAAGTAGTGGCCTTTTGTAGGAGATGTCCCATGGGGGCTAGAAGTGTAATCCTCCCTGGCTTCCAGAGTCAGGCACTCAATGGTTGTCCCTCATATAGACTAGGGCAGTAGGGCAGCAACTGAGGCACAGTGTTTGCTTCTCTATGATGTTTCTGTGGCTAGGAAGGGCACTCAGTTGGCTGGTGGTGCTGCATTTGTTGCACAAGGGATGAGATGTGCCCAGAGATCCTAGTAAGTTAGAGGGAGATGCCAAAATGGCACCTGCTAGTGCCAGCATTAACAAAGTAGAATGAGATTGCAAAAAATGTTACCTACTAACACATTTGTCCCCAGAGAGAGTCCCAACAGATTTGTCTCTCAGGAGGTTACTTTAACATTGGTAAGTCATCTTTTTCACATATGGTCTGAACTTTTTTCAAACTGCTGCTTTTGTGCTGTGTCCCAGGGTGAATGAGTCTATGCACAAGCCTTTGAGGAGCAGATTCTCCTTTTCTATGGTTCTAGATATACTCCTTACTGGTTTCCAAAGCCAAATGTTTTGGTCATTTACTTCTCTGACACCAGACCCAATGGTTGGGATGCCTAATTTGGAGGACAGATCCTCTCTAGTCAGGGTAAAGTTTCATATTTTCTATATCCCTCCCATAGGATTTTTTGGAAAGGGCATGTTTGTATTTCCTCTCCATGTTAATGTGGATCCTTCATTGTATCCTTTCTGAGGAAAGTATTCCATATGTAGCTGTAGGTTTGTTGTGTCCATGGGAGGAATAAGTTGATCTTTGTACATCACCATCTTGAAACCAAAAGCTCCCACTTGTGTGTCCTGTCTCCCTACCCCCTTAGTTTACCCAATTAAAGGCTGATCAATTATTAGTCTATTAAAAGAAATTGTGCTTGGTTTATTTACTTTTCTGTATTATTTCTCTTAAATTAATGGATTTCTTCTCATCTCTATTCTGCTATTTGATACAAATTTAAGTTTTTCTTCTTTGTCTACTTTTAAAAATGTTTGCTCCTTATTTAACTTTCTTCTTTCCTAATATATACATTTAATTCTATACATTTTCTTCTAAGTGTTCTCTGTACATTCCCAAATATTGATAAAATGCATTTTCGTATAGTTCAAAATATTTTCCAAAGTCTCTTGCAACGTATGTTTTGGTTTACAAATTATTTGAAAGTATATTTCCTTAATTACAAAATATTTAGGAAATTTTACCTTTGTTATTGATTTGTAGTTTAATGCTACTGTAAGCTGTGATTTTAATTATTTTAAGTAAGTGTGGTGTATTTTATGTCATAGAATGTGTTCTATCTTGGTGGATGTTCCATGTAAACTTCACTAGAATGTGTTCTGTTTTTGAATGGAGTATTTTGTAAATGTCAATTATGTCAGTAATTGATGTTACCATATAGGTCATCCATACCCTTATTAAATTTCTACCCAATTGATTTATCAATTGTTGACCAAACTAATGAGTTTGTTTATTTCTCCTTTTTAATTATTAGCTTTTGCCTCAAGTATTTTGACGTTCTGTTGTTACATTCAAACACTTTTGGGACTAATATCTTTAGGTATATATCCCTGCTTATCTATTAATGTTGGCATGTTATATATTCTTCCCTTTATTTTGAATCTGTTTAAATCTGTACACTTAAAGTTTTTTCTAATGAAACATATAGTTGGGTATTTTATTAATCAACACAAGCCATCTATTTTTTAGTAGGTGTGATTCTTTTGCTGTTTTAGATCTTTACATTTAACGTATCACCACTATAGGTGGATTAATATCTACCACATTTATAACTTTTCTGTTTTTGTTTTTTTTTACATTTTTTTGGTTTTGTTTTTCATTTATTGCAACATAGTTAATTCCACTTGAATTTTACATGTTTTTATTTTCCTCTCTTCCTATAGCATATTAATTTTTATTGTAAGGTATTTAAATGGGACTTTAATATGAGATATTATGTTAACATGTTTGGAATTTGGACTAGACTTAATGATTATTTTAGATAAACATATCAGAGACTTCAGATTCTTCCAGTGTCAACCCTGCCCCCATTTAATTGCCTCTTCCACTTGACTTTGGGAATTCCCTATATACTCTTTATCAAAAAGTCTATGCCTTGAAGATTTCTGCTGAAATCTTTGATTATACTCATAATATAGCATAAATATTATGGTAGTAATGCCTGGGAATGGTGTATTCTATAATCTCATGTTAGGTTTCTGTAGACTTGGGTCTTGGTGTTTGACTTTCACAAATGTTGCTATAAAATCTTAGGGAAATTATTTTGTTTTATTTCTTCTCTTATCCATATTCCCTTCTTGGATTCAGAATTCTCAATTGATTTCCCATTGATTCTCCCTTCACTTTTTATTTAGATGATATAGGAAGGCTGGAAGGGTCTAGAGTGGGGAGGAATTCCTTTCTTAAAGCTAGAATAAGGTTTTAAAATTTCATTCAGGCAAAAATCTTTGCTCTAAAGAATGTCTTTAAGGAGAAGGCTTTGCACATGTTTCACAGTAGTTACTTCCCCCCCTTCCCTTGCCATAATCTTTATCCGGTTTCCATATTGAGAGGAGTCCCAGTGGAAACTCCATAAAAGTGTGAGTGTTACCTCAAGACTGAAACCACCAAGGGTTTCTTACTATTATGTTAGTCCACATTCAGCCTCCAGCAGTTTTTCAAAACTGCTGTGTTTAAATGTTCTTATAAGTTTACGATGCCACTATCTTTTGTTCCAGATAAGCATACTTGGTGGCTGTATTTCTCTGGATGTACCTTCTTTCTTTATATTTTGTGATGATGGTTTGCCCTGAGAATGACTTCTTGGATTGGTTCAAGAAAAGTGCTTGATTTCCAGTTTGCCCATCTTTCTTGTTAAAAGGAGAGAAATGAAAAATTTAAAGTGAGAGCTAAAATGAGATGTCTTCATTACATTATTTTTTATTTTTAAAAATTTTAATGCTTTATTTTTATTTTTGAGACAGAGACAGAGTGTGAGTAGGGGATGGGCAGAGAGAGAGAGAGAGAGAGAGGGAGAAGACACAGAATCCAAAGCAGGCTCCAGGCTCTGAGTTGTCAAGCACAAAGCCTGACGCGGTACTCAAACTCAGAAACCATGAGATCATGACCTGAGCTGAAGTGGATACTTACCAAGTGAGCCACCTAGGTGCCCCTATATGATTTTTTAATGTAACAACTTTATAGTATATTTTTATTGGTGTTAAATAATAAGTTATTATGAGTTGTTGACGTTTTTCCCTATCTAACTCTGGAAATACAGTATGAGGGCAAAGTATATGGATGTAAGAGATTTAAGAAAAGCTGTGAGAAATTCTTTGATAGACAGAAGCCTCTGGACATATAGAGACAGAAGAGTCATAAAAGATAAGATTCTTGAGGGAAAAGTTTTTATTGGCATTCTTAACTTTAGTGGGGTTTCTGTAATAGATTATTGTATTTCTCATCACTACTGTAGCACAGAATGCCTGCTTCTTTAAAATAGTCCTAGAAGACCAAATCCTTTAAAAAGAAATAAGACTTACAAATATTTGAATGGGATGAACCCTATACTATTTACCAATAATGTGATTGTCTACGTGAAAATATACTAGATCAACCACTGTGACTAATTTTAGAATTCATCAAGTTTGGCAAAAAGATAAACTTTCAAGATGCTCTAGAACTTGCTTACTACAGCAATAACCCAGTAGAAAATAATATAATATGACAGTCAACTCTATATTCTTAAAGTGCCTAGAAATGGACATTTGAAAGTATATACTTATAGATTTTTGGATCTACTTTATGCATGCCTAAGATTACATTTTCCTTAGGGTACTTTCACCAGTGTTTAAGTATAGTAGGAATTCTTTGCAGTTTGGTTTGAGGAGTATCTATCATCTTTTGAAGACTTTATCAAAACAGTGCCAATGTAGATTTTTCCTTTATACTCTTTTCTTTCTTTCTTTTTTTTTTTTTAATTTCACTTATCTCCTACCAGTCTTACCTAAGAGTTCTCCTTGCCTACTTCTGCTTCTGAGATTAGTCAATGGGATGCATTGAGAACACTGAATATACTTCATCTTGGACATGTTTTTCTCTCACTAGGCCAACTATATTTTCTAATCGGTTCCCAGTGAATTAGCTTCCTATCATTCAACAAAGACTGGGAGATGGGGATTCTATTTTCCCTAATGCTTATAGTAAAACATGGACTCAGGTCCTTGAGAAAGACAACTTCTGGGTTCTAAAACTAGCAAGATTTTTTGAAAGGGGGTTAAAAATGTGTGGCTACCGTTTTCTAAAATTTTTCTAGGAAAAGTAAGGTCAGGGCCATAGAGTCAAGAAAAACCTATCTAGGCTGCCTGGGTGGCTCAGTTGGTTAAGCATATCACTTTGGTTGAGGTCATGATCTCATAGTTCACATTTCAAGTCCCTTGTAAGGCTCTGTGCTGACAGCACATGGTCTTCTTTCAATTATCTGTCTCCTTTCTCTGTCCCTCCCTTGCTCCTTCTCTCTCTCTTCTCAAAAATAATAAACAAACGTCAACAAATAAAATAAAATACTACCCCTTTAAAAAAAGAAAGAAAGAAGTCTATCTAAACTTTAGTCATATTGAGGGGAACGTTAAGGCCATCTTAGTCACCTATAAAGAAAAATTGTGTTTGGGGCACCAGAGTGGCTCAGTCGGTTAAGTGTCCGACTTTGGCTCAGGTCATGATCTTGTCGTTCATGGGTTTGAGCTCCACATCGGGCTCTGTGCTGACAGCTAGCTCAGAGCCTGGAGACTGTTTTGGATTCTGTGTCTCCCTTTCTTTCTCTGACCCTCCCCTGTTCATGCTCTCTCTCTCTCTCTTTCTCAGAAATGAAACATAAAAATTAAAAAGAAAAATTGTGTTTAATGACATTTCAACACTGCATATTTAAGAACACCCATTGAGTATGTCAAAACATAAATGTTTAAATAACACTAGTTGTATATCTTTGATAACTCCCCTCTTGTTTCAGGACAGAAGCCTTCTTCAAAAATTTGATACAATTTTTCAAATTTATTTATGGAATTCAATGCTGCATTAGATTCAGATTTACAGCATAGTGATTTGACAACTCTATATATAATGTGTTGCTCACCACAAAAGTAGCTACCATTCATCTATTTATAAATAAAATCATATGGTATTTGTCTTTCTCTGACATTTCACTTAGCATAATGCCTTCTAGGCCCATGGCAAATGGCAAACTTTCCTCTTCATGGCCAGGTAATATTCCATTGTGTGAGTGTGAGTGTGTGTGTGTGTGTGTGTGTGTGTGTGTGTATCACCTCTTTATCCATTCATCTATCAGTGGACATTTATATTGCTTCCATATCTTATCCATTGTAAATAGTGCTGCAATGAACATTGGCATGCATATCTTTCTGAATTAGTGTTTTTATTTTCTTTGAATAAATAACCAACAGTGGAATTACTACATCATATGGTATTTCTATTTTTATTTATTTGAGAGAGTGAGAGTGTGTGTGTGTATATGTGTGCGCACGCGCATGTGCACATGCGTGCATGGAGAGGGGCAGAGAGATGGAGACAGGAAGCAAGAGAGAATCTTAAACAGGCTCCACACTCAGAGTGGAGCCAGATGCTGGGCTCAATCCCACAACCCTAGGATCATAACGTGAGCCAAAGTCAGGAGTCGAACAGTTAACCAACTGAGCCACCCAGGTGCTGTGGCATTTCTATTTTTAGTGTTTTGAGGAACCTCCATACTGTTTTCCACAGTGGCTGAACCAGTTTATATTC
Organism: Crocuta crocuta; assembly: GCF_008692635.1. Taxonomy (NCBI): domain Eukaryota; kingdom Metazoa; phylum Chordata; class Mammalia; order Carnivora; family Hyaenidae; genus Crocuta; species Crocuta crocuta. Next base: position 7,244,047 of record NW_027531917.1, on the reverse strand, counting down.
CCAGTAATAGTTCATAGGCTTCTTTTTTGTCTACATCTTCACCAACACTTATTTGTTGTCTCTTTGATTTTTATCCATTCTGAAAAGTGTAAGACAATAGCTCATGGTGGTTTTGATTCATATTTATCTGATGATTAGTGATGCTGAGTATCTTTTCATGTGTCTCTTGGCCATATGTAGGTCTTTGGGAAAATGTCTGTTTAGTTCCTATGTCCATTTTTTAACCAGATGTTGATGATTGGTGTTGAGTCATATATATTCTTTGTATATTTTAGATATCAGCCCCTTATTGGATATATCATTTGCAAATATCTTCTCCTATTCAGTAGGTTCCGTTTTTGTTTGGTTGGTGGTATTCTTCACTGTGTAAAAGCATTTTATTTCACTAAAGTTTGATATAATTGTGAGAATATATAATTCTGACTATGTAATATAAAAGGTTATTCCTAGAGTATTTTTTTAGCTATATGGTTTCCCTCCTTCCTGGCTTTTGAAAAGCTAGAAGAGGACAGGGGAAATTACATTATCAGCATCCTTCTTAATCTACATTCAGGAATCTTAAGTTTTATAGAGTGTCTCCCTACTTCATCTCCACAAAGACTCCTTACCCGTTTATATTTTGCTAAGACCAAAGCCATAGAAAATATGACCAAAATATCATTGTGCTGAAATTTTAACTTACTTTGAGAAACACCAATTTAATAAATGAGAATTTTTTTATGGAGTTCTAATGATCCACAAAATATTAACTTGTGATTAATGATATGTCCTAGCATAACAAATATAGTCTAAACAGAGGAATAACAAATCAGCATCTAAAGATTCTGACATGCATAAAAAGATGTACTTCACTTATTTAAAGGCTTTTGAGATCGGGTTCCATAGTTGGAGTTGGTGTGCAGAAGTGTCCCTAGGACCATGACTATGGAAAAGAAGAAGAGGAAGTAGGATTGTGCAGATGGAAAAGTGAAACTCTGATATAGGCACAAAACTACACAAGGAGCTCTAGGGGTAGAATGACTCTTCATAGTTGTCAAAAGGTGGGTGAGATTTCTAGGCTTTTATAACCCCATATCAATTGGTCTTGGGATGCAACCTGCCCTAGAAAGGGATGTAAACTTGGTCAAAGTAGATTTCTCCAGTTGAGGTCATTCCTAAAGAGGCTGACAGAACTTTACTGACTGGCACAAGCCTTTGATTGGAGGCATGTATTAGTTAGAGCTGTTATCATAAATAGCTTAGACTGGACAGTTTTAACAACATTTATTTCTCACAGCTCTGAAAGCTGGAAGTCTGAGGATCAGAATGCCAGAATGTTTGGATTCTTGGTGAAGGCCCTTTTCCTGGCTCATTTTTGTTTGTGATTACACTAAAAGAGAAATATTTTGTGTTTCCTCTTCTTTTAAGAGTATTAATCCCATCATGGGGACTTTATACTCCTGATCTATTTTAACCCTAATTACCTCACTAAGGTCTTCCCTCTAAATAGCATCACATTGGAGATTAGGGTTCAAAATATGAACTTGGGGCAAATGCAAACATTCAGTACATAGAAAAGGGATTCTGGACATCATGACATAGTCTCAAAAGTTTGATAATCTTAAAAATTAAGAAATGTTCACTATACTCATATATAATGATCTATATCTTTATATTCTAGTAGAAGAGCTAAAAACTTTAAAAATATAACTCCTGAAATTTCCATAGAGAAAATAGAACCTTACTTTCAAAATAAACCCTGGCAAGATTTAATCCTTCTAGAATATTAGTTTAATTACACAAATAATATGTCCCTATTAAAAAATCCAATATGGTGGAAGTGTAAGGGTAAGAGAAGAGGGTCTCTTTCATAATTTGCAATCATTAGCTATATTTTTCCCTAAGGAAACTGGTTTTGAAAATTTTCTATAACTTTCTATAACTATGAATTCTTATAGATTTTTAAGTATGTTTAAGTTTTAGTATTTTTAATCATAAAATATTTTAATGGAAACTGAAATCCATGTTCCAATAGACTTTCAATTAATCCTCATGTTTTGCTCCATCTGAAACCCTGATTTAGTTAGCAGGAGTCATTTATTCCTCAGCTTTCTGAGGTTCAAGCAAGGCTTAGTCTGCTACATCCTTCCATATGTGCCTAAAATTTCAATTTCTTCTGGCTGGTAAGTTACGACCTGCCTATCTGCATTAAAGCTCCCAATGTTCTTTGCTCTCATCTCTCCTGTTCCCTTTGACTTTGTAATGTTTATTATTTCAGAAGGAAATACTACTAAGAATGCATATTAAATATGTATTGATTAACTAGAGATTCATGTATGGAGACAGTCCTCATGAGAATCACCACAGATGCTTTTAAAGATTTTCTGCCTAAGCTTTTTCTTAAATAATTCTTATTTAAATAGTTAGTCATGAACCACAGATAATCTGATATACAACCAGGGACAAACATCATATATGTATATCATCCACATACCAAGGAACATATTTCAGAAAGCCTATATCATGACCTAATAGGCAGAAAATACACTTGGAATGTTGAAAGTTGATTTCACCTCAAACAAAACAATAAGGAATGTTCTAAGCTAAGGAACATAAAAAGTTCATACATACATACATACATACATTAAAAACTTTAGTTTTACAAACTTCTATATATATGCATGTTTTAATAAAAATGAGGTTCACCTAGGTTTGATTCTTCTATCACATAAAAATGTGTTTGTATGTTCTTTATCAGTACATATATGTCCATCTCACTTTTATTATTGAAAACTTTCTATTATATAAACTAATTTAACCACATTTTTATTGTTAAGATTATATATGCTGTTTCTTTAGTCATTACAAATTTTCTTATATTTAAACATTGTGTATGTATATGCTAGAGGTAGGACAGTTTTAGTTTTGATAGTTGTCATTTTAATTGTTCTCTGAAAAACTTGTACCAATATGTATAAATTCTCAACAACAATTTGAGTCTGTTAACCCAAGCATTCACCCAACAAATGGGCTTTTTTCAATATTCTTGAAAGAATTTCTAAATTGATAGCATTATTAGCTATCATTATTAGCTATGTGTAGACTTTTGTTTTTACCATCAATATGTAAAGGGCTTGGATATTGTTATTCTCATCCTCACAAGAAAAACGCTGAAACCTGAAAATCAGTGACCTTTCATGGCTCATCAGTGGAATGAGATTGCCGAGTGTATTAATTATGGTTTTGCAGAGAAAGAGAACCGTAGTATAAGTATGCATGTGTATGTATATAAATTTATATTATGGTATATAACTTATAATAAGATATTGGCTCACACAATTATAGAGGCTGAGAATTCCCATAATTCATCCTGGAAGCTTGTTGGTCCATGAACTTGCCCATATATAAAGGGCAAGGAACGACCTAAGAAAGAGGAAGACCGCTCCAGATTGATAAATTCCTTTGTTTATTAAAACTGTAACCTAATTAAAAAGTTTGTCTTGGGCAGCCTAAAGACAAATAGATTTCCACATCTACTCACCATAAACTTAACGGCCTCTTTATGCATGTTTCCAGTCATATATACTGTACAGAAGTCTCAGTGGGAACAGCTCCCACTATAGGAATGGTGGCAAGAATGTACATTTCAAGGACAGAGGGAGTGAGGAGTCTCTGATTGCCTAGGTGCAGCTTGCTGGTTACCAAGTGGTCACATCCTCTTAATTATTTCCTCCAACAAAGATATAGACCAAGAAACCTAGTGGTGTGGTTCAGAGGTCTGAGAGGCAGCAAGCCAGAGAGCCAATGGGATAGATTCTAGGAAGAACCAGGAGGACTAAGGGCAGAAAATCAATGTGTCAGCTCAGTCAGGAAGAGAGAAAATTTCCTCTGCCTTTTAGTTCAATTCCATCTCTCAACAGATTGGATAATGTCCACCTGCATTGGATGGCCATCTGCTTTACTCAGTCCTTCCAATTTAAATGCTAATCTCAGAAACATCCTCACAGACACACCCTAGAAATAATACTTAACCAGCCATCTGATGGCCCAATCAAGTTGATATATAAAATTAACCATCCTATAGGGCAGATCATCACAGTTTAATCTGAAGAGTCTAAGACAAAATCAGGGGCAAGATCCGCTTATGTGAGGCAGAAGCCTCTGGAGACATTAGCCGATAGGAACACTTAAATGGTAACTTTGACAAATTGATGGAAACAGAGTATAGACTAGCATCATGGTTAGATACCCCTGAAAGACACAATCTTAATGGCTCCTCTACACTTTTGTGGGCTTTTATCTCTAGCAGTCTCCCCACATTCTCCTGGTAAAAACCCAAGAAAGAAACCTTTTTGGTTTCTGGCAGGGGAGGAAAAGGCAACCGTTTTGAAATCTCCCGGAGAATTCTTCAAAACAAACATCTACTCAGCAAAAGAAATTTTTACTAGAGCCTTATTAGACTTGTAGGAAGGAATTATCCAGCTCAGCATTCATACTTCAAGTAAGGGAGGAGGGGGAAACTAAGAAACATGTCTTAATGTCCCAGTCTAGAGACTGGGTTTGAGGTGTAATCATAGGATTATAGAATACTTTCCCTTTCCCTGCACCTTTGCACCACATCAACAGAGCTTCAGTAATACAACAGTGAATTATAGCTGAGAGATCTGCATAGCCCAGACTATTTAAGAAAGGATTATTATGGAAGTCTAAGAACAACAAGGACTATTAAAACAATGACTTTACAGGCAATAAAGATTCTGGCACCCACAACTACCACAAACATTAAAGCACAACTCCTGGACAAATTAACATAAAACCTTATACTAAAGGCTCATTTACTTCAGTTCTCATTACCTGACCCATCATGTTCAGCTTTCAAAAAAATGACAAGGCCTGCTAACAGGCAAGAAAAAGCACATCATGAAGGGAAAAAGTTAGCATCATAAACAGACTCAAGGGGACACAGATTTTTAAATTATCAGACAGGACACTGAAATAACAATGAGTAGTATGTTAAGTGCTCTAATGAAAAAAAAAGGCAATGTGCAAGAATAGATGGGTAGTGTAAGCAGAGAGACAACAAATCTAAGAATCAAAAGGGAATGCTAAAAATCAAAAACACTGACAGAAATGAAGAGTGTTTTCAATGGACTCTTCAGTTTACTGGGTGCTGCTGAGGAAAGAATGAGTGAAATTGAAGATAAATCAATAGAAACTTCCCAACTGAAATTAAAGAAGAAAAAAGAATGGAAATGAAACAGAACTGGCACCACCAAATGCTGGATTCTCGCTCGTTGCTAGTGCAAATACAAAATGGTAGAGCCACTTTGGAGGACAGTTTGCTACTTTCTTACATATCTAAACAAGGCTACCAGACTATCCAGCATCCACACTCCTGGGTTTTTATCCATTTGATTTGAAAATGTGTGTCTTGTGTGGGAAATTTAAATGCATATTTCTAAGTGAAAGAAGCCAGTTTGAAATGATTACATGTTATATAGTTTTAATTATGTGACATTCTGGCAAAGGCAAAACTATACAGACATTAAAATATCAATGGGTACCACAGATTTTTAGACCAGTTAAACTATTGTATGTGATCCTGTAATGACGGATACATGACGTCCCGCAGTTGTCAAAACACATATAACTTAAGTACATGAAGTGTGAACTATAATGTATGTGAATATTTTGGAGTTTTAGAGATCCTAAGAAGGAAAGCAGACTCTAACTAGAGAATCTTTCTGTTACAGTGCATGAAACAGCATGTCTTAAAGTGGTGGGTAGAAGAGGTGCTGACCTAAGAAACTTTAGAAATGACTGGAAGATGTTAGAATTAAGGCTAAAGGCACTACATATAAGCACTCTATTCTCCCTTGTAAATTTGTTTCCCATATGGATATGGGTTAACAATTTTGATACTCCTATAAATAATATAGGAGTTTAAGCATTAAATAAACGGGAGGCTGGTGTTGGGGGCCATGTGCCTGACTGTGGAAATTTACAGCTAAGCAGTAGGAGGAAGTGAGAATTACTTATGTGGTAGTGGTAGAATTCCAATTAGAATTGGAAATGTGAGAACAAGTGTGTAGCTTAAAACATTTACAGATGGTTACATGTACAAATAATTATATATATGTGTGAATACATAGGTTAGTAGACTCCTATCCTTATTTGCTGTCAGGTGAAAAGGCCTAAAAGAATGACACCTCAGTAGTAATGAACACACTTTGTATCCCAACTGGTTTTTCTACTACTATCTTCCAATAAAAGGTACCATAGTTTCCTGGATGCCGTTTCTAGGAATGGGGTTAATAAAAAATATACAACATGAGTCTGGAGTACCTTGTGCTGAACACAAGGAGGTGAGATATATAAAACAGATGTATAACATAACACATATAAGATATAACACAAGGCTGTGAGTCTAAGGAGGCACAGGAACCATCTGATCGAACTCCCAAGGACTAAAGATGGAACAAATTGAGCAATACAATTAATTAGTATTGGATTCTAACTCAAAGCATAAAATAAATATGAGTACATATTGATGTAAATAAATGATTGAATAATAATAAATGGGAAAGAAAACTCTCCCATAGTGGAAAAAATGCTAGGAATTCATGTAAATAGTCCACCCTAAAGGAGGAGCGGCATGATTCCCTACTCCTTAAGTGTGGGCTGTGCACAGACACTACTTTCCAAAGAGTGAAGTCTGCAAAGGAACCTGGGCATCACTTCATAGTGGACAACACTGACTAACATTTCTTCAGGCAGATAATCAAGATTAGCATTAACACCACAAACACCAAAACAAACATGTTGATAATATATGCTCTTGATGTGACTAAAATGGCACTTTACCTCTGTAATCTTCATCCTCAAAACTGTAACTGCAGTCTAATAATTAGAAAACCAGGCAAATTCCAGTAGAGGTGCTTTTTAAAATATCCCTGCCCAATACTCAATAAAATTCCCTGGAAAGGTCAGGGTTATCAGAAATGAGGAAATGCATGCGTGCCATAGCTAAGAGGAGACCAAGGGGTCATGACAACTGAATGTTATGTTCTGTCCTGAATGGGCCACTGGAACACAAAAAGGACTAAAGATTCTAAGAAGTCTTAATAACCTACAGACTTTAGTTAATAATCCATCAGTGTTCACTAATTGTAACAAATATGTACCTATTAATGTAAGATGAAAAGAATAGGGGAAACTGAGTACAGGGTATAGCAAAATCTTTGTAGATCTTCTAAAATTTTCTGTAGATCTATTATATACAAAAGTCTATCAGATATATAAAAATGGATATGTATATCTTTTATTTGATTTTGCTTTCTTGAGAAACAAAGTATTTTGTGGCTATTGATATTTCTTTCTCACTTTGAATAATGAATAAGAAGCTAATTTTTTAAGTTTGTTGATTTATGATTTTTTTAAGTTTATTTTTGAGAGAGAGACCACATGAGCAGGGGAGGGGTAGAGAGAAGGGGAAAGAATCCCAAGCAGCACAGAGTCCAATGTGGGGCTCCAACTCATGAAACTGAGATCATCACCTGAGCCCAAACCAAGAGTCTGACACCTAACCTGCTGAGCCAACCAGGGGCCTCTAAGTTTATTATTTTTGAGTGAGAAAGCATGCATGTCTGAGCAGGGAAGAGGCAGAGAGAGAGAGAGAAAATCCCAAGCAGGCATTGCCCTGTTAGTACAGAGCCCACATCGGGGGGAGGTGGGGGGGGAGGGTTGGTCTCACAAACTAAACCATGAGACCATGACCTGAGCTGAAACCAAGGGTTGCACACTTAACCGACTGTGCGCCTAGGCATCTCAAGAAGCTAAGTTTTATAGTTGTGTTTTGGCTTTGTTTTGAGTAGTTATTTTTTCCAGAATTACATAATAAATAGTTTATACTTCTTCTAAAATATTAAGACCTACACTATTAGGTTTCAGGAAAGGAGATATTCACTATATCTCTCCATTAGCTTACCCAAAGTGATAAGCTATTGGTGACGATAAACCATTCTGAAATATTTATACTAGTGTCTTGTGATAAGCATTTATTTCTCAGCTTGTATTCTCAAGTATTTTGTATACATATAACCATTTTGTATTCTGCACCCTAATTAGTAACTCTTCATTCTCCTCTCTCACATACCTGAGCTCTTCTTCAGGCTTCTGACTTAGAAATCCAACTTGAGAATTATTTACCTTAAATTTTGCAGAGTTCTTGGTATATTGTTGATTCTATCTACTTTGCAAACTTTAATATCTTTCCAAGTTGGCAGGACACGATATTTGGACTTTCGCTCTGAGATGAGGTCTACACTTAAAATATTAGGCAGGTCCACATATTGACTGAGGATAATTTTATAAGTGTTTATTTTATTGCTACCAAATGTTTGTGTGTCTCTCTCACACATACATACACAGAAGTCTAGTTAATATATTAAACAAAAATGGGCATTTATTTTATTATAAAGGACAGAAACATTATGACCTCTGTCCTACTGTTTAGAGGTAGATTTAAATGATTAGTGAACCTAATTTTTAATGATTTTCCAATTAGATTCTGGGTAAGTAATTTAGAGTTTCAGGCAATTGGAAAAACAATACTACAAACTGTTTTCTCTTATGAAAAGAATNTAAAAAAGAATTCCATGTGAATAATTTTTTCTTAATAAAAATTGACAATAATGCTAGCAGCTTCTAATAGGGTAAAAATTAAAATTTCATGTTTATTTCTCAACATATTTATATTAAAACTATTTAGGAGGAAAAACAAAATGTAAAATGTTTATGTTTAATTTAGTCAAATATTTACTAAATTACAGTCTCTCAAGATTGGAATTCTCTAACTTATTTACAATGTAAAATAAGCCACTAATGTTATGTATACTTGTTATGGGAAATTTGTTTTGTTTTAAAAGAATCTGAGGGTAACTCAGGTCCCATCAACAAACAACATGGCATTTTTCTTATCACTCTTCTTTAGGGAAATAGCTTATCAATTATTTATCTTTTGTGGATTTTTCTTAGTTAGTGTATATAAATATTTTTCTTCTCTTTTACAGAAAACAAATAATGGCTACACAAGTAAAAACCGATAATGTAGTTTTATACTGTTTATGCTGTTTATGGGTTTCATATAACTGTCCTCTGGATATAATTTTCTTGATTGTTAAAATTACACTGAGTATTATAAAATCCCATTATGCTAAATAAAACAGACTTTTTTTTTAAGTGACAAGCTAATATGTAGTGCCATATAAGTAAGAAACTGACTCATCTTGTACTAATATTCTGAATTTTATGGCAGTACTGTGCTATTTCAAGTAGTAAGAAGGTTAAGGAAACTACCTTGTGATTTTGTGTCCATATATCCTTTTTCCAAATCTGAAATGAATATTGATTTGTTTTTTAAATTATGAACAGAATAACCATTCACAATTAATTAAATTCATAAGCAGCTTTAGTAAAACTAGTAGCCTAATAATTATGAAGATTTATTCAACACAGGATTTTTAAAAGCTACTTGAGGTGGTTCAGCTATGTCATCTAAAAGTTTACTTTATACTTCATATGAAAGTTCTAGTTTATAAATTCTAGGTGCTTTCATATATGTTGTTTTAACAATCTCCAGGCTTGGTTTCCTTGTCAATCTTCTTCTTACTATTTTTAAGTAAAAATACCTTCTTTTGATGCAGAAGATGAAGCAGAACTATAGTTGAATGTATTCACAATTTCCTTTGCTATATGTTTGCATTATCCATCTGTTTGAACATACTTTCAAGTGTTGTTTCGCTTCCAAAAGCAGCCAAGAGAATTAATGTTAATGGAATAATGATAGAATTATAATGAAGTCAGATTGTTGATAGAAGAATAGATGTATCTCTACTTTCAAGACCATGTCCTAAAAGTAACAATACTCTATTAAATTTGTAAGTTGTAATTTTCAATTAATCACTGTACTCTCTATAATCACTTCTTCTTAGTATGTAAACAAATACTGGATGTATTTTATAAAGAGAGTTATGACACATTTTTGGTTTTTTGTTTCCATTCAGTGATTTCCCTGCCCTCAAAATTCTGTTTATGCATTTAATTTGAATTTTTATTGGTTTTGCCTATGAAAAAATCACTACAGGTGAAACCAAGCTACTCCTTGCCCTGAGTCTTAATGATCATACAAAATCAGAGAGGTTGTGTTTCTGTGCTTCCAGATAGGTCATTTTTTGTGAAGCATGTATATCTGGTCTCTTTCCTAAGGTTACCATTCTCTCGTGTATGTGTGTATGTTGGGGGGGGGTATTTAAACTATCTAGTCGAAAATAAATGGACACATCATGCTTTCTTTAAAGCATAATAAAATAATAATTGGAATTACATATATATATCTACATATAATATGTTTATATGTATAATATATACATGATGCATTGACCGGAAAAATGGAATTACACAAACTTGTTGACAGCATTTGTCCCTGTGGGAACATAAGGTGCTTATCTCTTTATTTTTCTCTATTTAAATTTTCTTACTTATAAGTATTTATAACATTTTAAATATGAAACAAAATCTTTACTAATGTGGGGAAAAATAAAAAATTTAGATCTGTTTAACATATACCTTGTTAGCTTCTTTTTGCATTTATTTAGTTTTGAGAGACAGAGAAAGACATGGCACAAGTGAAGGAGGAGCAGAGAGAGAATGAGACACAGAGTCTGAAGCAGACTCCAGGCACTGAGCTGTCAGCACAGAAGCCGACACGGGGGTCGAACTCACAAACTGTGAGATCATGACCTGAGCCAAAGTCGGATGCATCACTGACCAGAGGCTCCTAACTTCTTACCTTCTAATTTTCTCTTTTGGTGTGTGCTCAGTAATCTTAGTGTATCAGCAATTCTAAGCTATCAGTGAATCCCAGCATGCACAAGTCTGCCTTTTACTTCTGTTCCAGGAACCTATTTCCCAGCACCTATCATATTATGCAGATTTTATTTTTATGAGTTACAGACTATTCAGAGTGTGGAACAACGATGCTGAATAGGGGAGGAACTGGGTAGAGCAAAGAATGTCCTAAACTAAGGCCCTAAAATAAATAGAAGGTTTTTTGTGTGAATTTAAAATATGGTCCCAAAAGAGAGCATTTTGAAAAAGTCCATTTTTCATATGTTACCATCTAGGCAAGTCTGCTTAATTCTAAATATCTGTGAATGACTCCTGTAAGGTTTGGGGACTCTTGGGGCATTATTTCAATCTAGGGTCAAGAATAAAATAAAATAATAATATTTTTGGAAAAAATAGGTTGAAAAAAGAGTGTATTTATAAGGGCAGATGCATGATAATTTGTTCATTTGCTCTTGCATTCATGTCCTACAGTTTTATTATACTATGAAAAGCATATGGGAGAGAAAAAATGATTTGGAGTAATATTTCTGAAAAATAAATTGAAATCACTTTATATTACTGTACCATAGTCAACTTAAAAACCTATAGACTTTTCCTGAAAACCAGGTCAAAAAAAAAAAAAAAAAAAAAGGCAAAGAACCCAGAGTATAGGTGCTCTGCTGCTTTCTTTCCTGAGGAATTAACTAACTGCATCTTGCATTCAATTTAAAGACTTTAGAATAATCATTTTTCGAACAGGCTACCTGGTTTGGTTTGTTTCTGTGTCCCCTGAGGTAAATTTGATGTTTGTGGAGCATGTACAGTTCTCACTGGCTTCTAGTTAAAGTCACAAAATTTTACCTTCTTTCTCTTCCATTGCTGCAAAGTTTTTAGAGTGTATCATTTCCTTTGAGTTTCATGTAATGACTCAGTCAATGCTAGCCGTTTATTCCTTTGGGCCATTGATTGCTGTTTCCAGATTATTAACTTTCTCTGCTAATTTGTTCAATTTAGACTTCAAACCTTTATGCCCCCTTTGCATACTATCTGTCTTTTTGTCAATTTTCATTAGTAGGGCATGAGTGCAAAGCCACTAATGACAGACAGTTCTATTGGTTCATTTGATTGCTGTACTAGTCACAGAATGCCCCAGGTATTGGCTGGGAAAAAAATAACTCAGTGTAGCATGTATATTGATATTTTCCTGGCTCCTTTGATCTAATTCTAACCATTCTGAAGCTCTCTCAGTCAAAGCACATAAATCACATACCTTTCCTGCAGATTAACCATCTTGCATCTTGATGATTGAACATCTGGATCCAGTCTGTTTATATTTCATTTCATTGTGTGATGCCAGGTTTACTTCATTTCAGGGAAAGAAAGTTATAATGAGTTTTTGAAGATTTGCTGAGTTGATCAAATTCATTGATTTCCAATCTTCAATGCCAGACCCCAATATAGTGACACATGTATTTTAAGATATTGGTAGAAGAGGTATAACTTAGGGTCAATATTTACTATATTAGTTAATGAGTGAAATTGAAATAAAAGGATGATGGCTTTTTGTTTATGAAACCTTTGCATTAAGAACTATGCTTTGTAATGATCATAGTTTATGCTTTTTTAATGTTCTGGTAAAATAGTGTTTTATGTATAGTTCATATATATATATATATTTGTACTTAGCAGTATTTCTTTAGGTATCTGTTTAGGTTATTCATGATATAAATAACTTGTGAAACAGGCTTCAAATGTATGTGTCAAAGTAAAAACTTTAAGAAATCATTATTCAATATCAAAGATAGTTAAAAGAATCAATACCAGTGATAAATAATCACCATTTTTTTGGTCTTAATAAAGCACATATTTCTTAAGACATAAAAAAATTCAAGCCACATGGGTGTATATAAATGCAATGCAGTATAAGTGAAATGCTGGTGTTTTTACTGTCATTGTAAAACATTATGAAAATCTTTGACACTTCTTATAGTTCCTACCCAGAATTATATTATTCACAGTTAACGTTTGGGAATATTTTCTCATTCGAAGTAGGACATTTAGACTATAAAAACTTACTAGGAGAATGTTTTACCATTAAGACTTAGTAGCATCACATTGGTGATTCCATGGTATTCTTATGTTTCTATTCCAAAATGTAGTATATTTCTTATAAGTTGTCAGCAGGTGATCTCAAATATCAGTCTGAAGTAGGTCGTTGAAAATCAATACAAATCAAAGTATTTTTTTTAATCAAAAAGTAATTTCTTTTTGTAACTTTTAAGTAACACTATTCCAAAATGAGGAAGAAAGGACCCAAATTTTTACCTATCTATGTTCTGTTATAAAAATATATATTTACGCACAAAGTTAATCAAATAACATATGTGCTTCAGTTCTACTTACCTCTTTTGAATAATAATATCTTAAAAAAATAACCTAAAAAGTCTGCAAAAATTAGATATCCTAATCTTTGTTTCTAGCATAGAATTTAAACTAGTTTCAAAATTTTCAGTGGACTAAATTCCATTAATTTGTTCTATTCATTGAAATATTTGAATGCTAACATTAAAAATTAAAACTAACATGGAAATATCTTAATGAGTTAGATTAAAATGATTTAATAAGTACATAAAAGTAGTATGCTTTACCAAATATTTGTCTATTGTTTTTCACAACTAAAAAATATTTTGTTGACACAAAGTTCCAAATTAGGACTTAATATTATCATTATAATGTAAGAAGCTAAGATTGAAATCCCAAGGCATACTATAAGAAGATCATTTAATATAAATTTTACAATAAAATAAATAAGTCCACACTAATACAACCGGAACAATAATTTTTAAAAAAGTAAATTTTGAGAAGTGAATGCACTTAGAAACAGCATTCCAAAATAGTCTAGTATTAAGCTAAAGTAGTTAGAATTAATAGTCCACCTACATGAAATGTGTCAAGACTCAAGTTATCACTAAGAAACATACTGCGTCAGAAGCAGAAGACATTTTTATATTAGCATGCAATTGGTAATGATTGCAATTTACATTAAATTCTCACACTTTTTGTTTTTTCTAACTGCTTTGTGGGAGAAGAGGAAACTCAGTAGTTGAAATCAGTTTTTGTAGTTTCAATAAAATATTTAAATGGAAACTTTAAATGGAAATTTAAATGGAATTTAAAATTAAATGGAAAGCTTAAAGAGCTAATGCAGTAGTTTTAAAGGAATATTAGAATATTGAAAAATCAATGAATCAATTATATCCATCAAGGACATTGTTAGTATCTGATTTATTGATCTTAGATGTGGGGTAAATAGCTTAGTGTCTTTATAAATTCTTTCAAATAAACATTGCTGACAAATGACCTTTTATTAATATTTAGAAAGTCTGCAAGTCCATTGGATAACTCAATTTTTCCATGACAGGTGTTGTACTAAAACATTGGATCTACAACTATGCTGTAGGGAATATAAATAACTCCTCTTAAAAATGTCAGCCTTGACTCAAAGCAGACAACTTTGTGCTCTGCGTTCTCACAAGTCAAATGGAAAGAATCACACCTCTGTTTTCTTCATAGTCAGAGACGTCCTCACACCCATGTCAAATATGTTCCTGGAGCATGGCATGTAAATCAAACTTATGTAAACTATATTTTTGTTTAAGACTCTGCTTAAGATACTGCTTCTACATTATTCTAACCCCTATAGTTGTAAGAATTCCTAGTTTAGTACTCAGCAAGTTAGACTTGTCGGTTCTGTTCTTGGTATTATTCTGACCTTTTCTCTCCAGTCTCTCGTTAACTAAGTTCCTGCCACTCTCCAAATTCCTAGAAACTAGTGTAACTGCTTCTAAAGACCATCCTGAGGGACAAGTCTTCTTATTGTCCTTCACCAGTATTAGACATGGCAGCTTTCAGATGAAGCAGTGGGGATTGAAGCCAGAGGCACAGTTCAGGAGAATGAAGTTAATGGGAACAAAAATGCCAACAAGGCTTTGACAGTAGGTGGTGTCTTCTACAGTAGGTGGGAAGCAAGAAACTTGACTGTAAGTTTGAAGCTGCAGGATGAACTACAAAACGTTCTCAAAGGAGAATTGACTCTAAAAATATGTCCAAAGAATGGAATCAAGTCTGTATTACTGGGCCAGGTTAGAATCTGACTAAGGTTAATTGTCCGATCTTGAAGCTCCAACAGCAAGAATTATCCATCTACTCCTTTGATGTGAGATAATTCAAGTGGCATCCTACATTTGGAGAATTAGTGGGGTTGGATGGAAATTATTTGTAAGCCCTAAGGGACCTTAATCTATCAAGGAATACCATAGTTAATTCAGCAGTTGTATTCTTAATCTTTTAAATCTTGTTTGTGCAAGGCAGCAGGAATATACAATATGGAGATAAAATTTTATTTTTATGGATAAAAAGACATTATATGTATTCATTTATCCACTGAAACATATTTAAGTTGTTTCCACAACTTGATTTTTGTGAATATTACTACAATAAACATAAAAGTATGAATACCTCTTCAAAATCCTGGTTTTAATTCCTTTGAATATATATACACACCCAGAAGTGGGTTTGCTCGATCATATGGTAGTTCTATTTTTAATTTTTGAGAACTCTGCATACTGCTCTCCATAGCAGCTATACATTTCCACCAACAGTGCACAAGGTTCCAATTTATCCACATCATCACCAGCACTCATTATTGTTTTTGTTTTTTTATTTTGTAATTGCCATCCTAACAGGTAAGACGTGATTTCTCATTGTGGTTTTGGTTTGTATTTCCAAAGCAAATTTTGGTTTGATGATTAGTGATGTTGAGCACCTTACATATATCTTTTGGACATTTTTATATCTTTTTGGAGAATATTCAAGTCCTTTGCCCGGTTTTTAGTTTATATTTTTTATTTTTTTTTATTTTTTTAAATGTTTATTTATTTTTGAGAGAGAGTGTGGTAGAGAAAGAGAAGGAGACACAGAATCAGGAACAGGCTCCAGGCTCTGAGCTAGCTGTCAGCACAGAGCCTGATGCAGGGCTTGAACCCACAAACTGTGAGATCATGACCTGAGCTGAAGTCAGACACTTAACTGACTGAGTCACCCAGGCGCCCCTATATTTTTTTTTCAGTTTTTTAAACGTTTATTTTTGAGAGGAAGAGAGGGAGAGAGAGAGAGAGAAGGAGGGAGGAAGAGAGGACGGGGAGGGGCAGAAGGAGAGAGGGAGACAGAGGATCTGAAGCAGGCTGTCCTTCAGAAGAGAGCCCAATGCAGGGCTTGAGCTCACAAGCCATGAGATCATTACCTGAACAGAAGTCAAACACTTAAGTGATAGTCACCCAGGAGCCTGAATCCTTTCTCCAGTTTTTAATTGGGTTGTTTGTTTTTCTGCCATGAAGTTGTAGGACTTCTTTATGTATTTTGGATATTTACCTCTTATCAGGTATAGAATTTACAAATATATTCTCTCACTCCACTGGTTGTCTTTTCATTCTGTTAATTATTTCTTTTGCTGTGCAGAAGTTTTTGGTTTGATATGGTCTCACCTGTCTATTTTTGCTTGTGTTGTTGCCTGTGCCTTTTGTGTACTCTTCAATAAGTCATTTTCAAGACCAATGTCATGACCCATTCTCTCTATTTTAATATAGCAGAAAATCTAGTTTTCTACAATAGTGTTAGTATATGGAAACCACATTTCTAATGTTCACCTTTTACAAAATGAGCCTGATGGGGACCAGGAACAGAAAAAAAACACCAGAAGGTATAAGTAATAGCAAAATTCAATACAGAAATATTTAAGGACTTAAGATTATCTCTTAATGATAGACCTTAAAGTACTTACTCTCTTAAAGGTATCTCAAGGAGACTATTGCTTATTTCCATTCACCAATTTTATTTTGTGAATTTCATAATAAATCCAAACTTTGGACTTGGCATGCAAGGTGTTACATCCTGGAAAAGGTTCTTGGTCAGGATGGCTGCAAGAGGTTATTTTATATCCTATCAATCACCTAGGAACTAATTATAAAGAAACAAAATAAAATGTATGCTCTATGAGGTAAATGGTTTAATATGCATGCAAGACACTTTAAATTTGGTTCCAAATTTAAGTTTGAATTTTCATTAGTGAATTCTCATCATTTCCTCAAATACACTAATGCTTTAGTTAAACTTTCTTCCTCAGATTTCTCATATGATTTGATAGCTCTGTGTTGTTGCATCAACTGTTTTATCTACCTGGAATGCTTTACCTATCTATCTCTCACCCCCTTTTTCCCCTCAGTCTTCACCTGAAAAACTGATAGCTTTAAAATTCTACTCAGAATTTCTTTCCTTGGATTTTCTATTTTGGAGAGAATTGGTTTGCTGGGACTCCACATGAGTTTGTGAAACTTACAGCACTTAATAATTACTATAGTTATCTATCCCTCTAGTGAGACTATAAGCTACTTGAGGATAGAGACAATATATTTCTTAATCTTTATATTGCTAGTAACTTTCTCAATACTGAACACATAGAAAGTACTCAAAAATGAATATTAAATGCTTTAATATTTGTATTGTTATAGAATTTATATTTTCCAATTTGAATTAACATCTATTTAGAAACATCAATTATAAAATTATATAACACCTATTATAAACTAGTAAGAGTAAATTATTTCTTACATAACTTATATTACCCAAGAAAGTATAGACTGAGGATTATTTTTAGGTGGGATTCATGTTGATTAGTGGGTTCAAACTATATTTTACTCTACAGAGTAATTTGTTAGATTTGTACAAAATTATCTCGTGTTTGAAAGTGGCAAATTTCCTCATTTTGAGATTGGTTATTTCTATTGAGATTGTTGTATTTTTAAAGAACTTCTAACTGAAATACTATCATTTTCATTGTTTCCCCTACCATAGTTTTTTTTTGTGTGTATGTTTTACATTTGATTCTTGGAGTTTTATCCTTTTTAGAAATGGTTCTCATGATTAAAAATAAGATGAATTGAAAACTTTTCCCTCTCCTTTATTTAAGATAGACTACTA
The DNA here is from genome assembly GCF_008692635.1 of Crocuta crocuta. Lineage (NCBI taxonomy): Eukaryota > Metazoa > Chordata > Mammalia > Carnivora > Hyaenidae > Crocuta > Crocuta crocuta. Next base: position 7,226,146 of record NW_027531917.1, on the reverse strand, counting down.
TCTTTGGTTTGTGGGGAGTCTGTTTGCCCAACTTCTTACATGTAGCTTAAAAATATTGTTCAAATACAAGAATTTATATCTGAGTGTGCAGCATGAATTTGAGTTCAAAACTGGCAGTACTGAGAAAGGGCATAAGGACTATGTGCAAAAGGAGAAGAGACAAATCTCTAAAAGACCATGAAATCAGAGTTGGCAGGTATATGATGGAATAGGGGGATCAAAGGAAATATCTAGTTCAGTAAGGAATTCAATGATCTCAGTTACCTAGAAAATGAAATTTTCATAATGTTACAGTGAAATTTCAACATAAATTTTCTCTAATTTTGTTTAGGTCATTTTTAGGAATTAACATTCGTTCGATCATTAATATACACTGAGTAACCACTATCTGTTGGGGACTTTTGTAGGCCCTGGAAATCCGGTAATAAAAGAACCTTCTGCTCTTAAAAAATTTAACTTATATCGTAATGGAACTTAGAAGTACTTAAAAATAGTTGAAGATGTAGGCAATTTATTTTTAAGCTAACAAAATTATTGTGGCTCATTTCACATTAAGAAAATATAGCTTAACTATAACTTTAAGGATAATAATCATTGAGCAACTGTGTGTGAATAACTTACAAATAAAATATTACCAAAACTGCTGAAAACTCTTGTATATCTGTCTGTCAGCAGGCCCTCTTGCTCAAATATAGACCTCAATAGTTAAAACCAGAAATGGAAAAGATCACTTAACTCATGTTCTAACTGAAATCCATTTTTCTTTCTTACAACACTTTCTTGAGACATTGATGAAGATGATTTCCAATGACCAGAACATACCAACCCCCATACCAAAAAAGCTCTGATAAGAATGGAATACCTAGACGATTACATTTCACACATACCTTTCCCTGCTTATGATCAAGTGCTGAACACCTACAAACCCCACCCATGATCACAAGCCTTCTGCTTGCTCTCTTGCACCCACCTCCTTTAATGTCTCCTATAAAACTCTAGGTGTCCATCTTGCCAACAGAGAACTCAGTTGTTAAGGCTTGCACCCAGCACCTCCCCTGACTACCAGCACCTAAAATAAATTTCTCCCTTTCTCTTTCCCAAACCCTCATCTCTTGATTATTGGCTTTTCTTGAGATGAGCTTATCTGAGTTTGTTCAGCAAACACTGTTGCCAAACCCAACCAAGAGCTATGCTTTCTAATTGTCCAACCCCCTCAGGATTCCCTGGGATGGAGCATTGGCCAGGCAGCTTACCCATTTGTTTCTTGTGTTAGCAGCTGTGATGGAATAATAACAGCTCCATATTATTCCCTCCCATATTATTATTATTCATTACTTCTATCATTTTTTAATCTAGTTGATTATACTCGTGTTTTTAAAAAATATATGATAATATAAATATTCCTTAAATAATTACTGTTGTTTTTCTTGTTTTTAACCTTAAATATGTTAACAAGTTTTGGGTATTTGAAATTTATTTATTCAGTAATATTTTGGAGGAATTTATGACGTAACAAAAACAATTTTTTGATACTTAAAATGAACATAAAGCATCTAACATTGCAACAATCTTTGTTTACTTTGATGTTTGTTTGCTTCAATCATTCATTCTTACTTTATACATGAAAAAATGTGTAATGGAGAGGTTAAGTATCATGTATAAAGCTAAGTAGCTAGTATGTGGCTAAGCCAGGCTTAGAAACCAGGAAGTTTAGCTCCAAAAATTTAGTTTTTATATTTTACATCCCCATTAGATTTGTTTATATTGATGGCTTTTGTTATTTTACCATTTTCACAATTCTGTAATATTCAATTGAGATATAAGACTTTTGGGGCACATAGGTGGTTCAGCTTGTTTAGCATCTAACTTGATTACAACTATAGTCATGATCTCATGGTTCATGAGATCAAGCCCCACGTGGGGCTCTGCACTATCCAGAACCTGCTTGGGATTCTCTCTCGCTCTCTCTGTCCCTTCTCAACATATGCTCATGGTCTCTCTCTCTCTCTCTCTCTTTCTCTTTCTCTCTGTCTCTCTCTCTCTGTCACTCTCTCTGTGTCTTTCTCAAAATAAATTAATAAGCATTAAAAAAAAGACTTTTAAAAAACTTATTAATGGGTACTTGTGTTGTTTCTAGGTTTTTCTATTTACTGCTATTATGCTGTCTTTCTAAGAAATGTCAATCACTCAATTCCTGTAGTTCTAATTAGGGTTTCAGAATATTTATTTTCCATGTTCATGTGCCTTTATCAGAAAAGTACTTTTATGGCTTCAATATTACATACAAAAAAATTTAATAATGGCTGTTTAATTTCTTGATCAGTCTTTGAAAGCTGTAAATTCATTCAGAATCTCTGTAAGGTTTAGTCTTTTATTTTGTTCATGGATTATTTATTTTCAAATTAAAAAATACGTGTTTTCATTTAAGAAAAAATGTAATCCAAGATACACCTCCCTCCCATTTATTTTTTATGTGTAAGTTTACATAAATCTGTTTCTCTCTGAAATGTAGATTTTTTTGGGACTAATGAACTGTAACCAAAATTCTTTAAAAAGCATTCACAGTTAAATAAATCAAACTTTTTTTTTGTATCTATGTTTGATGCAGTTCTGAATATGTTCTCTAAAATTACTTATAACTGCATTGATATTTATTATCTGTGATTGTGACTTATAGCAAATATACCTCCTACTCACTCACAGGCAGTTCAGTGGAGATGCAGCACATAATTGTATTCATCTGTGGCAAACACGTACAGCAGGTTATGTTCCTTCCATCTCTTATTTAAAATAATCAGATATGGTTTTAAAATATGGTGGAGGGACACCTGGGTGGCTTAGTCCGTTAAATGTCTGTCTTTGGCTCAGGTCATGATCCTGACTCATGGTTTGTGAATTGGAGCCCCACATCAGGCTATGACCTCAGAGCCTGGAGCCTACTTTGGATTCAATGTTCCCTAGCTCTCTGCCCCCTCCCCCACTCATGCTCTGTCTTGCTCACTCTCTCTCAAAAATAAATAAACATTAAAAATAGATAAAATAAATAAAAATATGGTGGAGGTTAAGTTTTTTCAAACTAAAGAAAATGAAATTAAAATGAATTCAGTATGGTAAGATTACTTCAAGAAAGAACTAAGATGAGTGTGAGCAAAGAAGTGCTATATTTGAAGTGCTCTCTCTCTCTCTCTCTCTCTCTCTTTTTAATCATTAAAGACATTACACTACTTACCAGAAACAGTTTTGCACTAATACCTCAGATAAATTGTATCTTAAAAACCTAGTTTTGTGGTTTTTTTGTTTTTAAATTTCCTCTGAAACAAAGTTTCAGTAACTATGATTTTAGTTGATGGAAGTAGAAAAATCTGCCTCCCCCTCTCTTTGTAACAGCCTCCATACATCTATTTAAATTCATGTTCAAATCCATTTTGAATTGTTATCACTTCACTTATCCAGGTCTTTGTTCCCCCTCAGAGTTCTCTCTGCATCTCTGTCTCACTCAGTCTGTCCTTTTTTCTATTTCTTTGTGTTTCCTACCATGTGGTTTCTTCTCTCTCTCTCTCTTTTTTTTTTTTTTTTTTTTTTTTTTTTTTTTTTTTTGCCTTTGTCCCTGTCTTTTTGCAAGGTTGAAAGCTGTACTCAAGATAAACTATGGCTTTCTATTTAGTAGGGCCTTTGGTCTTGAGTTGAAATGTGATGTACCTGCCCACGTTTCACTGAGCAACTGGGAAATACAAATGTGTGGAGTATTAGTAATAAAGGTCAGAAAACACAGACTAATTTAAAATTACTTTCCTATTATAGTCCTATATGAACACAGTAAAAATAAATCATCAGTTGAGAATATGCGTGAATAAATCCAATCTAGTTAGTTTAAAAACCTATGAAATTCATAAAAGCTTAATGAAATGAAGAAAGTCTATTAACCCAAAATACCAACAGAATTTATTAGAGTTAATTAAGCTTTTCAGACAACAGATACATGAACAAGTTTTAGTATGGAAGTAAAAGTGTGTGGGAGAGCATTAGAGTCACCTTTTTCAACACTATATTCACTCTTACTTCACTTTATTACATTCAGAATGAAGCAGCAGAATGAATATAAAAGCATTGCTAATTGAAATTTTATTTTCCTATCCTCTATATTAGAGATTTTTGAAAAACAGATGCAAATATCTGAGGCATATAATTTACTTTTAAAAAGATTCGATAGCTTAGAGTTCAATTTGTAGTGAGGTGGTATTTTTTGACATCCTTCATTAGATAAATTTTGTATTATATATTCAGAGAACTATACCACTTTTAAATTACATCAGTCTTGAATTGTTAAACAACAAAATTCAACTGAGTACATTTGAAGATCTAATTGGCTTTATTCAATGATTCATAAATCAGGCAGCATCTCCTCTAATAAGCAGAAAGGAGTTCTGAGGAGCTCTACAGAATGGGAGGCTTTTATAGGCAGAAGGCGGAAGGGATAAAGAAAGGGTAAATTATTACATCTTATTTGGGGACTAAAACATAGTCTGTGTAGCAGATTTTCTCATTGCCGCTGATCAAAATATTCCAGACTGACTAGTTAAGATTGCAAACTTGGAGAAAGTTGAAACTGCAGTTAGGTTAGATATTAGCTTTGGTGACGTGGGATTTGCACAAGCAACTTTATGTGGGGCCAGTTATCTTTTTCAACAAAAACATTACATGCATATTTAAATAATATAACTTATGTAAGTTTTAAAATAGAAAATAAAATGTTATCTTTCAAAATTGAAAACCTCAAACAAAAACTAGGTGTGTCCAAGGTTTAAGCTATTTTTTTTTTAGGGTTTTACTTGGTCACTATTATATATTTAATGCTATCAGAATTAAAATGACACATGAGAGATAAATTTATGAAGTGTTAAAAAACAAGACAAGAGGCCCCAAATGAAGTCTTCTGCTGAGCCCCATATCACCAAACTAAGGCTTACTTACAGCTTAGCTCACCCAAAAGTGAAATCTTAAACCAGTCAATAGGTAATTGCCTGATCAACACTAGTTAGGTAATTAGCTTGACAGGCCCACCTTTTTCTATTGGGAAGTAACCTTGCAATGACCAATCCACTCTTGGCCTAGTATAACTTTCTTGTTCCTACTCCCTTCTGCCTATAAAAGTGTTTCATTGTGATTAGCTCCTTGTTTTTTTTCCATCTGTTAGATTTGGCGCTGGCTGATTTGAATTGTTTTGGGCCCAATAAACTCTTTCAATTTATAATATGCCTCAGTTTATCTTTAAACAGAAGTCATTTTGATTGGTTTAACTTTAAAATTTTTAACAATTGGTGTTGGGATTTAACTTAAAAGTATGTTACTATATTTAATATGAAAGTTACATTTTAATAACAGCATTATAATTATCATTTTTAGCATCTATACTAAGATATAACTCATGTATCACATATTTCAAGCATTCAAAATATACAATTAAAGTAATATGTGCAGTTGAATAATTTAAGCATATTCCAAGAAGACCTGTACAACCATCACTACAGTATAAGTTTAGGACATTTTTATCACTCCTCCAAAAAATATCTACCTATTGGCAATCACTACTTCCCTACACCCATCTAAGCAAATGCTAATCTCTTTCTATGTCTACATATTGGCCTATTCTTTACTTTTCATGTAAATGAAATAATATAGTATGTGATCTTTTGTGACTGCTTCTTTTAACATAATTATTTCAAGTTTCACACACGTTGTAACGTGAACTAGTATTTCCTTATTTTTATTTTTTTAATTCGGGAAATCATTTCATTGTATGGATATGCCATAGTTTGTTTATTCATTCTTGAGTTGACAGACATTTGGATCATTTTCAAATTTTGCTATTAAAAATAATGCTGCTATGAATGTTTTATCAACAAGTTTTTGTGTGAACATGTTTTCATGTGCTTTTGGTATATAAACTTAAGAGTGGAATTGCTGGATCAAACAGTGTTTTCCAAAGTCCAGAGCCATTTTACATTACACCAGAGGTGTATGAGAGTTCAAATTGTTCTACATCATGCCAACATTTGTGACTTATCTTTTTTAAAATAGTCCTCACAGTGAGTGTGAAGTGTATCTCATTGTAGTGTTGATTTGCATTTCCCTAATGGCTAATAATATTAACAATTATTTCAAATAGAGTTGACCCTTGAACAACATGGGTTTGAAATGCATAGGTCCACTTAAAGGTGTTTCTTTCAGTACTGTACTATAAATGTATTTTCCTTGTGATTTTCTTGATAACATTTTCTTTTTTTCTAGCTTACTTTATTGCAATAATACAGTATATTATACATATATCATACAAAATATGTTATTAATCAGCTGTTTCTTATCAGAAAGGCTCAGGTCAATAGGAGGCCTCTTAGTAGTTAAATTTGGGGGGAATTAAAAGTTAATACACAAATTTCAACAGCATGGCGGGGAGGGATTGGCACTCCTAATCCCTGTGGCGTTCAAAGGTTAACTGTATGTAGTCATTTGTATATCATCTTTGAGAAAAGATCTACAACTGCTCTGTCATTTGTTAATTGAGTACTTGTCTTTTTTATTAATTTGTTAGTGTTCTTAAATTTTCTAGATAACATTCTGTTATCAGTTATGATTCCAAATAGGTCTTTGGATTGTCTTTTTCTTTAATGGTTATTATTTGCAGCACATTTAAATTTTTATATAGTCCAAAAAATTAAAGTTTTTCTTTTGTAATATATGCTTTTGGTGTCATATTTAAGAAATCATTGCCTAAACCAAAATCACAAAGAATTGCTCTTATGTATCCTTCTAAGGGTTTTATAGTCTTATATCTTACTTTTAGGTCTACTTTCTATTTTGGGTTAATTTCTATGCAGTGTGTAAAGGGCCTGACTGATTCTTTTGCATGTTAATATCCAGTTCCCCCGGCACGATGTGTTGAAAAGATTTGTTCCCCATTAAGTCATTTTGGCAACTTTCTCAAAAATCAATTAACTATGGATATTAGGGTTCCTTTTATCCTACGAATTCTCAATTCTATTCCATTTTTCTCTGTTTATCCTTGGGCTAGTACCACATTTTTGTGCTACTGTAATTTTATGGAAAGTTTTGAAATGAGGAAGTAAGAAGCCTCCAACATTTTTGTTCAAGATTATTTTGGCTATCCTAGATCTTTTTCATTTCCATTTGAATCTTAAAATCAAGTTTATCAATTTTTACACACATACATACACGCATACAAAAATGGGTGCTTTGAATTTGTCAGTGATTACACTAAATGTGTAGATCAATTTGGTGAGTAGAGCCATCTTAACAATATTAAGTCTTTTAATTCATCAACACAGATATCTTTCCAATTATGTAGGTCTTCGTTAATTTTTTTCAATAATGCTTTGTAATTTTCAGCATACAAACAAGCCTTTACACTTCTTTTGTTACATTTATTCCTGTTTTAGTATTTTGATGATTTTTATTTTTTTAATTGATTTATTTTGTGAGAGAGCACGCAAGAGCAGGTGAGGGGCAAAGCTAGAGAGGCAGAGAGAGAATCCCAGGGAGGCTTTATGATGTTGGCAGGAGCCTGATGTGGGGCTTGAACTCAAAAACTCTGAGATCATGACTTGAGCTGAAATCAAGGGTCAGTTGCCTAACTGACTAAGGTACCTAATCACCCCTGTATTTTGATAATTTTTAAATGTTTTAGTTTCTTTAACATTTGGATTGTTCATTACTAGCACATGGAAATAAAGTTTTGTATATTTAACTTATATTATGTAAACATGGTACTTGTTTATTAATTCTAATGGTGTCTGTGTGTATATGTGTCTATTTGTGGCTTCCTAGAATTTTCTGTATATGAGAATTTGTCAAATAGAGAAAGTTTTATATTCTCCTTTTCAATTTGGATACCTCTTCTTTATTTTTCCTGTCTAATTGCCTTGAGTAGTAATTCCATTACAATGTTAAGGAGAAGTGGCAAGAGATCATATCTTTGTTGTCTTCCTAATCAGTTTTCACCATTAAGATGATATTATCTGTGACTTTTTGTAGATATCAATTATCAGTTTTACAAATTCTCTTCTCTTCTTAGTTTTTATCCCAGGGTTTTTATCATGAAATGGTATTGAATTTTGTCAAATATTATTTTACATTCACTGATATGAGCATGTGGTTGTTGTTTATTCTACTGAAATAGTCTATAACATTGATGACTTTCCTATGTAAAAAGCAACCCTGTATTCCTTAGATAAAGCCTATTTAGTCATGCCTGTAATTCCTTTTATGTATTGCTGGATTAAATTTAATAATATTTTGTTGAGCATCTTTGCATCTATATTTAGAAACTATATTGGTCTCTAGTTTCTTTTCTTGCAATGCTTTTGTCTGGTTTGACACAGGGTAATACCTTAGAAAATTATAGGGGCACTAGGGTGATTCAATCATTTGGGCATCTGACTTTGGGTCAGATCATGATCTCATGATTGCTGGGTTCAAGCCCTGTGTTGGGCTTTATGCTGACAGTGTAGAGTCTGCTTTGGATTCTTGGTCTCCCTCTGTCTCTGCTCTTCCCCTGCTCTCTCTCTCTCTCAAAATTAAACATTAAATTTTTTTTAAAAAGTATATGAGAATTATTCCCCTATTTTCTATTTTTGGAACATTTTATGACAGGACTATTTACTTTTTTAAAATTTATTTGTTGATCAGTTTGATAGTTTATTGTTTTACAAGAAATTTTTCCATTTCACAAAGTTACTTACCTTTAAAATATTCCCTTTTCTTTTATTTTTTTGTCACTAAGTGATGGCAACTATTTCTTGGCTTTACTAATTTGAGTCTTAGTTCTTTTATTGGTTTGTCTAGCTAATGGTTTGTCAATTTTTTCATCTTTTCAAACTATAAACTTGCTTTTGTTGATTTTATCTATTGAAAATAATATATATGATAATGTGTATTACACTGAGATTCACTTATTTCAGCTTTAATCCTTATATCTTTATTCATTAATGTTTTAGAATTAGTCAGCTCTACATTTTAACTTATTTTAGGTGAATAATGATGAGATCTTTTTTTTTTTGCATAGGCATTAAAACTATAAATGTCACTTTTTGAAGCACTGTTTACCTGCATCGTTTAAATTAGATATTTTGTCATCTCTCTATTTTAATCCTTATTGTTTTGTATAAATATACAATATTTAAAAATATTGTATATTTTTAAAGTTGTTAAAGGAAGAAAGAAGAAGAAAGATGCAGTTAGAGTGTATTTTATAATTACCAACATAATTACCTTAACCAGGATTCTTTGTCTTTAATTACTGTCTAGTCACTTGATTTTAGCATAAAGAACTTCTTAGTATTTTTTTTAATTTCATTTTTATGAATATAATTTATTGACAAATTGGTTTACATAAAACACCTAGTGCTCATCCCAACAAGTGCCCTCCTCAATGCCCATCACCCATTTTCCCCTCTCCCCCAGCCACCGTCCACCCTCAGTTTGTTCTCTGTATTTTTCCCTTTTTCTTCCCCAAGGTCTTCTGTTAAGTTTCTCAAGATCCACATATGAGTGAAAACATATGGTATCTGTCCTTCTCTGATTGACTTATTTCACTCAGCATAATACTTTCCAGTTCCATTCATATTGCTGTAAATGACATGCTTTTATTCTTTCTTATCGCGAAGTAGTATTCCATTATATATATAAACTATATCTTCTTTATCCATTCATCAGTTGATGGAAATTTAGGCTCTTTCCATAATTTGGCTGTTGTTGAAAGTACTGGTATGAATATTGGGGTACATGTGCCCTTATGCATCAGCACTCCTGTATTCCTTGAGTAAATCCTTAACAGTGCTATTGCTGAGTTTTAGGGTAGTTCTACTTTAATTTTTTGAGGAGCCTCCACACTTTTTTCCAGAGAAGCTGCACCAGTTTGTATTCTCACCAACAATGCAAGACGGTTCCCATTTCTCCATATCCTCATCAGCATCTGTAGTCTCTTATTTACCGTAGCCACTCTGAACAGTATGAGATGGTATATCTACATCTTTGACTTGAATTTCCCTGATGGTGAGTGACATTGAGCATCCTTTCATGTGTCTGCTGGCCATCTGGATGTCTTCTTCGGAAAAGTGTCTATACGTGTTGTCTGTCCATTTCTTCACTGGATTCTTTGTTTTTGGAGTATTGAGTTTGGTAAGTTCATTATAGATTTTGGATATTAAGCTCTTTAGTATTTCTTGAATGATGTGTACTAACAACAAATTTCCTATAGTTTTGACAATCTTTAAATGTTTTTATTTCATCTTTGTTTTTGATATATAGTTTTGCTGGATCTAAGTTGGTTCTTTGGGCAAGTTTTATTTTCACTACTTTAAATATGTTCAGGTGCTTTCTCTTCTCCATTTTTTTAGTTGAAAGTTATCTGTTAACCTTATTGATGTTTCCACTTTATGATTTTTCTCATTATCTTTGTCAATAATTTGTGATGTGTCTGGAAATGAATCTTTTATGTTTACCTTATTCTGAATTGTTTCTGGGATGTATAAAAAATATTCTTCATCAAATACAGAGAGTTTTTATCTATTATTTCTTTGAATATTTGTATGCCGTTTCTTCTCTTTCCTTCCCATCTTATATTCTCATTGTATGTATGTTGATGTACTGAATTGTCCCACATTTCTCTAAGGTTTTATGCATTTTTCTTCATTCTTTTTAGTCCTTCTGTTCTTCAGATTGCATTATCTTCAATATCTGTCTTCAAATTTGCTATTTTTCTGCCAGTTCAAATCTACTTTGAAGCTCTCTAGTGAATTTATTTTGTTATTGTGGTTTTCAGCTTCATAATTTTCATTTGATTGTTTTTATAATTTATATCTGTTTTTTTGACATACCTTATTTTATGACACATTGTCATCATACCATCTCCACATTTTTGGACATTATCTCCTTTAGTTCTTTGAACATACTTATAAGAGATGATTTGAAGCCTTTTTTTAGTCAAATCTAACATCAAGCCTCTTTCAAAATAGGTTTTATTACCTTATTTTTCTGTATAAGGGTCACACCTTCCTATTACTCTTTATTTCTTGAATGTTTTGTTGAAAACTAGATAAATAGACCTAAATTAACATATTGTTAATAATTATTTATAATGGAATATATGTAATTAATATATAATTGATAATATATTAATAGTAACTTATGATCGCTACTCTGAACATTCAATTCCTTACCACTAATGGTGATATTGTTTTCATAGCCATTTATTTATTTATTTAATAACTTGGCTAAACTAATTATGTGAAATATATTTCCTTGCAGAATGTAGCCTTTAATGTTCCCCCTCAGATTTTTAAAAACCTTTTAGCTTGATTATTTAAAGATTTTCCAAGATCAGCATAAGCCACTTATGTCTAAGACTGTGCTTAAGGTCACTTTGCAAATTAGAGCATTCATACACACATTTTTTGAGAGAGAGAGAGAGAGTGTGTGTGTGTCTTCTTATCATACTAAGATATTATTTTGCCCCACTTTCATCCAGAGACCAGTAGCTTAGATTCTTCCTCTTTCATCACTCTGATCATTCCTGAGAATATGAAACCTTAGATACAGGCACAGTCTTCTTGGTTTTATGCTTGGTTTCCTATGAGTTGCCCTGGTTCATGGTACCTTACTGTTCAGCCTATGGTTGGCAGAGGCTTTGATTAAGTTCCTAACGCCGCTGAGAGTGCCACTCTTTGTTTACTTAGAATGTTTTCAATTTGGCCTCATTTTCTGCTCTGATTGCTCTTGAGTGCAGGCAGCCTAGCACTTACTTACATCCTTCCTAACCCTTAGGGTTGATGATGAATCTAGTGTTAAGCATTCCCTGAAAAAAAATTACCAAAAAATAAACCATTGAGACAGTATTTCCATAAATTGTTATTTAATACAACATTATCTACCCATTTAAAAACATTCATTTTAATATGTGATATATTAGAGTTTTAATATCATGTATTTTTCTTGCAAAACCTTATACATTTAATGAAAGTATTAAATGTCAATTTTCAATAATACCTCATGTAGAGGACACACTGTCAACATTGTAGATACTTTTGCTTACTAATATTTTCATACAAACTCAGGCTTTGGAGACCATCATAATTTAGAATTGTACCTTAAAACTTTCTAGATGTGTGAAATTTGTCAAATTTCAGAAACTCATGCTGATTTTTCAAATCTGCATCACAGATATAATAGTACCTATTTCATAGTAGTATTTTGGAGATTAAGTTTATAATTCCATAGAGCAGGATTAATTATCTTTGTCATTGTTATCAACTATGATGAATTTCTAAATAAAATTGGAATTATATTGCATATCAAGATTTAGTTTTCCATTATTTACAAACATAAGTGACAATTTATTTTCTATGAATATGCTTATAAATATTAAATACCTTAATAATTGTAGTATTATTATATTTTGTTATATGAATGTGCTGTGAATTCATTGGTGTTATTTTAAAGCTTAAGTTATGTTCTCTAACTCTTCACTCCTCTCTTTTACATTTCTTCTTTTGTATGATCTAGATTTGGTTTTAGGTGATGGCATACATTCTGTCATCCCATTAGTGGTTACCTGTAGTAAACTTTTAAAATATACCTGTTCTTATCAACAAGGTTAAAATAAAATCAAACAGGATATCTTTAGTCTAACTTTATGAGTTAAAATTTAACATGTCTTCACTTCATCACCTCCCTTGGCATCTTGTTGATATAATCTGGGCAATGGTAGTGGTGGTAGTGATTAAGATGATGATGATAATAGTTGAGCATGTGTAACCTGGGTATCTTAGATACTGCCTTTCTTTTACCCCATGACCTAAATCTAGAATTCATTTTTGGTCATGTTTCTATTTTGTTTTACATCTATATCAATAGAAATGCAATATTGCTGAACTTTTATTCAGAAAGAGTTTCCTGTTATTCCCATTATTTAAAAAATATTTTTCTATTTTTTATTTTATATTTCAATTTGTATTTCAATGGCACTCTGACTTGTGGCTGCCTGAAGAGCTACATTATTATTAAACCATATTCTTTGTTTTTTCTTTTTCTCATTTTTTCTATGAAAGTTTTGTACTTCTATTTTTTAATTTTAATTCATCACAGCTAACATACAGTGTTATATTAGTTTCAAGTGTACAATATAGTGATTCAAAAATTATATATATTACTCATTGTTAATCTTGATAAGTATGCTCTTAATCCCAATCATCTATTTCACCCATCCCCCTACCCACCTCCCTGCTGGTAACCAGGAGTTCTCAAGAGTCTGTTTTGTGGTTTGTCCCTTTTTTCCTTTTTTCATTAGTTTTGTTCCCTAAATTCCATATATGAATGAAATCATACAGTATGTCTTTCTCTGACTGGGCTATTTCACTTAGCAGTATATTCTCTAGCTCTATCCATGTTGTTGCTATCATATTCTTTTTATAAACTGGTATTTATATTATAAAGAATTGTACTGCTTGGATAGTTTTTACTTCTTTTTAGGTTTATATTTTTTCCTGCCTAGAAACTTTTAGAAATTTTAATTTATAAATGAATTGAATGAAAATACTAGAATATTTAAATATCAAAATATTTTTATTTTTGTCTACATTAAAACTTTGTTTCCTAACATACAAAATCTATTATTATTCCTTTTCCATTATTTCTAACACTTCTTTCCTGAATCTAATTCCATAATAAACAAATGGGTTTTTCTGGATCTGTCCCCATGGTTTTAGTTTTTTGTTGTCACTGTTCATGTTTTTCTTTGCTTTATCTTACTCATTTTAATTCTAGCAGAATATCTAAATTTCTAGAATTTTTACGTTACTATTTTTTTCTTCACATTCAGTATTTGTTTCTTGCCAAAATTATTATTTGTAATAGGCAATTGTTATTTTCATCTCCAGACAGTTTTACCTGAAATTTAGCTTATTTCCCTTTAAGATTTTTACTCTCGTTTTTATAGATAACAATATCCTCTTGACTGTTGTTAAAAACCTGAATTAGAGACTGTTTATCATTTTTGTATTCTTAAAATAATTCTTTTAAAGAGAGAAACATTTCCTCTTAGGGAGTATATTTTCCTCCCTTAGATGGATTAGATTTTATCTAATCCTAATATGGATTAGATAAGCTTTCTTTTTACTTTTAGATAAGCTCATCCTATTTGTTTAAATAACTTTATGACTGTCCCTCCCTTGCTGTAGGTACCATTAGCAAAGAATTGCCATCTCGATATATTCTTTGAAATAGTTGCTTACAGAGAAACGACTCTCACCTCTCTGATTAGGGATAGGTAGTGCAGCTCCATGATTTTTTTTTCCTCCATGAATTTCATGATACTTTATGATATGATGATATTCTCTGAGAAGCGAAGAGACACTGTTAGGAATCATTGATTTCATCGCTATTATTTCATAGCATTACCTCGGGCTGCCATAAGGAAATACCATTGACTTAGTGGCTTAACCGATAGAAATATTTTTTCCTCTCGTATTGCTGAAGGCTAGAAGTCCAAGATCAAGGTACTAGAAGATTTGTTTTCTGTAAGAGTTTTTTTTTTGCTTTGTTTTGTGGATGGCTACCTTATTCCTGTGCCTTCATATGGCCTGTGTGTGTGTGTATGTGTGTGTGTGTTTGCACACACACTTGCAGAGAAAAGTGTCTCTTATTTTATTAGGGCATAAGTCCTATTGAATTAAGTTCACATTTTTAGGACCCCAGTTAACCTTTATTACCTCTTTATAGGCTCTATAAATACAGTCACACTGTGTGGATAGGATATCAACACATGAATTTAGGGGGAACACAATTCCACTTATAATGTGCATCTGCCTAATATCTAGTAGAAATGTATACTCTTTAGAATGTTTAGCACATTTACTTGAACATCTAGAGTTATCTGTAATAATGGAAATTTTATCTTTCTTTTCACAATATTACATTTTCTATAAACTATTTGTATCTCCAATATAAAAAAATTAATTTCATTGAAACTTATTAACATGCCTGTAAGTGGTTTGATAACAACTGATAACAACTTTCAAATATACACAGCTATAACATCAGGTGATGCTCAGTAGACATTATTTAAGAATTGAAATGTTGATAAAGATATTACTCTATCTCTTAAGAATTATGTTCATATTTGCATATTCTACTTTTAAGAGGAAAAGAATATTTACATTAGAGAAAATTTGTTATTCTCAGCCATTATTGAACTCAAATCATAATATCTAAATTAGCTATTATTATTTTTTTTACTTTATCATATTTTGTTACTTTTTAGTACTCTTACTTTTCAGCATAAGGAATCCCCCTACCTAGTTCTTGCTGGCCAGTTTAATGGTGATAAACTCCTTTAGGTTTTGCTTGTCTAGAAAACTCTTACTCTTTCTTTCAATGCTGAATGATAATCTTACTGGGTATAGTATTCTTGGTTGGAAGGTTTTTTATTTCAGCACTTAAAATATATTATGCTACTCTCTTCTGGTCAGCAAAATTTCTTGTAAAAATTACCTCATAAACTTTTACAGATAGTCTTATATTTAACAACTTGTTTTTCTCTTGCTCTTTTGAGATTCTCTAGCTTTTGACCTTTTAATTACAGTATATCTTGGTATGGATATCTTTGGCTTCATCTTATTTGAAGCTCTCTGGACTTCCTGGAATTGGATAGCTGTTTCTTTCCTCAGATTAGAGAAGTTTTAAGTCATTGCTTCTTTAAATACATTTTCTGCTTCTTTCTTCTCTTCCTAGGATACATATAATGCAGATCTTATGCTGCTTGATGTTGTTCTATAGGTCTTTCAAGTTCTTCACTTTTTAGAATTCCTTTTTTTCTTTTTGTCACCCTGTTCGGGTGATTGCTCTATTTTAATGTTACCGATTAATCGTTTACTCCATCAAATCTACTATTGACCCCCTCTAGTGAATTTTTTAGTTCAATTATTGTGTTTTTCAGCTGGGTCACTTCTGTTTGGTACTTTCTTATATTTTCTATTCCTTGTTAAAGTTCTCACTTTGTTCATCCATTTTTTTTTTAATTTGTAAGCATCTTTATGACCATTGGTTTGAACTTTTTATCAGATTACTTATCCCCTTTTCATTAAGGTCTTTTTATATTTTTATCATGTTTCTTTTTTTCTTCTGTCTCCTCATTTTGCTTGATTCTCTGTGTTTGTTCTATGTTTTAGGTAAAATAGCTATTTCTCTTAGTCTTAGAAATTAGACTTGTGTAGAGATGTCCCCTGTGTCCCAGAAGTGTAATCTCCCCTGGACACTAGAATCAGATGCTGTAAGGATGACTACTGTGGGGACTTTACATAGTCTCCATCTGTGATGGGGCCCTGGCTAAGGCACAGAGTGGGAAAACAGCGCTTTTACCTGACCGGCTGTGGTGAGGCCATGACTGGGGAATATGGAAGGGTGGGACACACTTACTGTACTACCAGGTTAATGAGAGTGGCACCTGACAGAATCGGTACTGGGAAAGTAGAAAGAGAGCTTAAAAAAAAAAAAGTGGAGTCCACTAGTACCTTTGTGCCCAGAGAGAGCATCCCAATAGGTTTCTGCCTCTCCTGCAGATGTCTTAAGATTAACAAGTGTGTATCCTTCAAATATGGTCTAGGTGTTTTTCAACCCGCTGCTTTTGCACTCAGTCCTGGGGTGAGTAAGTCTGTGTGTGAGCCCTGTAAGAGCAAGTTTTCCATTCTCTGTAGTTCTATGGTTCTACATATAAGCTCTCCTGGTTTCCAAAGCCAGGTATTTGGGGGATTTGTCTCTCTCAAGTAAAAGTCCCAAGGGTTGGGATGCCTGAAGTAGGCTACAAATCCCTTGTTTCGCAGGGAAAAGCATCATATGTTTTTTGACATCCCTGCCTATTGTGGGTCATCATACCTGGAGTGGGGGTTATGGGGAGAACATGTATCCACCTATCTTACGTCTCTTGATGTGACCTGTTTATCCTTTGTTGTGGAAGCACTTTTCATTTAGTTTTCAGGTCTTTTTCTCAGGGGAAATTATTCCTTATATAGCTTTATATTTGTTGTGTCTGGGGGAAGAGGTAAGTTCAGAATCTTACTTTGCTATATCTTGAACTACCTCCCTCCATCACTTTTTATCATTATTTTCTTATGCTTTTACTTAGGTTTAGTACTTAAACCTCTAGCAATTAGAAATTCTGAATTTCTCAACACTATTTTTAATCCTTTATCTATTATTCACAGTGGTAAAAATTTATGTTTAAATTTTTAAATCTTTATTTTTGAGAGAGAGAGAACTAGAGAGAGAGGGAGACACAGAATCTGAAGCAGACTGCAGGCTCTGAGCTGTCAGCACAGAGCCTGGTGTGGGGCTCAAACCTACAAACTGCAGGACTGTGACCTGAGCTGAAGTCAGATGCTTCACTGACTGAGACTGGAGCAGGTGCTCCAACGGTGGTAAAAATTTTAACTGAAATGTGCCAAATTAAGCTATAGAACAGAAAGCTAAGTAATTCTTTGGGAATCTTATGGTGCTGCTAAAATCTAAATGGCTTGTTTGTTTCCTGTTATAAAATTTTGCTTTTGGAATATATAGAAAATTCTAGGTAATAGTATAGGGTTGATCTTTATCCCCTCATATTTTCTCCAATATATCTGTTTTATTTCAGTGATATTACATCAATTAATTTATTAATTGAGATATAATATTGAGATATATTGAGGTAATATTTATTTATTGAGATATAATATTTCATCCTACAAAAACAGAATTTATACCAATGCAAACAGAACAACAACAGAAAACCTCCATCAGTTACATCCCATCCATTGGAGGTAGTTTGTTATGGCAGAAAGTATTTCAACAGGGAAATTGGGTAGATACAGGTTAATGAAATTCCAGTCTCCACTAATAAAACAATGGGGGTGTGATGGATAATGACACATATTATGGGGAAACTGTTCAGATTAAATAAATTGTTATATGTAATACCTCAGCAAAATAGCTGACAGCACATGCTCAGAAGTTGTCCGTATTCTCCCCCTTGCTTTTAGCTCTATTTTACAGCTGCGGACAGAACACTTTAAACCAATAAACATCTAAGACCATGATAAATTTAGATTGCCTTCATTTAGGGTGAATTTTCTGTCAAAATCTAAGATTAAAGTGGATATCTTAAGAAAAAAATCAGTATGTTATCTCAACAAACTAAATTTTAAAAGTTTTCAACATCTTCCTAATGAATAAATCTCTCAAGATGAGGAGTTTGAAAGTGCTAAAGGTAACCCTCAATCAAGAAGATTATATGGTAGAAAATAGCCTTGAGTATTGTCTTTCCAAGTGCTCTTACAAATCTGCACTTGAAAAAAATTGTAAATTTTACTGGAGAGGAAAATCATACCAATTGTGAAGTAATGATATTGGCCTTTGAAAAGTGCAAGTAGTGCCTGATTATAAGGTTACTGGTTTATTGAGGCAACATGCTGCTTGTGGTTTGCACTTTCAACTGTCATTTAAATTGTATTCAACTTCAGCTTAACTTGTATTCAGCTCATTGCAAACCTTAGGAAACCAAATTTAATCTGTTTCAGAGGTTAGGAAGACCGTATAATCTCTTTCCAACTCAATTCTGGCTGACAAAAACAATTGCTTGCTTTCTCAGCCATTCAAATTAATTGTGAAATCCAAAGAAATAAATGATGATTAACTGGCTTGCCATGTGAGTGTTGTTTCTATTTTTACTCTGAATCCACTGTATATTCTCTTTAAAATGTACAGAAGTGGCAACAGAATTTTTACTATATCAGTTATTATTTTTAGAAGTAGACTAGCATGACCTAATACGAGTAATTAAATATCAACATTCAGTCTTCACTTTCTCCTTGCCTACCTTCTTCCTTTTCTCTCTCCCTCATCTTTTTTTTTCCTCTCCTTTCTCCCTTCCTTCTTTATTTTTATTGTTCCTATTTTCCTTCATTTTCTATTTCTTCCTCTAATAGGAAGTATTAGGTACCAGATGAAATAGAACTTTTAAGTAGGCATCATCTAATAGATATCCATTATCAAGTTCTATCACACTAGACATAAGAATTTTGTTGCAGGGGCTTCTGGGTTGCTCAGTCAGTTAAGCATCTGACTCTGGGTTTTGGCTCAGGTCACGGTCTCATGATTTATGAGTTTCAGCCCCACGTTGGGCTCTGAGTGGCAGTGTGGAGCCTGCTTGGGATTCTCTCTCTCTCCTTCTCGCTGCTCCTCCCTTTCTCTCTAAAAAGCAAATTAAAAAAACATTAAAAATTTTTGTTAACAATTATTTTTGAGAGAGAGAGAGAGAGAGAGAGAGAGAGAGAGCGCATGACCAAGATAGGGGCAGAGAGAGGGGGAGACCTAGAATCTGAAGAAAGCTCCAGGCTCTGAGCTGTCAGCCCAGAGCCCAACGTGGGGCTCAAACTCATGAACAATGAGATTATGACCTGTGCTGAAGTCAGACACTTAACTGACCGAGCTACCCAGATTCCCCTAAATAAATAAACTTTTTAAAAAAAAGAATTTTTGTCACAAAAATAAATGCGGNGTAAGGACTCTGAAACTTTATAATAAATAAGTATTTATTTATAAATAAATTTTATTTTTTTGTTAAATTTATAAAACCTACAATATAAACTGACTACTTAGGAGCAAGAAGTAACTCTTGTTTTAGCTTTTAACAAGTTCTTGTAACACCACAAATATACAAGTTTGTTAAGGTGTATATGCATAATTTATGTTTGTGTAGCTTACCTGTTTATCCTCTACCTTCCTTGTTCTATAATTCCAAATGTATCAATATCACGATGAAATGAATTTACACTGTTAGCTTGCCTGACACATTCTTTCAAGATAATTGGGGGAGATGGTACAGATCATTAAAATTAACTGTACCAATCTCAATTATACAGTTATGTGTTTCTCTCATGTCCCTCCAAATTTGAGATGTTTTCAATTTTATTTTTTCAACTATGCAAAAGGTACATAAAATTTCTCCCTGTCTTTGTCAATTTCCCTTTTCAATCTGCTTATTTAGCTATTAATTATAACTATTTTTTCATAGAGGTATGCTTTAATTGCCTAAAAAGCAGCATATATCTTATAGAAATTTAGCAGTTTTTAATGATTTAAAAATGTATAGAACTATAATTTAAGCATAATACATTTAGGATTAATGGACTAAAATTATAACAGTCACTTGGAAATGTACTGTAAGTTGAGAAAAGAATTGAAGTTGTATCATTTAGACATACAGTTCTCAATCTCAACTATTGTTTGTAGCTGAATACAATTTATCCTTCTTATTTATTATTTCCTCATTTTAGTTTATCAAGTCTCATTCTTCCCTTCAAAGGCATGACTCCAGGGCCACATAGAGAATTGGAAAAAGTTTATAACATAGGATCCGGGTTTCTTGCAATTCTCGTTTCTGATATTCCCTTCTCACATTCCAGAGGCTATAGTTGTTTCCAAGTGAGTTCTGTTCATCTGACCAGAAGACTTTTTTTAAAATCAGTTTTCGATGGACTGGTAGCTCTGACTTTATTCTACCCCCACATTAAACCCTTGAAAATGAATAATTCATACCGTGCTATTCCTTTCTTCCGAGCTTACTACATTCTCTTCCAGAATTTTCCTTCTTTTTTTTTTCTTTAGTGCAAGTGATTTCCTAGTACGTTGTTGTTGGTAGGAAGGTGGGGTTGGGGTTAGGTCCAGTAGGAGCTTACATGTTTATATTCAAATTTCGAGTTTTACCAGAACAAGAACGTGGCCATAATACTGAGAAGGCAGAATGAGGATACAGGGAGTTTGTTGGTGACAGATAGTGATCTCCAGAGAGGACTAGGAAAATGTGTGAGATATGTCATTTCAGGGCATTTTAAAGGCATTATAGGAAGAAATGTGGCCGATGATCTGGGAAGCTTCCTGCCTTTGGGAGGATGGCAGGGGGTGGTTGTGAAAAGGAAAAGCATTGTTCTTTGCAGAATTTAACACCCAGATTATATAGCTAGAGGACAGCCCTAATCCTGCAGTTTTGGATAAAGAAGCCCATCTGCTGGGAGATGGCCTTCCAAGAACTCAAAGAACTCCTTGACTTGTGCCTGCCTGAGCTAGAGAGTGTTTCACTGGGAGCATGAGAGAGAGAATTGATATTTTGCAGACTATAGAATTATGGACACATGAAGATGGAGGTGACAGGGAAACCTCTTATCAGGGGCGATTGATTAGGTCAGAGACAAACATTAAATAGAGGAACATTTTCTTCTTTTGATTACTAATTTATTTGTATTTTAATGTATGAAAATGAATAATTTTGTCTTCTGCTAGTTGTTTTCTGAGAAAGAAATATATTCATATCAGTGCATATGCATAATTTTTACACCTTTTAGATTTTCTAAGAAGTTACAGTATGTCAAGTTTTTTTTTTAACCAAAAATTATCTTTGGAGGCATTACACAGTTTGAGACCTATGTAGACTAGACAGGAGTTTTAGTAATTATAATTTATTTTTTGTCCTAGGATATTTATTAGTAAAACATGTGTTATAATGAACAATAGATTATCACTTATTCAATATCTTACAAATGTTGAATAGCTCAGATACAGTCCCTTATGTATGTTTTTACCCATCCATCACTGTAGATTTTGCCAGAACCTCAGCTCTTTCTGACCACAGCCAAATGGATTTGTCAGCTCCAATCTTATTTTGTTGTCTTCTTTTGAATAATTTTTATCCTACTGTAAAATAGTTTGGGTCGATGGGAATCTGCTCTGTGAGATCACAGCCCAGGTGCATTTCTGTTCTCACAAAACACACCTAACCCATCTGTTTGTGTCTCCTTAGGTGACTCAGATAACATCTGTTTTACTTGTTTGTTGACATACATGAGCATTTGGGATGCTATTACAAATAGAAACCTGCACATTCATCATTCAATTGGTCCTTGAGGAACAGCCAACTTTCTCTTAGCTAACTTTAAAGATTTAAAGTTTCCTCATATCTCCCTCTTCTCTCCATATATCTCTCCCACATATTGCCATTCTGCGTTTGACAGAACAACTGATGAGGTAGGTAGTTGGCATTATTTGCCATGCTTGTTCTATTCAGATGAGGTTACATCTCCTTACTTTATTTCCTTTGCCTATCAGAGAACTATTAAAACTAGTTGTAGTTTTAATCTTTTAAGTGTTAAACAATTTTTAAAAATAACTGTTACTACTCACTTTAAATAATTTTCTTTTTGCCTGAGGGAAACTGTGTATGTATATGTATGTATGATGAAACAGAATATTTCAATTCCACAAAAGAAATCAATATCTATTATGTAGGCTTTTTTTAAGTTTATTTGTTTATTTTGAGAGAGAGAGAGAGAGATCAGGGGAAGGTCAGAGAGAAAGGGAAAGAGAGAGAATCCCAAGCAGGCTCCACACTGTCAGTCCAGAGCCTGATGTAGGGCTCAACGTCACGAACCATGAAATCATGACCTGATCCAAAATCAAGAGTCAGATGCTTGAGGTTTCTCAGTCAGAGGTTACTCTGAACTACCTATATAGATTTTTTTTAAGTGTGAAATGATGACAAAGAAGAAAAAGGAGGGGAAATCCATAATTCCCCTTTCAGTCCTTCCTTATGTATCAATGAGCCAAAGATAGTGTTGGTATAACATGCAAATATCAAAAAATGAAATAAAAGCAATTGAATTCTGCACTGTTTCACCTGTACATACAAAATACATATGCATGTGTGAGTGTAAAGCACAAATTATGTAGTTTCAGGGATTTTAAAACTGCCAGTACCCAATATAAAGGTGATGGTAAAACTCAGGGTAATGATTCAAATTTTTATTTTTATTTACCTAGTGACATTAGAAAGCGAATTAAAATCATAGTGGCAATTTGTGAATCAAATCATGAGAGGATGGAAAAACTTTATATTTATTACCTCAAACAGCACTTTCTCCTGCTTTTCTAACAAGGAATCTCATTTCTATTTTGTATGAGACCCTGCAAAGTAAAGAACTGGCCTTGAATTGCACCAACCATTCTAAGCTGTATCAGACCATAATATGATATGCGTATTAATTTGAATTTATGCTTGCTAAAACAGCAGCTAGATGGTGTTTCTAGTTATGAAGACTTGAAGGGAAACAAGAACTTGAGGTTAAAATTAGATGAAGACTAGATCTGTTGGAGCTGGTCCAAAATATCCACTTCTATGAGATTATTCATAATTATTTTGCCCTGCACAGATATGTGAACAATGATAGATAGGTGACATGTTAAAATATTGACATTCCATTTTTGACATATAAATGACATAAAATATTTCTCCCACACTGCAGACAGTTTCACATATTTTAATTTATGCCACATGTAGACAGTGTCAGGTAATCTTATTGTCATTGTTTTACATTGCAATAGAAATGATCTGCTTGACTATGCTGGGAGCAGTTATAGGCCTGTGTTTAAATCAGCAAGGCCTATAAAGAGTGAAAATGTAAAATTAACATGACATGAGGGAGCAGAATGGGGGGAGAATCAGCTTTACATAATGTCCTTAAGGGGTCCAACCATAGAGATTTGCTTTGCCTCTCCAAATATTACATTGATGTGTGCATCCCAGTTCTCTTCTCATTTAATTGATGTTTGCCCTCCTTTCATACGACACAGTTTAAAATACATTTAGGTGATCCTAGTCCAATTAAACCACCCTAAATTCCTACATCATATATTGCATGTAAGTCTCTAAGTCCTTTCCTTTTCTTTATATCCATTCATTATTTTATGCTTTTTTACTTTAGCCCTTACCATTTATAAGACGATTCTCCTCTCTCATTTGAAATTCAGATTATTTGCTTTAAATGGATATTTGCCCCTTTGGCCTAGTCAAGATTTGAATCACTTTATTGGTGCAGTACATTTTTTTTTCCTTTTCTTAATTTTGTTTCCACCAGATTTGTTTGACAGGTAGTATCTTTCAATCAATCAAATTTATATTAGATATGTATCAGAAAGAATTCAGGAACTACAGAGATGACAGCACTTTAACCGACTTCAAGAGACACTAATTAGCTGATTTGACTGGAAATGTTTCTATTATGTGACAAGATCTATGGTTTTAAATAAAACATTTATTTTAAACATTTCATGGAAAAATCAAATTTTGACTTTATGAAACTGACACATTGATAAATGCAATTCATTCCATATTGAAACACATTTTATGTGTTTATGTGTTTATAATTAAAGTATAATCTTTAAAACAATAAAAAAAAAAACCTTATTATTTCAAGCAAGGAACTATGAGAATGTGTGAGTCAAAGCCAGGCTATGAAGATACATGCTTGAAAAAATAACAATTTAATTATAAAAGTTTGTGCTAAATATGTTTCAAACCTTTAATAGTTTTATACTGTTTTAATGGTTTCATCAAAACCTAGCAAGTCCTCAAATAATATTTAAATAATTTTAAATTACCAAAATCCATTAAACAAAACTGGTTCATGAAGCTCGAATTCTAATATGCCATGTATTTAGTGTGAGACATAAAGTGTACTTTGTTAATTTAGCTTTTATTATTTATAAAGGCAGGCACCAGATAACATCTTGTAAGTCTTCCCATCAACTTGTCAGTAGTTTTAAAATTAATGGGATTACCTCACCAAGTCTGTAAGTTTTTTTCTGTTTAGAAGTTGTTAAGGAAAAGTGTGCACCTCTACATGGGCCACGTGCTGTCACCTAGATGGTTAACACATAGTGTTGCTGGAATGGTCACTCCTAGGAAGTCATGTGCTACAGACACTTGATGACAGAATAAGCATATGACCTATTTTCTAATTGTAGTGGGATAAGCAGAATTTACTTCTAGTATTACATATTGATTTTAGCTAACCAGAATTCCATTAAAACAAAATAAAAAACCCAAACAGCATTATTTAATTAAATAGAAATGTGTATTAAGATATTTTGTAGGGAAAAATCTGAAGGAGTTTGATGTCATCTACAAAATTTAGTTGTGTTTTGATTGTTATATATTATTAAATAAATCAGTTGTCTATTTTATATATTCATTTAGGAATCATGTTTCTATTTCATTTGGATAGGGTGATTTGCAACCCTTTTTCATGCTAAAAAGTAAGTAGAGAGAACTGAGTTAAGGAGCTTAATGTTTAAGCAATAATAATTTAACCAGATATTTTCCTTGCTTCTGCAAGCCTTTTTTATATCAATAATGATATGATAGTTTACTTGTCTTTCTGTGTTTGTGGTGTTTTAACTGCTTCAGGAACAAAAAAATATTGGCATACCAAGGTGCTCTAAATTATTCTCTAAGGTGAGAAAACAGATGATTGGAAGAGAGATTAATTTTTCAAAGAAGCAAACTACTAGTGCCTTCTCTGGTGTAACAGGGAAACTCTGGGTTCATAAACTTGGTAGCATGAGGTTCTTTGAACAAAAGTTGATTGACTCTTCAAAATTTAATAATATAAACAGATTATGTACTAATAAATTACACATAGAGTTCCTATTTGTTATTAAAAATACAGAATAGGTCAATGTATTTCTTTTCACTTAATTTCCCAAATTCATTAATTGGAAATGAGATTTCTGTAACTATTTTTCAAAAATGTCTCTTAACTTAGAGTGTAAGGATGTGTCCATTTTTCCATCAGTGGGATAGGGTTAGAAAAATTTGCCTAACAGAGGGGAACCTGGGTAGCTCACTTGGTTGAGTGTCCAACTCTTGGTTTCTGTTCAGGTCACTATCACAGGGTTGTGTGATCAAGCCTCACATTAGGCTCTGCACTAAGCATACAGCCTGCTTGGGACTCATTCTCATTCTCTCTCTCTCTCTCTCTCTCTCTCTCTCTCTCTCTCTCTCTCTCTCGGTCTCGCTCTCTCTCTCCCTCCTCCTCCTCCTCTTCCTCCTCCTCCTTCGTGCCCCCCAATAAAGAATAAAAATTTTTTAAAAATTGTGTGCTTGTCAGAGCTCCAAAGATTATTGCTAAATAATTTGACTCGAAGATCTGAAAAGAAAAAGTCTGATTATATCTGAATTCAGAAATTTGTCTTTAGAAAGAGAAAGACTTAGGAAGAGAGCGATTAGGTACATTTTTACTGTATTGCCTAAAAGGTGCTAAGAGAAATTTTATAATAAGAACTTAGACATGGTTTTCTGAATTCAGAAAAAAAGTCTGTGTTAAAAATAAGGGTTTGCTAATAGGGACTACATTTTGACAAGAAATGGTTTATGAAGTGAATACTATTGTGGTATCAGTATAGTAAGAATAACTTGCAAGGGAGAATCCTACTCTTTGCAATAAGATAATATAACTTCCGAGGACAGTAGCAGCATTCAGTTCCAATTTTGTTCTTTTTTTATACCAAATGGAAGGTGGGGGGGAAGGAATTGAATAAAAATAATTTCAAAGAACAAAAACGTGAAAAGTGAAAAGCTTATTTTCACATGGCACTGGTTTACCTCTATAGAAAATAACACAGATATTTCATATGTTAATATTCAGTTTTGTTAAACATTTAAGTAATTTAACCTATCATGGGGCCAACAAAAGAGTAATTTATAATTCACGATTTATAGAGATGATACTTAAATATAAAATTATAAGGTTAATCAATCACAATAATTTCATTAAAAATCTCTGTTAATTTCATAAACAAATCTATGTCAGAGTCCAGCGGAGCACCTACAACTCCATGAATTTCATTATTGAAAAAATCCTTTAATGAATCTAAATTAAATGTAACTCTTGTGTTATCTATCAAGATCTTTGATTAATGTTTTTAAGTAGTATTTAAGTAGTTTAGCCAAATACTTATTTTTATAATATGCAAGAATATCTTTAAAAAAAATCAGAGGAACTTGACAAGTATGTTGCTATAGAGAACCAAATTATACAAAATCAAATTGAGCAGCAAGAAATTCAAATTATGTATAAAAATCTACATATGGTGAAACCTGATTTAACAGCAGGTTGGGGGAGGGGCAAAAAAATCTTGGAATTTTTATTGAAGATAAACTCAGGTAATACTACTAGCAAAATGTCTAAAATATGTTAGTACCAATTACTTATGGCTTCCAGATCAAGAGAGGGAACAGCCTTACTATAGTTAAAATGAGCTTTTCACTTTTCACATGTTTTTGTTCTTTGAAACACATATGACATATTGTATCTAGTTTTAAAGATCATATTTTAAGTAAAAAGCATAGATAAGTTAGAATGTGTATGAAAGAGAAGCATAGTAGTGAGGAGTGGGAAAAACAGCATATTGAAGTTGAATATTAGGGAACAAGGATTTAATATGGAAAAGTTGATGTGTGTAGAGAAATGTAGAAAACTCCATATCCCATATTCTAACCACCTGGACTGCTTGACTGATGTTGCAAATATTCTACAGTTTTCTGCTTCCATAATTTTATGTTAATCCCTCAAACTGCAATGGCCTA
Source organism: Crocuta crocuta (assembly GCF_008692635.1). NCBI lineage: Eukaryota > Metazoa > Chordata > Mammalia > Carnivora > Hyaenidae > Crocuta > Crocuta crocuta. The sequence continues at coordinate 7,198,629 of NW_027531917.1, read as the reverse complement.
TGTATTTCTTCATTGTTTTCTTTCCAATGATTAATTAAAATTCCAATGATACTTTATGGTCAAACACTAAAGTTATCCCATGGACTTGCCTCCCTGCAGGAGGACCTTTCTCTTTCCTGATCTCCAATAAAACTCAGCACACTGAGGATTACATTACATTACATTAATTTGGGTAATGTCTTGGAAGTTCATTTCATCCCCACAGAAAAAAATAAGAATGTATCTTTTGAACTTTATAGCTCCCATGGTTTTTCTTCAGTCTAACAAATACGTAACAGAAACATTCCATTAATTAAATATCCATTAATATTTAACTGAAAGGAAGATTATTCATATTTCTTTACATAAAGTGGCATACTCACAGGACAAAGGAAAGATGGCGCACATAATTTTATTGATAGATGAAAATGCTGGGGGTGATTAAATTTCACATGTTTTAGAGATTTAATCATAATTAGTTAAAGAAAGTAGGCTGTTATCCATGAATACATAAGAAGAAAAATTAAAACTAACATTGGTAAAATTTATTTAGAAATAAAAGAAAGACTTTCAGAAAGATGCAGTTGAAACAATTGTACAAATTAGAGGTGAAATCTCCTTTTGCAACATGAAGACTAAATCTTTGATAAATACATTTCCGATTTTAATGCTTTGAATGAATTTAAATTTTCATGAAATCAGTAATAAAAAGGAAGTAGCATTAGTATATATATATATATATATTTTAATAGCTTGACCATATGTGTGCGGGATGTGGGATTATGTAGGTTATATACATTTTTTAGTATGGTTTCCCCTCTGAAATATTTTTCGTACTAATAGTAAATCAATTTGTTTTACTATTAGTTTACCACATTCCATTCTAAATTATAAGTAACTGGTTGAAATGAATTCAGGCAATATAAATGTTCTATCTGCATTTCTATAAGAAGTACTAGTCAGTCATGGGGATAGAAGGTAGAGTATAGGGAATAGTCAATTGTATTGTAATAGTGTTGTATGGTGACTGATGGTCGTTATACTCGTGAATATAGCATAACGTATAGACTTGTCAAATCACTGTATTACACCCGAAACTAATGTAACATTGTATATTCACTATGCTTTAGTAAAAACAAAAAAAAAGAGAAATTATTAGTCATTGACCTGATCACTATCATACATATGAAATGTTTAATTAGGGTGACTTTTAAAAATTTTTTAAATATTTTTTTATTTATTTTTGAGAGACAGAGAGAGAGAGCAAGCAGGGGAGAGTCAAAGAGAGAGGGAGACACAGAATCGGAAACAGGCTCCAGGCTCTGAGCTGGCTGTCAGCACAGAGCCCAACGCGGGGCTCAAACCCGCAAACCGTGAGATCATGACCTGAGCTGAAGTCGGACACTTAACTGACTGAGCCACCCAGGTGCCCCAGGTTGACTTTTATTTTAGAAAAAGTTATTAAGGAATTCCTGTTTGAAATTATTAGACATAAAGGAATGATTAATGATTTTGGAGAAATGAGAATTTTGATTTTTGGTGAACATAATTTGACTAGAAGTTGGAAGAGATTTAATGATGGCAAAAGAATTTGATAAATCATGGTAGCCTTTTTAAAAAATCATAAGGCATTCCATGTCAGAATATGTTCTGTTTCTGCAAACTTCAGAGAAATTATTGTTTTCTTTTTCCTTTCTCAGCTCTGCTATTTTCTTTCATCACAAAGTTTTGTTTGATGCTGAAATATGATTAGAGGGGTGAGTAATATAGAAACTCCAGCTAGTCACTATTCCAAATTTGTCCAGGTTTTTATCTTATAAAATGGTAACATTGTATGATTAGATGTATACTTTAAATGTTATTGTAAATATTAAGCATGTTTTTTGAATTTCCATTATAGTAGAAAAACCTTAATCTTTTGAAGACTGATTTATTTTGAAGTCTTTTGATGCTGAGTACGAATACAGTACATGATCACTGAAAAATACTATTTGATATCCAATATTGAGACTTACTATAAAGTGAGAGTTTAAACTTTGTTAAATGGTTTCTGTAACTGAAAGAACGTAATCAAAAAAGGATTTCCAAAGTCAAATGTTTAACAATGATAACATGTCGATTTATGCTATAATTTAATTCTTTTAGCATCAGAAGTAGTGTAGTAACATAGTAGTGAACCGCAAAGGAGAACAAGGGAAAGAGAATCTGATTTGAAGTCTGTCTCTCTGAAAAAGGCCCATTTTTGCACTTCAGTAACATCAGCAAGAAATATTCCTTAATGTTCATTCAAAGTGACAACAGCAGCATATTAATGCTTGGTCACAGCAAATAGATGGCAAAAATCTTTAGTCTTTATCAAAAAAGATATAATTACTACTCAGTCTTTAGCACTACAAGGACATTTGGCAAAGTGGAATCATTTGTTTGTGATGCATCTTTCTTTTGGGCATTAATTTCAGTGGTATTCACGAAGAAGGAAAGAAATGCATGACACAAACAGCAAACTGTAGTCTTTCAAAGAGACTCTTGCATGACACTATTCCGGAGACTTGCTTCAGTTAAAAGCTTTCTTCTGTCCTGTGGGTATTTGTGTACATGTCTGATTGAGTGGAAAAAACTGCTGGAGGAAAATGAGATCACAAATGTATGTTTTGGCTGCCATCAAGTCAATACAGTAATAGGCTGGTGAAAACATCAAAACACAGTCAAAGCTGCCTTCAGTGTCTGAGTGCGGAATTCACTGGGCAGTCAGCCAGAAAAGGTCATTTTTTTCCCCATCTCATGAGTAATCATGAAAGAAATAAATATGGGGATTATGGTTTTTGCAAAAAGTTTAAATCATTGCTCTGCAGACCACAGTTTCTGAATACTCTGAAGTATATGCGTTGATTTGACTTAGATTTGATAATGGAAATGTAACAATGGGGTTACAACAACTAGGTGAGTTTTCTTGGCATGTGTGTAACACAGAAAAGTTGACCACAATTCATTGTCAAGTTATGGAAATTGACACATATTTAACATGTCAAGGCTTGGAAAATCCTTTGAAACATTTTTTGAAGGCATTAAGGAAAAGGCAAATTTATCTGACTACAAAAGAAAGCTTGTAATCAATACTTTCATGCTAATTATCGTAACTTGAATCTGAGTAAAAGATTGTGTGATCAAATCAATATTACTTTGCATAATCAAGGCAGTAATGCTTAAATAATAATTTTCATACATAAATCAAAAGAAAAAATGGTACATGAAAGTTTGAAATCCTCTCCCTATGTTGAAAATTTGCTCTTTTAGTAGACATTTTAATTACATGCCTTATTGGAGGAAAGAAATTCTGATATATAAAACAATAATAAAATCACCACCATTGGTAACCATTTAAACCAGGAATAATGTTTCTGTCTATGAGCTGAGCAGTAATATAAAAACACAGACACAGTGGTTTTGTTATCGAGTGATACTTCCATTCGACATGCATTTTACACTAGAGAGGGTGAATAGCTTGTATGCTAGAATAAAACTCAAGTTTTTTGATAGGGAGGGATAAAACCATAAATAATTATAATGCAATGTAATAACTTTCGCATTATGAAAAGCTATGGGAAGACAGAACAGCTTTATGTCATACTGGGTAGTATTTTTATTTCTTTATTTACTTTTCTAAAATGTATTTAAATTCTAGTTAGTTAACATACACTGTAATAGTGGTTTCAGAAGTAGAATTTAGTGATTCATCATTTTCAAATAACACCTGGTGCTCATCGTAACAAGTACGCTCCTTAATACACCCAAGTAGCCCATTTTCTCACCCACATCCCTCCAGCAACTCTGTTCTCTGTAGTTAAGAGGCTCTTATGGTTTGCATCCCTCTCTTCCCCTCCCCTTCCCCTATGCTCATCAGTTTTGTTTCTTAAATTCCACATGTGAGTGAAATCATATGATATTTGTCTTTCTCTTCCTGACTTATTGTGCTTAATATAATACACTCTAGCTCCATCCACATCATTGCACATGGCAAGATTTCATTATTTTTGATGGACAATATGTTTATAATTTGTAGTTGAATATTTTGACTAAATTATGTTTGGCTTAATCAGGGTTCTTCATTCTGTTTATATTGTGTAGGGGATGGTGGAAGATATTTTACTTTAATAGAAGTAAATATAGAGACTATATAGTATATAAAATAACAATAAATCTCATTTAATGTTATATAATATTTTGGTTATATCATATGTCTACACACATAAATCCTGGTGACCAAATAAATTATACCTTTTAGGATTGTTACTTTAAAATTTTGATAAGCATGGTTTTACCTAAAATCTTATAAAATGGAAAAAAGAAACTATAAAAAATTAGATCATCTCCTCAACATTAGGGAAATACAATAATAAATATTATTTGATAAGCTAAAAATAATGTGAGCTGAATGCCAAACCCAAAATAGATTCAATAATAACTGTGAGAATATTTTTATATAATAATAAAGAAACATGTATCCAAATCTATAGTAATACCATCAATAGCTATCATTTTATTACTTTTTTTGTTAGATAACTCTACTAAGGGCTTAAAAATACTACTTCTTTGAATCTTATGACAACTGTAGAAGACAGATATGCATATCTCCATCTTACAGAGGGTAAGGGAAATTAAATCATTAGGAAAATTGTAGAATATGCCAGAACAGTTCCAAAAATGATTCTGCTAATAACTATACCATGTGACTATAAATGTTTATCATACTATACATGAAAGATCTTATATCTGAAGGTTTCAGCCTGGAATAAGGGACAGGACATAGTAAGAACTGTTTATCTCAGTGATTTTCACATATTTGCATTTATCACAATCATCTGGAGAGTTTTTAAAACAGATTACTATACTCCATCCCCAGAGTTTCTGGTTAGGTGTGAGGTGGGGCCCAAGAATTTGCATTTTTTTGAACAAATTTTCATGTGATGTTAAAACTGCTGATCTAAGAACCATACTTTATGATCTACTTATTTTTAACTAAAAAAATTTATGTTAAAAAGCATTCAAATGTCAACAAAACATCTGCAGGTTTTGGGTTTTTTTGCAATTACAGAGTGGTATTCAGTTAACAGAACACTATTTCATGTAAGTGGCATCAGAGACTACTGAAGATGAAAAAAGAAACACATTAAAAAAAAAAACATCTCCATATACAACTAATTTGTTCTGTGCACCAACAAGAATCTGTTTTAAATTTTCATGCCACACTGTCCCAGGCAAGGTTAGTGGCTACTCAAAAATAGCAGGAGAACAGGGCTATCTAAATACACATTTGGTAGAGTGCTAACTATACAAACAAAGACACTGTACAATTTAAAAGCAAATCTTACACAACCTTACATTTCAATTTTTTTTTTCTTTAAAAGGAGTTATATAGAGGGGGAGTTAAGACTGGATAGACTAGAAAAAAGAACTGTGCTAGAACCAATTTATTCATCATCATCTTCTTCATCTCCATTTTCTTCATCTTCCTATTCCTCTTCGTCCTCTTCATCTTCCATGTCTTCCTCTTCTTTCTTCTTTCTCTTGCTTTTTTCAGCCTCAACGACTCTGTTTTGATGCATCAGGCTTTCCTTCAGCTCCATAGGCAACAATATCCTTTTTGTATTCTTCCTGAGGCTCCTTGTCTTCCCAAGGTGGCAGTTATTCCACGTCTCTCCCTGTTTCTTTGCAACATCAACAATGGAGAGGTTCTCCTTTGATTTTGGGGTGAGACTCAGAAGAAAACAATAAAAAGCCCAAAGGGGTCCTATTGGGTGCCTTTATATCCTTGAACTTTTTTCCCCTTTAGGGGGATATCAGTTTTCATTTACTCTTTCATAACGGGCCTATCTGCCTTTGCCATGTCTTCAAATTTTCCTTTCTCTTGGGCAAACATGGTCTTTCACCCTCCCGGCTCTCCTTAGAACACTCAGAAGTTGACTGAAGTATCTGGATGCTTTTTCTTTTTGATTTTTCTTTCTTTCTTTCTTTTTTTTTAAGAGAGTGAGAACCCGAATAGGGGAGGGAGGCAGAAAGACAGAGAAAGAGAGACAAAGAGAGAATCATCTTAAACAGACTCCACGCTGAGCTTGGGGCCCCCTTGAATCGTGACCTGAGCAGAAAACAGTCCAATGCTCAACCGACTGAGACACCCAGGCACCTCAGGATGGTTCTTCTTACGCTCCTCTTAGCGAGTTTGCACAAAGAATGCACATTCTGCCATTTGGCTTCTTAGGATCTCCTTTGCCCATGTTTAATTTTTCTCAGTAAGGCACAGAGTCCCGTGGAGCCCAGCATGGTCCCTATGGAGCTCAGGGTACTGCAGTGACTGTGAGAGCTGGAGCCAGGTGCAGCCTCTTCACTCTCTCTGCTCCTTAACCTTACTGTCTAAAGTCCACTTCTGTAGGCATTTCCGGTGTGCACTTAGAATAGAAAACTACAAACCTAGACAGAATGAATCAGAATATCTCTGCATGGGACCTAGCCATTTACATGGAAGTGAGCTTTCCTGAGAAATCTAACACATAGTATTATATCAAATCTATTGGCCATGAAATATATTGATAAATTTTGAATGGAGGGATGGAAATACAGCTATTCTAAAATATTTTCTAATGTTTAGTTTCATTATATTTTTAAAATAAAGGTTGGGGCAACAGTTTAGGATTTAAGCCATCCCAGTAAGAGTTAAAGGCTATTGCTCATAGACCTACTATTTTTTGCTCCTGTCGGTACCTACTTTCCCCAAATATTACAGTGGGTACAGAAACTAAGCACTCTCCAAAATATTCTACTTATAAAATTTTAATAAAATATTACAGACAAGGAAAGTATATTTGTAACATGTACCAGAAAACTTAAAGTTATTGAGTTTATAAATGAGTCATAAGCCAAATTAAACTTTCTTTTCTATATAAAATATAGAGAACAAATATTATCAAGATTATGGTATGTATAGTTGGGACAGAAAAGAGTTTATTATTGATAAAAAAAAAAAACACCTTGAAATTGAGGCAAAAGAGAGGATAAATCAGACTCAGATTTAAATATGTTCTCTTAGAAGAGCCTATATAGCTGGGTTTGCAGTGAAGAGACTGGAGTTATTTATCTACTGAGGGTGAGAATTGCAGAGGATTCTAAAATCAAACCTTCAGTAGTAGGTGTGTTTTGGTAAATTCAAGTATGGTGTATCTGTAACAATGACAATTTTCATGATGGATATACTTTCAAGACAACTCCCACAAATTTAATATCTGATTTCAAAGACACAAGTACACATTTAGTCTTCATGCATTAACAATAAAATAGGTTCTACTGGATGTCTTGACTTATATACCTCAGTTCTTGGTGGGTTTTTTTTTATTTTTGTTTATTATTGAATTAGATATACAATATTACATTAGCTTCAGTGTATATAATGATTTAGCACTTACATATATTAAGATCACCACAGTAAGTGTAGTTACCATTATTATGAGAGTATTGACTGTATTCCCCATGACTTATTTATTTTATAATGAAATTAGTACCATCTCTTTTGCTCAACTCCCACCCACTCTCCTTTAGCAACTACCAATTCTATTTATGAGTCTGTTTCGGGGTGGGTGTTTTTTTGCATGTTTAATTTTTAGATTCAACATATAAGTGAAATGTGGTATTTGTCCATCTCTGACTTATTTCACTTAGCACATCACCATCTAGATCCAAATATGTTGTCACAAATGACAAGATTTTATTCTCTATAGTGGCTGAGTAATATTCCAAAGTTTTGTATATATGTGTCTCTGTGTGTGTGTGTGTGTGTGTGTGTGTGTACACCAGATCTTCTTTATCCATTCATCTATCAGTGGACATTTAGGTTGTTTCCATATTGTTGCTATTGTAAATAATGCTGCTAAGAACATAGGGATGTGTATCTTTTCAAATTAGTGTTTTCCTTTTCTTTGGGTAAATGCAAAGAAGTAGAACTCCTGGGTTATATGGTAGTTCTATTTTTAATTTTTTTAGGAACCTCCATAGTATTTTCCATAATGACTCTACCATTTTACATACCCACTAAACAGCATAAGCATGCCCTTTTCTCCACATCCTCACCTCACTTGGTATTTCTTGCCTTTTGATACTAGCCATTCTGACAAATGCAAGATGATATCTCATTTTGGTTTTGATTTGTGTTTTTTCGATGATTAGTGATGTTGAGCATCTTTTCTTGTCTGTTGGCCATCTGTATGTCCTCTTTGGAAAACCATCTATTCAAGTCCTCTGAGAAATTTGTGATTAGATTCTTTGCTTATTTGGTGTGTGTGTGTGTGTGTTGAGTTGTAGGAGTTCTTTATATATTTGCATATTAACCCTTTATAGATAAAATATGTCATTTGCAAATATTTTTCCCATTTATTAGGTTGCCTTTTTGTTTTATTGATGGTTCTTTACTGTGCAAAAGATTTTTAGTTTGGTACAGTCCTAATTGTTTATTTTTGTTTTTATTGCCCTCATAACATACTGCCTATGTTTTCCTTTCAGAGTTTTATAGTTTCATGTGTACAACTACGTCTTTAATGCATGTTAAGTTTATTTTTGCATATGGTATGAGAAAGTAGTCCAGTTTCATTCCTTTGCATGTAGTTGTCCAATTTTCCCACCAACAGTTATTAAAGGGACTGTCTTTTCCCCATTGTATATTCTTCTCTTCTTTTATATAGATTATTTGATCACATAAACATGAATTTATTTCTGGGCAATCTTTTTGTTCATCTATGTGTCTGTTTCTGTGCCAGCATCATATTGTTTTGATTGCTATAGTTTTGTGGTATAGCTTGAAATCTGAAATTTCAAATATATCTAGCTTTGTTATTCTTTCTCAAGATTGCTTAGGCTAGATCAGTTTTTTTTCTGTGTTTTCATACAAATTTTAGGATTATTTGTTCCATTTCTGTGAAAAATGTTATGTTTTGATAGGGATTACATTAAATCTGTAGATTTTTGGGGAAATGTGGACATTTGGGTGGTGTGGACATAATTAACAATATTCTTCTAATCCATGAGTATGGTATGCCTTTCCGTTTATATTACTTTAAATTATTTCGTCAATATCTTATGGTATTCAGAGTACAGCTCTTGCAATTCCTTGGCTAAATGTATTTCCAGATATTCTATTCTTATTGATGCAATTGTAAACAGGGTATGTTTTCTTAATATCTCTTTCTGATAGCTCATTATTAGTGTATAGAAATGCAACAGAGCTCCTATGTTAATTTTGTATTCTGCAGATTTAATGGATTTATTAGTTCTAATAGTGTTTTTGGTAGAGTCTTTAGAATTGTGTATATAAAATATCATGTTCTCTACAAATTGTGACAATGTTACTTCCTACCAATTTGGTTGCCTTTTATTTCTTTTTCTTGTCTCATTGCTATGGCAAGGATTGCCAGTACCATTTGAACAAAAGTGGTGGAAGTGGACATGTTTGTCTTGTTGTTGATCTTAGATGAAAAGCTATACGTTTTCCACAATTGATTATGATGTCACCTGTGAGCTTGTCATATGTGGCCTTTATTATGTTAAGGCATGTTCCCTCTACATCTGCTTTGTTGAGAGTTTCTAATCATAAATTGATAGTGGATTTTATTAAGTGCTTTTTGTGTATATATGGAGATGATAATAAAAATTTTAGCTTTTCATTTGTAATGTGGTATATCATGTTTTTGATATGCATCCTGGATACAATCCCACTTGATTGTGCTGTGTGATCCTGTTATGTATTATTGAATTTAATAATGTTTTGTTGAAAATTTTTGTATCTATGTTCATCAGGAAAATTGACCTGTAATTTTCTTTTTTGTAATGTCTTTGCCTGATTTTGGTATCAGGACAAGGCTGGACTCATGGAATGAATTTGGAAGTGTTACTTCCTCTTCCATTTTTGGTGAGTTTAAGAAGGAAATACACTAACTCTTTAAATGTTTGGTACAGTTTACCTGTGAAACCATCTGGTCTAGGACTTTGCTTTGTTAGATTTCTGGTAATTGGTTTAATTTTATTACTAGTAATTGTCTGTTTAGATTTTCTGTTTCTTCCTGATTCAGTTTTAGAAGATTATATGTTTCTGAAAATTGATCCATTTCTTTTGTTGTTTACATTGTTTGCATATAATTATATATAGTGTAACCATAATCTTTTTTGTGTTTGTATTAGTTGTAACATCTTCTCTTTCATGTCTGATTATGTTTTCTTGAGTTTTCTCTCTTGTTATTTGTCTTAATGAGTCTGGCTAAAGTTTTATCTTTTCAATATTTTTTTCAAATAAATTGCTTCTAGTTTTTTCCCCTTTTTTTATTGCCTATTTCATTTATTTCCACTTGGATCTTTATTATTTCCTTTCTTAGACTAACTTTGGGTTTTGGTTATCTTTTTCTAGTTCCTTTAGATGTAAATTAATCTTAAAAAGATGTAAATTAATTTTTTAATGTTTTATTTATTTTTGAGAGAGAGTGCATGAGTGGGGGAAGGGCGGAGAGAAGGAGACAGAATCTAAAGCACGCTCCAAGTTCTGAGCTGTTAGCACAGAGCCTGACACAGGGCTTGAACCCATGAACCAATGAAATCATGATCTGAGCTGAAGTTGGAAGCTTAACTGACTAAGACACCCAAGACTCCCCTTGATGTAAAATAAAATCATTTAAAATTTTTCTCTTTTCTTAAGGCAGGTGTGTATTGTTATAAACTTCTCTCTTAGAACTACTTTGCTGTGCTCCATTGATTTGGGGATGTTGTGTTGTATTTTGTGTCAAGGTATTTTTTAATTTCCTCTGTGATTTCTTTGTTGAACTATTCATTGTTTAATAGCCTGTTGTTTGGTCTCCATGTGTTTGTGGTTTTACCAGTATTTTTTTTTCTGGTTATTGATTTCTGGTTTCATATTGCTGTGGTCAGAAAAGATGCTTGATAAGATTTCAGACTTCTTAAATTTATTGTTAAGTCCATCTTGTCTAATGTGTCATTTTAGGGCACTGTTACCTTACTGATTTTCTGTCAAAGATGATCTACTGATGTAAGTTAAGTGTTAAATCCCCTACTATTATTGCATTACTGTCAATTTCTCCTTTTATGTCTGTTAATATTTGATTTATACATTTAGGTGCTCCTGTGTTAAGTGTAGAGATATTCACAGTTATGTCCTCTTGTTGGATTTATCCTTTTATCATTGTGTAATACTCTTCCTTGTCTCTCTGTTTTGTCTGGTGTAAGTATTCTATTCCAGCTTTTTATTCACTTCCATTTGCATGGAATATATCTTTGTAGCCCTTCACTTTCAGACATATGTACCTTTCAGGCTGACATGAGTCTCCTATAGGTACCATATAGATAGGTTTGGGGGTTTTTTGTTTGGTTTTGTTTTTAATCCAGTTAGTCACTCCATGTCATTTGATTGGTGCATTTAGCTCATTTATATTTAGAATAATTATGGATAGGTATTGATAGGAATATATTCATTGCCTTTTGTTAATTGTTTTCTGGTTGTTTTTGTTGTTCTTCTCTGTTCCTATCTTCTGTCTCTCTCCTCTTATGATTTGATGGTTTTCTATAGTGTTGTATTGGAGTTTATTTCTTATTATTATTTTTGTATCTATTATAAGTGTTTGGTTTGTGGTTACCATCAGGTTCATGTATAACATCCTATGTTATAGCAATCTATTTTAAACTGATGGACCATTAAGTTCAAACATATTTTGGAAGCATCACATACCCCCCTCCACATTTTATGTAATTTATGTCATGTTTTATGTATTTTTGTTTTGTGTATTTCTTCATTAAATATTATAGATAGTGTTGATTTTACTTTTGTGTTTTAACCTCCATACTATCTTCATAAGTGGTTGATCCAGTACCTTCACTGAATGTTTGCTTTGATAATGTGATTTTTTTTCCCTTTCAGAGTTTCTTTACTTCTAGTTATGGCCTTCTTCTTTCCACTTCAAGGAGTCCTTTTAATATTTCTTTTAAGGCTAATTTAGTGATGACAAATGCCTGGAACCACTGTTGTCTCAGAAACTCTTTTTCTTTTCTTCAGTTTTGAATAATAATTTTTCTGTGTAGAATATTTTTGGTTTTGATTTTTATCTTTCACCATTTTAAATATATCACGCCATTCCTTTCTGGGAAAGTTTCTGATGAAACATCAGCTGCTAGATAGCCATATGAGGTTTCTCTTGTACGTAACTAATTGCTTCTCTCTTCTTTTAAGATACTCTCTTTTATATTTAATCTTTGGCATTTTAATTATTGTGTGCCTTGGTGTGGATCTTTTTGGATTCATCTGTTTTGAGCTATATGTGCTCCTGAATCTAAAATGTATGGTCCCTTCCCTAGCTTAGTGAAGTTTTCAACTATTATTTCTTCAAATAACTTTTCTGCCCCACTTAATGTTTCTTTTTTGACCCATATGATATTAATATTTGCATTCTGATGTTGTCTAAGAGGTCCCTTAAATTATCCTGATTTGTTGCTTTTGTTGTTTTTGTTTTTGTTGTTATTGTTCGTTCTGGATGATTTCTGCTACCCTGTCTTCTAGATCACTGATCTATTCTTCTGCATCCTTTAGTCTGATGTTGATTCCCTCTAGTGTATTTCCATTTAGGTTATTGAATACTTTTTTTTTGTATTTTTCATCTCCTTGAAGAAATTTTGTCTGTGTTCAAACTTTCTTCTTCCAAGCTCAGTGAATATCGTTAAGACCATTATTTTTAAATCTTTATTAGGTAGATTGCTTATCTCCACTTTGTTTAGTACCTTTTCTGATTGATTTTTTCTTTTTATTTTTTAGTCTTTTTCTTTCATTTGGGACTTGTTCTTCCCTCTACTTATTTTGTCTGACTCTGTGTTTGTTTTTATGTATTAGGTAGATCAGCTATATCATTTTTATGTATTAGGTAGATCAGCTATATCTGGTCTTGAAGGAGATGTCTTATGTAGAAGTCTTCCTCTAGGGTCCTATAATACAAATACCTCTTGTTCAACAGAGTCAAGCACTTTGGAGGTGTCCTCTGTGTGGGATCAAGACCCTCCTGTTATGGCTGGATTGTGACTGCTGTGGGTGTGCTGGCTCAAATGAGGCTGGCTGAGAGGTCCAGCTTCAGATGCTGTCAGCTCACGAGTGGGAGGAGCTGAATCTCCCACAACCAGGGAAAGAACTGTTTGAAGGGCCACCAGCCTGAAGGAGCCACTTTATCAGGGATACTAGTCATGGTCAAGACCACTTGCCAGTGTGGCAGGGCAAGAGCTACATTGTGGGGGATATTCTTTTCTTTAATTTTTTTAAATGTTTTTTTTTATTTATTTCTGGGGGGGAGGTGGACAGAGTGAGCAGGAGAGGGTCAGAGGGAGAGGGAGACACAGAATCCGAAACAGGCTCCAGGCTCTGAGCTGGCAGTCAGCACACAGCCCGACGTGGGGCTCAAACCCGCGAACTGTGAGAGCATGACCTGAGCTGAAGTCGGAGGCTTAACTGACTGAGCCACCCAGGCACCCCGGGGATATTCTGTTCTGCTCAATTCTGTTCACTGGATGTGAAGAGGCTGGAGCTACTTTGGAGAGGCACCCTCTGGGATGAGTAGGTTGGGTGAGGTGGATCCATGGAGAACATAGGACAGGCTAGGGAAGTAAATTCAAAATGCCAGAACTGGTTCCTGCCAGCATTGTGCCAGCTAGGCAGAGGCATGGCAAGAAAATTTCTACCTACTGTTGTGTACATTAGTCAGTAAATCTCTTTTATGATTTATTATTTTCACACTGCTGCCTCTGTGCTGGGTCTTAGAGCGAGTGAGTCTGTATGCAAGCCATTTAAAAGTGGAGTCTCAGTTTCCTATAGCCTTTCTGCTCTCTCAGAGTTAATCCCTGATGCTTAACAGAGGATATGAAGTGGGCTCTGTACTGACAGCAGCAAGCCTGATGCAAGGCTTGAACGTATAAACCATGAGATTATGGCCTGAGTTGAAGTTGGACACACAACATATTAAATTATATTAAAACTGTACAGTATACTGACAAAAAGACTACCTTAGGTAACGTATAATTGATCTATATTACACGTATTTTGAACTGAGTTGTGAAAAATAGCATTTATGCCAAAGCACTTATAAAAGGAATAGGTATGGTATAAAGAAGAAAAATATTGCAATCTTGTATAACTAATACTGAGATTCAGATATAAAACTATATCTTTGAAGTCCCCTTTCTTGCTATGCTTTTTCTTTTACGCCCTGATATGGTTAACAAAGCTCAAATTTACATGATATGGCAAATGTAAAGCCAGTTTTAGCACTCAGCTTACCTTACCTGGTTCATAGACTTACCTAGTTTTTGGAATATTATTCTCTACCTGCTTTCTAGCTTATCCTTAGGTTTATGAGAGTTCCATTTTGAAATATGTTACTATAGTATCATAAGTGTCTGGATTAGGAAGGCTGGTAGGTATACTGCAATCCTTGAAATATCAATTAGTCAAAAATGTTTTTATATTTGAAATGTAACTTAATAACTAACAAGTTCATCTTAATCCAAGAGGGTCATATTTTATGCATGCCAGTGGATTTGCAGATAATAATAGTAGACAGCAGGAAGATGGATAAATCATTTGTTGATTTTATGAAGGAGAAGACAAGTATTTACTCCTCCAGAAGTGCTAATTTAAATATTATCCTAGAAGATATTAGACCAGAGCATTGGAAACTAGAGCATTCTCCATGCCTAGCAAACATCGGAACTGAATAATTCCAGGACAGGAAAAAAATTGTATTTTTATTAAAATGGTCAGAGCATTAATGCTGGTAACTGCTGAGAGAGCTGTTAAGAAGAAATAACAATATTATGACTTAAAGAGATATAAAATTGTGGTACCTTCATTTCAAGAAATATTTTCTCTACCCAAGTGAGTTTTGAGAAATTAATACAAAAATAAAGAAAATAGATGGGGAAGCTGGTGTAAAAAGTAATGGCATCATGACAGATATTTCAGACACAGTTAACATGGCTATTGTGGCAATATCTCAGCAGTAATGGAACAAAGAATGGAAGATAAGCAACTGTATTATAGGTGTAAGGAATGAAAATGTTCCCTAATCCAGTGTTATGGGTAAATCATAATGTAATTAACAGATAATCAGTAGAATATTTTAAGATACATGTGCATATGCCACCGTGATAATCACTCTTTGAGGAATATCTAAGAGAATCAAAAAGAATGCTCGAATTTGACCTATTTATCTTTTCATTTAAAATGTACCTATAATAATAAAATTTAAATGATAAAAACAATTCTGTATATCTTACCATCATCATTCTATTAAAATGTAAATCATTGTAAAGAACAGTTAGGTATTTCTTTTTTAATCTTTTCCTGCCCTTTGGAAAACTGAACTCAAAATCTTTTTTTTCTAAAGCATACATAATTTAACTGTATCTGACATATTGATTGTTTGCATTTCATTTCTGTCTATGCCTATGCTTGAAATAATCCTTGAAGTATTTAGGAGGAAGGTGTAGGCTGGAGGATTCTGCCTACATCACTCCTTGCTCTAAAACTTTTTAGTTTTTAGCTGTAAATTTGTAATTTTATGTTAATTTTCATTTAGTCAGATAATTTCTTGGCTTCTATAATGTGAAACATAAAAAAAAGTCTGTGAATATAGGATAGATAAAGAGATTGTTTTAGTTTTATTTTAAGCTTGACTGTGGTTTTGAGCAATTAATTATTCAGTCATTCCTAACAATTATTATAATGATCAAACAAGGATATCTATTTGAAAGTATTTACAAAAGTAAAATCTCTTATTTAAGTGATTTTGAAACTACTTCCATCATAGTGTCTATATTTGACATTTTCAAGATAAGATTTGTTTACTATGAGATTGATTAGCCCTTTTTTCTACTCTATGCTCAATCTAAAAAGGTACATCTGGAATAATGTTACCTTTTTTAGAAAGTGAAAAAATATAGATTTTTCAAATATAGCTGTCTTTCTTCTGAAGTTTTTTTCTTATGTAAAACACTCTGAAAATGGTTACCATGTATGATTCATTGCTGACAAAAAAAAAGGCAAGAAATGTAGAAGATTCTCTAAGTATCTCGTTTTTTAAAAAAAAATGTAGCATTTTTGCTGTTCACTTCAGTGGTGGGAATTCAGTGATGTTTGGTTCATTGTTGACTTGGTCTTTGTTTGCTGTGATACATAGTTGGTAGGAATGAATACACTTAAACTATTTGTAGCTATTAAGACAAAAGAATAAAAATTACCATTTTTCATTATTTTAAAGTTTAAAAATCACTGAAAACCTCTATAATACCAATACATTTGTTAAGAATGGCATTAAACACATGGATTTATAAACATATAATTTTAGCTTTATTCCCAAATGTCACAGTCATATCTGTACTGTTAGTGGAAATTTTCTCACTATAAAAGTTTAAAAACATTTTAATTCTTAATGAATTTCAGTGTTTTCATTAAATTATCTCAGCTGTCCATATTATACTTTTACTGTCAACTAAAATGGCTTCTTTGCTTCAATGTCAAATAAAGAAAATCAGACCCAAAATGTACACTGATTTCCATAGTATAAGTCAGATTCATAAATATTAATTTTAATTGAAAATAATTATTCATAATCATGTTCTCTTTTCCTCACATTAATGCCAAATGACTATTAGTTGCATCCGATATCTTGGAGAAAACTTAAGGAAGGAACATCTTTATATGCCTTTGCAACAATATGTTGTTATTGAAGAGAACATTTCCTACTGTTCTAGAAAACAGAGAATAGGTTAATAATGATATATCAGTAGAAATATACCTTTTTTTTAACATATCTATCTACATGCATCACTGCAACCTATCCCACCAAATATCTTTGTTGAAGAGGTAGTAAAACTGAGAAGAGTAGAGAATAAAAGAGAAATAGTATTAGCATAAACTGATTATGGTGATCATGCTCAGAAGGAATATTATTTATAGAAAGAAATATTTTGAGTTAGAAAGTTAATAACAATTAAGATATTTGTGATACTGAATAAGAGAGAAATATCTGATAATCATGGCTGTGTAAAATCTGTGAGTACAGAGAAGTTTTATGTCCGTTGAAATGACTGATGTTACTTAGTGAAATAACTGATATTTAACAAGACAATACACATATTACATAGATATTGAAATGAATATGAAAAATGTTGAGTAAAGAACATAAGTAGTATTATATGATTACTTTGAATTGATTATGCAGTAGTAATGAATGGCTACCACAGTCATTTAAGAAACACGCTATGTAAGACCTTGGATGTAAGCAATGTCAGTCTGCTAAATGGGACAAGTGATAAGCTTAATTTAGTGTAGTGATGGCTAATATTGTTTTCAGGGATGTATGGAAACGCCCTTGGGAATGGATATGTTAAAACAGTATTTGTACCTAGGATAAGGGGAAGACCCAGGTTGACTTACAGAGGTCTAAAAGATTTAAGAAGTAATGAGAGGAAAATAAGATACTTTTTCAGCAAGAAGGGGGCTAAGGAGAATAAAGTGGTGACAGAATTGAGGGTGGAGGAGATTTCTTTGTATGTGTAGCCCAGGCATTTCTGAGTTTCCTACTTTTCCCTTTCATACAACTGGCACTCAACAACTTAAAAAACCAAAAAGTTAATTGTAATAATTGCATAGCATTAGTGAGCCATCCAATAGATTGCATCCTGTTTGCTGCTATACAATGCTTAAGGAAAGCCTTGCTGGTTGAGAACTTTAGTTTTTTTGTCTTCTCAAACAAAACTTCAACTGAAACTTCAACTCAATGACCATGAATGTCCATCTTCATTCAAATTCTGCTAATAACAGAAGTGTTTCTTCTTAAATAAATAGTTATCTGAAGATATTTCCAAGGTGGGAGAAAAAAGGAAACTACAGAAAGCTTTACAAAGGCATGCTTATTGAATAGGCTGCCTAGTGACACCAGATTTCTTGCTAGTGAGCACACTGATCTAGAATTCAATAACTATCTGTATGTGTAGTTCAACACTCTGAGGACATGTATAGGTAGTTATTGTTTTATGACTAATCTCTTTGGAACATGGTAGTTTTATGGAAAAGTTCATTTCCTAACTTGAAAAAAAAAGTTTTATTACAGAAGGTTTGTATTTTGGGTTGAATTGTATTGCCTGTCCCCAAATACACATGTTGAAGTCCTTCCTAATCCCTAATATCTATCTCATAATATAACCTATTTGGACATAGGGCAATTATGTTTAAATGAGGTCATATGTATGATCACCATCCAACTTAACTGGTGGCTTCATAAGAAGAGAAAATTTGGACACACAAAAGAGACATCAGAAAAAAAAGCCATGTGAGAATGAGAAGGTGACCATCTGTAAGCCAAAGAGAGTCTTCGAGAGAAACCAAACATAATGACACCTTGATCTTGAATTTTTAACTTCTAGAATTATGGGAAAATCAATTACTATTATTTAAGCTACCACTCTGTAGTATTTTGTTATGGTAGCTCTAGCATACTACTAGAGGTGGTTAGGATAGCACCACTGACAGATTTAAGTGTTGTGGGCAAAGAATCACAAGCAGTTAATGGTGTGTACACACAGACACAAAAGATGTGACATTTTCTGATGGAAAAATTCTGAATATGGTTTGAAAGACATGACAGGATGTGAATCTGGTGATTGAGAAGCTATCAAATTGTGAAAGCTTCCTGTGTGACGCTATGTGGTTGATTTTTAATCTGCAGGTAATTAAGAGCTATCACACATTTTCAAGAAAAAAAAAACAATAGAGGTGAGTAGAATGCAAGGCTCAAGTGATGAAAGAAAATTTTGTGTTTAAGAAGGACATTCTAAAGGATTGCTTTTTTGAAGTTTAAAATAGTTGTGTGATGTCCTTGTCTTGGAAAAATTTAGGAAGAGTAACTATGAGGAATATTCTGGATTCATAAATGATTTAAAATCAATTCTAAATAATATAAATTTCTTTCTTGAGGAATAAGTTGATAAATACATTTGACAAAAGTACTGCACAGTTTAGTATGAAAAAGAAATTAATGCCTTATATGAGTTTTCACTCTCCCAGCTTTTTCTAAATTTTGGTTTTAAACAGTGTTTTCTGAATAGATCTGACTGATCTTTAGTGTTTGTCAAAAAAGGAATCCATGAATAGATTCAAGGAATGCGTTTGTTTTGTCTCATTTGAAGAATAGTTACGTAAAGAAATTCCATTAAAATTCTGAGGTATTTTTGAAATCTCAATTTAAAAATAAAATCTAACAAAGAAAAAAAATGTTGTGTACTGACTGAAACTTGCCTGAAACACCAAGATATAAAAGTAGTGTAAGTTATTTGTGATATAAAAGTACCTGTAGCTATGAGATTCAGGGAAGAAATAAAACAGAAAAAGGACTTTGATAGATGCCCCTTAGCCCTCGGGCTCCCAGGAGTTTTGATTCTGTTACTTCCTTTTTCTTTCTTTGGACTATTATATAATCTGATGTTCTGAGCCACCAAAGCACCTCTGAACTAATGTTTAAATATGCCACTGAGCACTGAGTCTTTCAGGGTTAATTATGGGAAAAATATAGTACTTAAGAGAAAGGTAAAAATGAATTACCTACCTGAAATATCCTTTCAGGTTTATGACTCTCAGGATACAGAAATATTTTGTTCCTAGTTTCTAATGGCATCCATGATGTCAAGATTTAGTATAAGAATGCACTCAAAGTGACGTTTATATTAAAGAAAGCTGCCAAGAGCAAGGTATATAGAAAATTGGTTCACTATGAGAATTGCCTTATGAAAGAAATGCAAAAATGTGTGCAATTGTGGATGGAGTGTGATATAGAGTGTATGGTTAGGGTATCATTTGATTTCATTTTTACTTTATTAAATTTGGTGACAGGGTCTTTGGAAATATAAGGTGTCTTACCTCAGCATGCTTGCATGTGCAGACTGCTTTATGAGGAAACTGGTTTAAATGATGGTCACAACACATTTATTATGAATACTTCTGGGAGGAAAAAAAAAACTCACTGAGATGCCTCTTCTGTAACAGGAATTCTGAAAGTGATTGAAAAACTATACTGTGTCTAGGTTCTCATAAATCTCCATAAAGGCAAAAAGCTATTACAGGTATCATATTTCTAGGGGTAGGTATTTTTACAATGTAATTTTTTTAAAAGCCAAGAAAGCAGTGCATTAAAAAGTCAGCCAGTTTTGAATAAGGAAGCTAGCCTTAGATTGCAAAATAAATTGTTTTTTGTTGTTGTTAATGTTCTGTAGAAAACCTGAATCTGTTGCATGTACCTGTCCAAGGCTTTTCAAGGTGACATATTGATGGGGAAAGAATATTCTCATTATTAATTTCTGGTCCTGCAGGGAACATGTTTACACATTTGCTTCTTTCAACTTGACTCTTTACTCTCTACAAGGGAACATCTATGTAGTTTGAGTGATTTTTTTTGTCTGAATGTTGACATTTTCAAGTGACCTTTTCCAGGGTCCATAGAAGAATGACTAGTGGTAATGTGGATGAGAACTTCTTGGACTAGCCATAAAAAATATCAAATTTCAACAGAAAAATACCAATAATCAATAAGAAAATATACTTAATATTTTTTGAGTAGACTCATATGTTTGAGAGAATTCTGTGTCCTTACTTTTTGTTTCCCTCAGTCTCAACTGTCTCAGCTATGAGTCACTCAAATTGCCTCTCACGTGTAGAAGGTTTGAGGTTCTAATCATATCTAATTTGTATGATTGTGTTGCCTATTACCATGTTGAAGACATTTAATGATTTGAAGGATTTAAGTAATATACAATGAACTAATTAACATTTGATTTTGATTGCTTTTTTTTCCATTAAAACAATAGTACAGAAGTTAAAATTATGTAACTAGAATAGTTTCAGGGTTCCTTTTCATTTCCAGAGTAGAGCCTAAGCAACTAAATTGTTAATGATTTTCTGAGATTAATGGAGATGAGAGGATGAGGAGTATTGGGAGTGTGGTGGCTAAAATTCCCAAGGAAAGGCATTTGATAGAATTTGTGTTCTATCTAGATTTCTTTTCTCTGTGCATTTCTAGCAGTTATTTATAATAGCCACATGAATCATATTTCAATATTCTACTAATCATATAATACACATTGATTTATCTATTCATTTTTTTATTTATTCTTTCATTCAGTGACTATTAAGCTACATTCTAGGACTCATGCTGGGTACAAGAGATACAAAGATGCTTAAGGTACAGTCCATGTTTTTATGGAGGTTATTACCTGGTAGTGAGATATTTCAAAAAAAAATTTGAAAATGTTAAAAACACAAATGGAAATTTATTTTATTCTCTGTAATATGTCATAGATTTATGTGACAATATTTACAACTAGACACAGTTTCATGATATTGTCCCTGGCATTCTTGACACCCTTACTAAAGTGATCATGTTTCTTATCATTTTTCTTAGAGGTGTGACATATCACATTGATTGATATGTTGAATATTGAACCACCCTTGAAAGCAGGAAATAAATCCCACTTCATCACGGTGAATGATTTTTTTAGTGTATTGTTGGATTTGGATTACTAGTGTTTTGTTGAGAATTTTTGCATCTATGTTCATCAGGGTTATTGGCCTGTAGTTCTTTTTCTTTCTTT